>NW_023270854.1:4848930-5235961 GCF_011800145.1 Mirounga leonina | reverse complement strand
TTCTTCTTCTTCTTCTTCTTCTTCTTCTTCTTCTTCTTCTTCCTTCCTTCCTTCCTTCCTTCCTTCCTTCCTTCCTTCCTTCCTTCCTTCTTTCTTTCTTTCTTTCTTTCTTTCTTTCTTTCTTTCTTTCTTTCTTTCTTTTTTAAGGTTTTATTTATTTATTTGACAGAGAGAGACACAGCAAGAAAGGAAATACAACCAGGGGGAGTGGGAGAGGGAGAAGCAGAATCCCCGCTAAGCAGGGACCCTGATGCAGGGCTCGATCCCAGGACCCTAGGATCATGACCTGAGCCAAAGGCAAATGCTAAATGACTGAGCCACCCAGGTGCCCCTAGCCTTGGTAGTTTCAAATAACAAACAAACAAATAAAAAACATGCAACTATCATACAACCTAGGAACTATACTCCTTGGCATTTATCCCAGAAAAATGAAAACTCATGATATACAAAATTCAAAGAGAAATTGTTCTACAAAAAATATTATTGGCTAATATTTTAAAAATATATATCAGGACTTCATAGAATTTATTAAGTATTTTATTCCTTCATATGAAAATATCCACAAATCATTTCAAAGAAGTAATACAAGTTTGAAATAACACATCCTTTTATAAATGATCCATAAGAAATAATCTTTTTCAAAAAAAAAAAAACAGAAGTGTTTTTTTTTTCTACCTTATTAGGTAGGAATTATCTGTAGTGTGTCAAGTTTGAAATCATCTAGGAAGTATAAATCTTTAAAAAACTGATTTTAAATATAGCCTCACCTATAACAAAGATTCTAATTATCTAAATAATGTACTTTGTATTTAGCCCACCACAATTAAGGGATAAATCACAAAACAAAACAAAGACAAAAACCAAAACCAAAAGCAAGACACTTTTGTGGATATCAGTCTTTTTCCAAAACACTAAAATTTGTCTACTTAAAGAAAATTGTATTATAGCTAATATTTACCCACTGTTTACTATATGTCATGTACTGTGCTAAGTACTAATCTCCCCACAATATGGGCATGAGTGTGGGAAAGTAGGTATTTAAAAATCACGGTGAAGTAACCCCTGCTCCCACCACCAACACACACACACACACACACACACACACAAGCATGACTCCATGTACATGAAGACTATCGAGGACTTCCCTTTTCTAAATCCCAACAATCATTATTGCTAGAGATAGCATAAACAGCATGAGCATATATACAAAACACTGCCCTAAGGTGCTCTTGCATCCAGTTAGACACAGTCTTATGGTAGAAATAATTCAGATACTTTTTTAAGAGTGAGGATATGAGGGGGAATAAAAACTTTGTTTTTGCCAACCCAGAAAAATTCAAGTACTTATGCTTGATAAAGAAGGCACAAAAATAATTCTCCAGACCAATAGCAATTATAAATAGCAATGCAAAAAATATAAATAAAATATTATAAAGAGAATTCAGCCTTATATTAAAAGCTGACAAATTATAGCTCATCTCTGGAATACAGAGATTCTTCAGCATAAGCATCCATATGTATTTATCACTGGAGGTTAAGATTTAAAAGCATCATTCAACAAATTTCTAAGATGCAATTGACAAAATTCATCTCCTACTACACCCCACAAGGAATCTCCAGAGACAAGATAGTGTGGAGAGCACGTGTTTGTTCCTTCTTATGTCACTCTGCCTGACGGGAACTATAGGCTGCCCCATTAGCCTGGTATAGGTTACTTAATCTCTCCATCCTTCACTTTCCTCATCTGGAAAATGCATTTAATAATAGTATCTATGTCTTGATTGTTGTATGAATCAAATTAAATCATGCTCTTAAAGTGGTTCACCCAGTAAACACTTAATAAGTTGAGGATATTATAAAAACAAAGACATTTACTGTAAGAACATAAAAATATTAAGTGAGAAATTACAATATGAAGGTATACTCACAATTCTTCGTAGAGAAAGAAGATAATAAAATGAAGATACGTGCTTGAACAGTAAGGAGGAAAGGCTTGAAGAAAACCTGACATCTGGAGAAAGACAGCCCACTATGTCAGCACACCTGTGACCATAAGATGAAATGCTGTGGTCAGAGGTCAGGCAGACTGGATAGGGACTGGATGTGGAGGGACTGCAGGGGTGCAGCTCTCAGTCTGTGATTCTTCCCCATTCTCAGCTCTGTAATGAGAAGAGCCTCACACAAATGATTGCTGTTTTGATGCAAGATGCATTTTGTGTAACTCTGCCTTGTAGGAGGACCAGAGAACTTTGTGAGTGGCTCTTTCAGTGGACCAGGGAGAGCTCTGCAGGCACTTGACCTCGTGGTGCAGGGGTGCATGGAGCATGCGTTTGGGGATCATCTCAGGTCTCTTCAGGCTCCTTCTTCCTCCTGCCACATTTTCAGAACCAATGAAAGCATCATGGTGTGCATAATACACTGCCTCAGCCTTTAACACCACTGGCATCACTAGTAAAGAGATCTTGGCTAGAAAATAACGATTTCAAGAGGTTTGTGGAAGCCCATATTCTCCTGATTTTAGCATGCCCTGCTGCATAGAATACTTCTCTGCCCTTGTTACTGCCAAGAAGCAGGGGACAATAATGAGAATGAATACATTGTTACAGAACAGCAATGGATATATACATTTTTTGAAAGAAAAGAATGCTTTATGGTTTTATATGTCTTGATTTTATAAATAGAAACCTAGATAGAATCATCTAAAATCTTATAAATGGAAAGACAATGTAATGAGGTGTCTAGTTATAAAATTAAAATGTGAAAGGAGCAAGATGGCAGAGGAGTAGACCTAAATTTCATCTGGTCCCAGGAATTCAGCTAGGTAGTTACCAAGCCATTCTGAACACCTACAAACTCAACAGGACATCAAAGAAAAGAATAGCAGCAACTCTATGAACAGAAAAGCAACCACTTTCTGGAAGATAGGACGTGCAGAGAAGTGAATCCAAGGCGATATTTCGGAAGATAGACCACGGGGGAAGGGAACCTCTGTCAGCCAGCTACCAGCAAGTGATAGAGCAGTGGAGCACAAAATCAGAACCTTTAGAAGTCTGCTCTGCTGAGGGATGTTGCTCCAGTGGCTAAGCAGGAGGTGGAACCCTCGCTGGGACAGTGTGGTCTCAGGACCATCGGGGTCACAGAAAGACTGGGGGTGCCTGAGTGCAGCAGAGCTTCCAGCTATTGGAGCGGGGAAGCTGGCTGCAGAGACGGAGCCGAGGAGTGGGCTCTCATCTCGGGGTTGCCATAAACCGTGATCCACGGCACAGTTGGCCACTTCTCTTCCAGCAGGGACCCAACAAGCAGCAGATCCAGGGAGACTCCCATTCCTCCCCTGGGAGGAGCAGCATGGGAGCACACCACAGGAATCTGCTGGGTTTGGAGACTCCAAACCAGGTTGTGTGCCAGAGATAGAAACACTTGGTCACAGGCCGGGTGAGCATGGAGTGGGGCCAGAGACCAGGGAGACAGGAATGCTTGACAGCTTTTCTCTGAGGGCTTACTGAAGAGTGGGGCCCCGAGACTCAGCTCCTATGGGGCCAGAGATTAAGAGGCCACCATTTTCACTCTTGTCCTCCAAAGCTGTACAGAAAGATTTCAGGGAACAAAAGCTACAAGAGTAAACCTGGGCAGATGACTTAGCCTGGCCCATGGCAAGGGCGATGCAATTCTGCCTCTGGCAAAGACATTTGAGAATCACTGCAACAGGCCTCTCTGCAAAGATCAGCAAGAAAATCCAGCCAAGATCAAGTTTACCAATCAATGAGAACTGCAAAACTCCAGCACTATGGGAATACAGCACATAGAATTCATAGCTTTTGTCACATGATTCTTAGTCTTTCAAAGTTAATTTTTTTAATTTTCTTTATTTTTTCTTTTTCTATTTCTTTTTTTAAAATTGTCTTCCTTCCTTTTTCAACCAACATCTTATCTAATCAATTCCTTTTTTAAAATCTTTTTTAATTCTCATTTATACAGTCATATTCTATCCCTTCATTGTATTTAACCTTGTTTTTTTGTATATATTTTTCTTTCTTCAAAATTTTGGGATACAGTTTCTTCTAACAGACCAAAACATACCTTAAATCTAGTGTATGGCTTTGTTCTAGTCTCCTGCCTGATCACATTCTCTCCTTTTTTTTTTTTTTTAATTTTTCTTCTTTTTTTTTCAGCCAAATTCTTATCTGCATCAATTCCTTTTTTAAAATCTTTTTTTAATTTTCATCTTTATAGTCATATTCCATCCCTTCATTGTATTTACCCTTATTTTTGTATATATATAAGTTTTTCTTTCTTTAAAATTTTGGGAGCCACTTTCTTCTAACAGACCAAAATACACCCAAAATCTAGTGTATGGTTCTGTTCTATTCACCAGCCTGATCATATTCCTTGTTTTTTTTTTCTTTCTCCCCTCCCCCCACCCCCCATTTCGGGTCTCTTCTGATTTGTTTAATGTATATTTTTCTGTGGTCATTGTTACTCTTTGATCATTTTGTTTTCTCATTCATCTATTCTTCTCTGGACAAAATGACAAAACAGAAAAACTCACCTCAAAAAAAAGAACAAGAGGCCGTACCAACTGCCAAGGACCTAATCAATACAGTAAGATGTTGGAACCAAAGTACAGAATGATGATTATAAAGATACTAGCTGGGCTTGAAAAAAGCATAGAAGATACTAGGGAATCCCTTTCTGGAGAAGTAAAAGGACTAAAATCTAATCAAGTCAAAATCAAAAAGGCTATTAATGAGGTGCAATCAAAAACAGAGGCTCTAACTGCTAGGATAAATGAGGGAGAAGAGAGAATTAGTGATATAGAAGACCAAATGATGAATAATAAAGAAACTGAGAAAAAGAGAGATAAACAACTACTGGATCAGGAGGGGAGAATTCGAGAGATAAGTGATACCATAAGATGAAACAATATTAGAATAATTGGGATCCCAGAAGAAGAAGAAAGAGAGAGGAGGGCAGAAGGTATATTGGAGCAAATTATAGCAGAGAACTTCCCTAATTTGGGGAAGGAAACAGGCATCAAAATCCAGGAAGCACACAGAGCCCCCTCAAAATCAATAAAAATAGGTCAACACCCCAACATCTAATAGTAAAACTTACAAACCTCAGAGATAAAAAGAAAATCCTGAAACCAGCTCGGACAAGAGGTCTATAACCCACAATGGTAGAAACATTAGATTGGCAGCAGACCTATCCACAGAGAACTGGAAGGCCAGAAAGGACTGGCATGATATATTCAGGGCACTAAAAGAGAAAATATGCAGCCAAGAATACTATATCCAGCCAGACTGTCATTGAAAATAGAAGGAGAGATAAAAAGCTTCCAGGACAAACAAACACTAAAAGAATTTGTGAACACCAAATGAGCCCTACAAGAAATATTGAAAGGGATCCTCTAAGCAAAGACAGAACCTAAAAGTAACATAGACCAGAAAGGAACACAGACAATATACAGTAACAGTCACCTTATGGGCAATACAATGGCACTAAATTCATATCTTTCAATAGTTATCCTGAATGTAAATGGGCTAAGTGCTCTAATAAAAAGACACAGGGTATTAGATTGGGTAAAAAACAAGACCCATCAATATGCTGTCTGCAAGAGATTCATTTTAGACCCAAAGACACCTCCAGATTGAAAGTGAGGGGGTGGAAAACCATTTACCATGCTAATGGACATCAAAAGAAAGCTGGGGTGGCAATCCTTCTATCAGACAAATTAGATTTTAAACCAAAGACTATAATAAGAGATAAAGAAGGACACTATATCATACTTAAAGGGTCTATCCAACAAGAAGATCTAACAATTGTAAATATCTATGCCCCTAACATGGGAGCAGCCAATTATATAAGCCAATTAATAACAAAATCAAAGAAACACATCAACAATAATACAATAATAGTAGGGGACTTTAACACCTCCCTCACTGAAATGGACAGATCATCTAAGCAAAAGATCAACAAGGAAATAAAGGCTTTAAATGACACACACTGGACCACATGGACTTCACAGATATATTCAGAACATTCCATCCCAAAGCAACAGAATACACCTTTTTCTCTAGTGTACATGGAACATTCTCCAGAATAGATCACATCCTGGGTCAGTCTCAACCAGTGCCAAAAGACTGAGATCATTCCCTGCATATTTTCAAACCACAATGCTTTGAAACTAGAACTCAATCACAAGAGGAAAGTTAGAAAGAACTCAAATACATGGAAGCTAAAGAGCATCCTACAAAAGAATGAATGGGTCAACCAGGAAATTAAAGAAGAATTTAAAAAATTCATGAAAACAAATGAAAATGAAAACACAACTGTTCAAAATCTTTGGAATGCAGCAAAGGAGGACCTAAGAGGAAAGTATACAGCAGTACAAGCCTTTCTCAAGAAATAAGGTTTCAAATACACAACCTAACCCTACACCTAAAGGAGCTGGAGAAAGAACAGCAAATAAAGCCTAATCCCATCAGGAGAAGAGAAATAATAAAGATCAGAGCAGAAGTCAATGAAATAGAAACCAAAAGCACAGTTGAACAAATCAACGAAACTAGGAGCTGGTTCTTTGAAAGAATTAATAAGATTGATAAACCCATGGCCAGATTTATCAAAAAGAAAAATTACCCAAATAAATAAAATCATGAATGAAAGAGGAGAGATCACAACCAGCACCAAAGAAATACAAACAATTATAAGAGCATATTATGAGCAACTATATACCAGGAAATTAGACAATTTGGAAGAAATGGGTGCATTCCTAGAGACATATAAACTACCAAAACTGAACCAGGAAGAAATAGAAAACCTGAACAGACCCATAACCAGTAAGGAAATTGAAGCAGTCATCAAAAATCTCCCAACAAACAGGAGCCCAGGGCCAGATGGCATCCCAGGGGAATTCTACCAAACATTTAAAGAAGAATTAATACCTATTCTTCTGAAACTGTTCCAAAAAAGAGAAATGGAAGGAAAACTTACTTCCAAACTCATTTTCTGAGGCCAGCATTACCTTGATCCCAAAACCAGGCAAAGACCCCATCAAAAAGGAGAATTACAGACCAATATCCTTGATGAATATGGATGTAAATTTCTCACCAAAATACTAGCAAATAGGATCCATCAGTATATTAAAAAGATTATTCACCATGACCAAGTGGGATTTATTCCTGGGCTCCAAGGTTGTTTCAACATCCGCAAATCAATCAGTGTGATACAATACATTAATAAAAGAAAGAACAAGAACCATATGATCCTCTCGATAGTTGCAGAAAAAGCATTTGACAAAGTACAGTATCCTTTCATTTTTTTTTTAAAGATTTTATTTATTTGACAGAGAGAGACACAGCAAGAGAGGGAACATAAGCAGGGGCAGTGGGAGAGGGAGAAACAGACTCCCCACTGAGCAGGGAGCCCGATATGGAACTCAATCCCAGGACCCTGAAATCATGACCTGAGCCGAAGGCAGACACTTAACGACTGAGCCACCCAGGCACCCAGTACAGTATCCTTTCTTGATTAAAACTCTTCACAGTGTAAGGATAGAGGGTACATACCTCAATATCATAAAAACCATCTATTAAAAACCCACAGCAAATATCATTCTCAATGGGGAAAAACTGAGAGCTTTCCCCCTAAGGTCAGGAACACAGCCGGGATGTCCACTATCACCACTCCTATTCAACATAGTATTAGAAGTCCTAGCCACAGCAATCAGACAACAACAAGAAATAAAAGGCATCCGAATTGGCAAAGAAGAAGTCAAACTCTCACTCTTTGCAGATGATATGATATGATACTTTATGTGGAAAATCCAAAAGACTCCACCCCAAAACTGCTAGAACTCATACAGAAATTCAGTAAAGTGGCAGGATATAAAATCAATGCACAGAAATCAGTAGCATTTCTATACACCAACAACAAGGCAGAAGAAAGAGAAAATAAAGAGTCGATTCCATTTACAATTGCACCCAAAACCATAAGATACCTAGGAATAAATCTAACCAAAGAGGCAAAGAATCTGTACTCAGAAAACTATAGAATACTCATGAAAGAAATTGAGGAAGAAATGGAAAAACGTTCCATGCTCATGGATTGTAAGAACAAATATTGTGAAAATGTCTATGCTACCTAGAGCAATCTACACATTTAATGCAATCCTTATCAAAATACCATCAACTTTTTACAAAGAAATGGAACAAACAACCCTAAAATTTGTATGGAACCAGATAAGACCCCAAATGGCCAGGGGAATGTTGAAAAAGTAAATCAAAGCTGATGGCATCACAATTCTTGACTTCAAGCTCTATTACAAAGCTATCATCATCAAGACAGTATGGTACTGGCACAAAAACAGACACATAGATCAATGGAACAGAATAGAGAGCCCAGAAATGGACCCTCAACTCTATGGTCAACTCATCTTCCATAAAGCAGGAAAGAATGTCCAATGGAAAAGACAGTCTCTTCAACAAATGGTGTTGGGAAAATTGGACAGCCACATGCAGAAGAATGAAACTGGACCATTTCCTTACACCACACACAAAAAAATAGACTCAAAATGGATAAAAGACCTAAATGTGAGATAAGAATACATCAAAATCCTTGAGAAAACACAGGCAGCAGCCTCTTTGTCCTCAGCCGCAGCAATTTCTTCCTAGAAACAATGCCAAAGGCAAGGGAAGCAAGGACAAAAATGAACTATTGGGACTTCATCAAGATAAAAATCTTTTGCAGAGCACAGGAAACAGCCAAATGTTGGCGAGGATGCAGAGATGTTGGTGGGAATGAGGATGTTGGTGGGAGTGCAAGCTGGTACAGCCACTCTGGAAAACAGTATGGAGATTCCTTTAACAAGTTGAAGATAGAGCTACCCTATGACCCAGCAATTGCACTACTGGGTATTTACTCCAAAGATACAAATGTAGTCATCCGAAGGGCACGTGCACCCCAATGCTTATAGCAACAATGTCCACAATAGCCAAACTATGGAAAGAGCCTAGATGTCCAACAACAGATAAATGGATAAAGATGTGGTATATATACATACAATGGAACATTACACAGCCATCAAAAAAGTGAAATCTTGCCTTTTGCAATCATGGATGGAACTAGAGGGTATTATGCTAAGCGAAATAAGTCAATCAGAGAAAGGTAATTATATGATATCACTGATATGTAGAATTTGAGAAATAAGGCAGAGGATCATAGGGGAAGGGAGGGAAAAATGAAAGAAGACAAAACTAGAGAGGGAGACAAACCATAAGAGACTCTTAATCTCAGGAAACAAACTGAGGGTTGCTGGAGTGGAGGGGAGTGGGAGGGATGGGCTAGCTCGGTGATGGACATTGGGGAGGGTATGTGCTATGGTGAGCGCTGTGAATTGTGTAAGACTGATGAATCACAGACCTGTACCCCTGAAACAAATAATCTGTTATATGTTAATAAAAAATAAATTAAATTATTTTAAAATGCAAAAATTAGTAGTAAAAATAACTTTAAAAAAATTGAATTACAAATCCTACTTACACAGTGAAAGAACACATTGAAAATAAAGATTGTCTTACAAAATGAAAAAAAAGCCTATAATAATAGCTAAATTTATTAAGATCTCTTATTGCCAGGACATAGTCTATATTGAAACAACTTACATAAAGAAAATTTTTAAAAATGTTATTTGAATCAAAAAATAAGATGTAAATAAACTTTAGAGCATAACTTGCTTGTAGAGCTGATGAAATGAAGCTAACAATTATCTTTTAATTATTCTCAACACTCAGTAGGGTAACAATTAACTAAACAAGGTTTGCTTGTTTTGTTTTGTTGTGGTGGGTTTTGCTTTTTTGCTTGAGGATAATAACTAATTCACTTTTCTGGAAGAAACAACAAGCAAACAAAAAGAGACAGAACAAATCCAAGATATTTTGAGTAATACGGAGAAATTTTTTCTATCACATTTTATTTTTCAAGGTAATTTTTAAAAGCTGTTACCTATGGAGGAAATAAAAATGTAGATCAATGAATTATAGCAGAATAAAGGAAATGAAAGATATATGGGAATCGTTCCAGTTAGTTACTGCTGTAAAACACACCATCTCAAAATTTTCAAAAACACAACTGCAGTTTGGGCATGGCTTAGAAGGGGCAGCTCCTCCCACATCCTTTTTTTTTTTTAAATTCATTTAGCCAACTTATGGTACATCATTAGTTTCAGACGGAGTATTCAATAAATTATCAGTTGCTTATAACACCAGTGCTCATCAGATCCTCTTGGTGCCATCTGGGTGTCTGTAAGCCTGGGGCTGGAGTCATCTGACAGACCTCTTACCCACCTGTCTGGTTCCTGCACTACAAAGTTTCAAACTGTTGGGGGCTGGAACACCTGTGTCCCCTTGGGTATCTTTCTCTTTATTTGTGATCTCTCTTGTCTTCTCCATAGGTGGTTGTAGGATAGGTGGACTGAACTTATAAGTTCAGGACTCCCTAGGCACATTAGCCAAAGGGGAAGCTTTAGCACCTTTTACAACCTACATAAAAGACCTTTGGTTATAAAGTTTTGCCTGAGTTGAAGGGAACCGGATAGATACCCCATCTCTCCATGGAGGAATGTCAGTGTCACATAGAAGACCAGAGAGAGAGAGAGACAGATTTGTGTGGTCATTACTGGAAATAAAATCTGGGACTCATGGGTGGCTCAATCAGTTAAGCGTCTGCCTTCGGCTCAGGTCATGATTTCAGGGTCCTGGGATTGAGCTCCATGTTGGGATCCCTCCTCAGCAGGGAGCCTGCTTCTCCCTCTCCCTCTGTTGCTCCCCCTGCTTGTGTGCTATCTCTCTTTCTCTGTTAAGTAAGTAAAATCTTAAAAAAAAAAAAAAAAAGAAAAGAGAATCTCTCATAGCACTGTATTCTAGACTATAGGTAGTATTTCAAATCAGTGCAGAAAGGGGGGCATTCAATAACCCATGTTTCTAGTTACAGAAAAAACAACCATGAAACCCTTTATAAACAAGATGGGCTCACTTGGCTGCAAAATAATATGCATATCAATCAAATAGCTAAAATTAAATAAAATGAAACCTTCAAAATCCTGGAAGTAACTTGGATAAATGTATTTCAGTTCTGGAATGTCAATGGCTTTCCCAGGAAAGAAGAAATGAAATCAATAAAAGAAATAATAGAACTGTCTCCGTGAAAATTAAATTTCATATAGAGAAAATTACAATATCTAAAACAAAATAAAACAAGACACTGAGAGAGCTTTGCAAAACATAAGACAAAGGGTGCACATCCTTAATTTACAAAGAGCTCATAGAAAATAATAAAAAAGAAAATATATCCTGTAGAGAAGTTAGGGGTATGAACAATCACTTCACAGAAATTAGGAAAAGAATTTGGAAATTTCTGAAAATATAGGGAGAGTACTTAAAACCATTCATATTTTCAGAAATTCAGTATCAAAATCAAAGGCTACACTTGGCTATGAAGATGTTTTTAAATGTATCCACGGACTGTTTGCAGAGTAGAAATAATTTCAGGGCTGTTTTGTAATATCTGTGCATCTGCCTAAGACCAAGACCTTTCTTTCATGCTTGTTTGCAGAAATGAAAAATCACACCACACCGAAGGACACTGAATATTGCCGTACTACTGAGGTGCAAATTTAAGGCCTACTTAAGTATCTGGGGAGGAGATCATGACTCTTAAAGAATTTTACTAAACATAATCTGGGAATCATATTTGGGCACCCATAGAGAAAATCTTCAGACCAATAAAAAAATTCAACCAGTTCCAAACCTCAGGAGTCCAAAAGAGACCAGGTCAAGGTTTTGCTCCCTGCAACAACAAACGGAAAGCCCAGAGAAGAATAAAACTGAGTTTGCCCAAGAGAGTAAAATGCTGTGATTTTAATAGCAAATGTAGATTAACAGTAAGAGCTGGTTCCTTGTCAATTGAGGTTAAAAACATCTGCTTTATTGTCACTCTGAGCATCTGGTACTGAAGAGTGTCTTTTGTTACTCATTTCTGCAGTGTATACATCCTTGGGTTTAAATAACAAAAAGGGATAAAAGATGATGATGAAAGATAAATAGATAGATGATAGAATAGACCGATTAGATAGATGATTGATAGACGATAGATAGATAATTACAGACAGAAATGCCCTCCCACACACACACCCCTGTGGATGATAGAATCTACCATAAGTATACTGAATAGCCAATTTCTTTCCATTCTCTATGTCAGGAACATAGAATTCAGAGCTGGAATTGGGAAAATATCTAATGAAACTGGGGAAAAGTCTAATGATAAACAAGGTATCATAGAAGTTTTGCCAGTGTTTCTGTGTTTCATTTCAGTTACAGAAGGAGAAAAGTTGTAAAGGGGAGAAGCATATTCTTTCCCACCCTCTTATTTCTACCAGTGGAGATTAACCCCATTCTCTAAAAAGAGAAATTTAACTGTGCACCTTAAAAATGTCTTAGAGGGGCCCCTATCCAAGGAGGAATAAACTTACTAAAAGGCCCAAACCAGGCTGACTGACTTCAGCCCCTTTTCATTTACATTTCTCATTTGTGATTGGGTTATCAATCTGTAAAAGTAAAATTGTCTACCTTGAAAAATGTTTAGTGCTTGCAGAGTGCTGGCTTTTAATTCTCTCTAATATATCTTTTGATTTCGAATTCACTTAGTTTACTTTTACCATTTGTTTCCTTTAGTCCAATGAGAATATGCTGTATTTTTTGCATCTTTCTCTAACTGCTTCATTTAGATGTTTGCATCATTATTTTTAAGCTTGAATTATTTTTTATTTAAAGGTACACACCTAAAGTTCTAATTTTCCATAATATGATCCTTAACTACATCACTGAAGTTTGATAGGTAGTGTTTTTATTTCCTTTTAGTTCTATTTCGTGGAAGAAAGACTTGAATTCCTTGTCTTGTCCATAAGTAAAAAAAAAACAAAAAAACAAAAACAGAAACAAAGCAAAACAAAAAAAACCTAACCATGTGACTCTTATTCATCCCAATTCAGTGAAAATGCAGAAATCAAGGTCCGAGCCAATGCTCATCTACTTAAGTACCTTAATGTAATTCTAGATGAAATGCTTCCTGTCAAGTGTTGACTCCCCACATGCCTTCAGAAAAACATGTTAATCAAGAAACAAGAAGTATATTAGATTTAGCAGTAAGAGCGAACACTACTTTAACAGAATCTTAAAAGTCTCTCAAATTGAGGAAATTAAGGAAAAAAATTTACAAGGATTTAGGATCCAGGTTGCATAAATTTAAGACAATTTTTCAAGCCTGGTATCTGGTTGAGTTTGGGCAGAGTTAATGAGACACTATTTTGTAATTCTGCTATCATTTGTTATTAGATTCATGAAACACTTTTAAGTTTGGTTTTCTCTCCATGTTCAATTGTAACTTTATCTTCCGGTTATTGATTTCTGACTAATTGCATTCTGATCAAAGAACGTATTTGCTTGTAGAACCCTTATTTTTTAATTTATTTTTTTCTTTTTAACTTTTTTTAAGTAAGTTCTATACCCAATGTGGGGCTTGAACTCACAACCGGAGAACAAGAGTCCCATGCTCTACCAACTGAGCCATCCAGGTGTCCCTGGCTCTCTTTCTCTCTCTTTTTTTTAATTTGTTAAGATCTGTGTCCTCTTGTGTATGCAAGTTTTGGAAAAATTCATGTTCTCTACCTTGGCAGTATACAATTCTTTTTTTGTTTTTTTCTGTTTTTTTTTTTTTTTAAGATTTTATTTATTTATTTAGGGAGAGAAAGAGCATGTGCAAACAGGGGAGGGGCAAAGGGAGAGAGAGAGAGAGCATCTCAAGCAGACTCTGTACTGAGTGTCAAGCCCTGGGGGCTCACTCTCATGACCCTGAGGTCATGACCTGAGCTGAAATCAAGAGTTGGATGCTTAACCAACTGAGCCACCCAGGCGCCAGCACTATATATTTCTATATATGTTTGTTCAGATTCACTTTGTGTGTTGTTTAAATCTTCTATAACCTTAAGTACTTTTTGCCAACTTAAAAAAAAAAATCATCTATTAAAATGGTGAATTTGTCAATACCGCCTTATGCAAATAATAATTCTATGTATTTTTGTTACTGATATCTTTGTTTTTCTTATATTGTCTATTTTCTCACTTTTTTCCCCCCTCTGGCTTTTTTTGATCAACTGAGTTTACAATGCTTTACATTCTTATTTCATGTTTCCCCACGGTGCTTGTAACTTATAAACTCTACCTCAATTCTTAAAGTAGTTACTCTTGAAATTTTACTATGCTTAAATCAGTGAAGGCCAAAATCAATCTTTATTTCTACTCCCGTTTTAAATAATACAAGGTGGGGCACCTGGGTGGTTCAGTCGGTTAAGCGACCAGTTCTTGATTTCAGCTCAGGTCATGACCTCAGCCTCATGAGATCAAGCCATGTGGGGCTCTGCGCTAGATGTGGAGCCTGCTTAGGATTCTCTTTCTTCTTTCTTCCTCTCCCCTTCCAGTCTCTCTCTCTTAAAAGAATAATAATAATTCAAGACTATTAAAATTACCTAACCCTAATTTCCCCAAGGATATCATATATTGTTATTATTGTTATAACTTCACTAGTTAGACTTAGGTATTCATGTTTTTGTAGAAAAGTATGTATTGCTTTCACTATGTCCTTTATCAATTTCTAAGTTCACCATCTCAAAAATGTTGTGAGCATTATAATGGCTTTTGCTGCAGGGCAGCCCTGGCCTCAACATTCCTTCTATTGTCTAGAGTGGAATATTTTTGTAATCTCTTATTTGAAATCTGAAGCATGGTGTATCTATTAAGTACAAGTTTTTGTCATTCCAGATATTTCAACAGGTAATGTTTACATCATATATTCTCAGTAGTAGGGTCTTAGGAGAGTGATTTTTTTAATTTAAAGGTTTTTGATTTAAATATATGAGTTTATATACATATAATTTTGTTATTTTCTAGTAGGCATATATATGTAATTTCAGGTTTTAGAAATTTACTTTTTAAATTTTTTTATTAATGATTTTTTTCCCATAATAAATGAATGATCCATGTTCACTGATCAAGGATATTTAGTCTCAAAGCATTAAGTCTGTTTTCACATACATGAACAAAATTTGATATTCATGCATAAGTTAAATAAAACTTATTTTGTGGTATTCATTGAAGGGCTGCAAACATCTGCATTCTTTCCCCCATGTACCAATCTGTTACTAGTTGAAATCAAAAGCATTCTTTCATTCTTGCTCTGCAATATTAAAGATCCATGCCTCAATTTGTTCATTTATAAAACTAAGGAACAATCAGACAAAATCAGGTGTTAATCATCAGAGCTGGGGGAAGGTTTTCCTGCATCCTGGTGGCTATACATTGTGTTGTGTTATTAGGCTACTCTGATCTGCCACTGAAGACAGGTCCCCTTAAGCAGATTTCCCTAACCATTCCCAGACTAGTATGTTTTTCTCTAATGTACCTCATTTATCTTTTGAGAGAACATTTTCCCTTAAATTTCCTCTGTTTATTTAGTGATGCTGATAATTTCATTGAAAAGAATAAAACTCAGCTTGCAGCTGGTATTTTCTTCATTTTGCCCCGCCTCTAACATTTTATTAGAACAGCAGAAAGCCTTATTAACAACCTCTCTTATCATTTACAGTGATTTAGAATTTCAGCTTGAAAGCTTGAAATTTGACAAGTGGAATGGAGGTGAGACAGTGAGTAGCAAACGCAGTGGCCACCCCTTTTCACAGGGCAGGATGGGGGAGCTGACTACGCCCGGGTCCACAGAGCTTAACTGCCATGGCCAAGACCAGAGACCACGTGTGTCAACGTGACTTCACTGGTTTCCAACAAATACTTGTCCAGAAAGAAAGGCCTGGAAACCAATCATTAGCCTCACTGTTTCCTTCAGGAAGTTTCTGCAAAACAATTTACCCAGATAAACACCTGCACAAACAGATTTTTATGAACGACACTTTCGTTATCAAGACTTGCTTCTGGACCTTCACATTGCTGCATCTAAACAGTCGCGTAACAACATCTTTCCAATTGAACTCCCCTGATTTGAAAAAGCCACCTTCAACCCTTTGAATCCACACCCTGAAACCCCAAAACCATTGCCTTTCATTTCCCCCTTTCTGCTATGTGTGCTCTCCCCTTCTCCTGAAGGCTGATAAACTTATCACTGCTTGATCAACACACTTCCTGGAGGGTGTTAGGGAGATAAAGTCAAAAGAAGAAAGGTGGAAGGTGGAAGGGACAACTAATAAATCTTAGGTGAAGGGAAAGCTGGGAGAAAACATCTTTCTACTTATTTTCAATTACTACTTTATAAGGTTAAACCTTAGTTCAACAAGTGATGAAAACTTTCTAGATTTTTCTCATTCTATTCCATCTACCTTAAAATTAAAATGAATTCCTTAGAAATTCTAATGCCTGATTATTAGTGTATTGCTTGGTATGACATTGTATTTTCTTCCTTTCAGTGTTCTTCACATGAATCAGTTGGGAAAGACTGCATTACTATACTGAAATAAACGTCACTAATTTAAAATCTTTCTCTTCAGCTCTGAAAGCACAGTATCATAAATGTCCATTTCCCTAGCGTATCATAGGTGTGGTGGGAAGAACTGACACCAAGAGCAGATAATAATGGGGTTCCTTGTAAGAGTTCAAATCAATATTGTCACTTTCTATTTGAGCTTAAACTTTAAGAGAGAGTGAACTATGAGACGTGAAAATTTGTAATTGGTACAATTCATATATAATATTTAACTAAATATTTGAATATTTTCAAACGTGAAATAGATTTTTCTACTTAAATTTTGAGTCGCTAGCCTCAAAACAAACATGTGACTCAGAACCTAAACATTACATTAGTGGCACAATCAATTAGATGCCAAACTTGTAACTTTGTTTTCCTCTTTTTTTAAAAAAGGTTTTATTTATTTATTTGAGAGAGAGAGAGAGAGCAAGAGAGAGAGCACAAGCCAGGAGAGGCAGAGGGAGAAGGAGAAGCAGACTCCCCACTGAGCAGGGAGCCCAATGTGGGACTTGATCCCACGACCCTGGGATCATGACTTGAGCCAAAGGAAGACACTTAACCAACTGAGTGACCCAGAAGCACCCTAAACTTGTAACTTTGAAGATTTTTGGTTTATTTAAGTAAAACTATTAATCACTTGCCAACTACGTATGTAAACTAATATAATAGTTCACTGAAACCAAAAGATCAAAGTTCAAAATTTTGGGCAGACATAGAAACTATTGATTAAAGAGTCATGCTTTTGATCCTGCAGGAAATTGGAGGAACTTGCAGTTATTTCAACATATTTATGAAGCCAGCCATTAGCTCTTAATTATTGTGAATTCCATAAAAATTTGAGGTAAGATGCCCTTGTCAACACAAAAAGTACTGATCTGGTGGAGCTCAACCAAAAAATATATTAATTAATTAATAAGGCAAAAGTGGAAACAATTAAAACAATGCCTGTAGCTCTTTTGAAATATGTTACATGTTTTATAATTATTACCAAAAACAATTTTGTCTATAGAGCAGAACATATTCAAAATAATCTGCTCTAAACATCAACAGGTTAAGTTTGCTTTGCTGGAATTCAAAATCAGGCATACTATAGTTTAGTGATTTGATTTTTCCCAAATATGATTAGCCTTAAAAATTTCACCAGTTAAGGGGAACCTGGGTGGCTCAGTCGTTAAGCGTCTGCCTTCGGCTCAGGTCATGGTCCCAGGGTCCTGGGATCGAGCCCCACGTCAGGCTCCCTGCTCAGCGGGAAGCCTGCTTCTCCCTCTCCCACTCCTCCTGCTTGTGTTCCCTCTCTCACTGTCTCTCTCTCTGTCAAATAAATAAATAAAATCTTAAAAAAAAAATTCACCAGATAAGAGTTATAACCTCTTGGCATCCATCCTAGAAATTCATAAAATTTTTCACTTGGATTAAAATAAACATGTTGGAAATATGTTTGAAGGCCTGAAAGGTTTTAATATCAGCAGATGGATAGAAAAACATCTTTCAGTGATAGAAGTTGGTTTATTCATTGTGCATTGACCTTTTCATTAATTAGAAGTTTAATGGTTTCACTTCATATAGCAAATGAACTCAGGGGTGTGTGTTATTTTGTACAAAAAAACAGTAAATTCTTTAAAATATATTAATTGTTTAAAACAGCATTTAAGCATCATTATTCAAAATGTATTTGCACAACAATCACTGTTTCATTTGATTATTTCAAATACAGATATCAGGATACCGAAAGAAGCACTTAAAATATTTTTCTCTTGAGTATCTCAATACTAATGAGTAATATTTTAGTGCATTTAGTGGGATTGTCTTATTTTACAAGAATGCGTGTTTGAATAAGTACACATATACAGAATAGAGCTTCAGTGTTTTGTAAGGCAATATTCACTCTATGGTAATATAGACACGATATCATAAAATGTTTAAGGAAGCATCCTAAATAGTTTTAGTGAGCTGTAGGGGAGAAACTTTTTTTTAAAGATTTTATTTATTTATTTTAGAGACAGAGAGAGAATGTGAGCAAGGGGAGGGGCAGAGGGAGAAGGAGAGAATCTCAAGCAGACTCCAAGCTGACGATGGAGCCCTCAGTAGGGGCTCTATCTTCCAACCCTGAGATCATGACCTGAGCTGAAATGAAGAGTCCGACCCTTAACCAACTGAGCCACCCAGGCACCCCCAGAGGGGAAACTTTTAATGAAGTTGCAATGTCACTACATCCATATGTTTCTTCTATGATGAAATTGATTTCACCTTGAGTCCCATTCAGAAATTAACCTGGGGCGCCTGGGTGGCTCAGTTGTTAAGCGTCTGCCTTCGGCTTGGGTCGTGATCCCAGAGTCCTGGGATTGAGCCCCGCATCGGGCTCCCTGCTCCGATTTATTTATGTCAAATAAATAAAAACTAAAAAAAAAAAAAATTAACTTGCCTAATAATGATAGTGAAACAAGTAGAAGAAATGCTACTACTAGTAACAGCAATAGCAACATTATTAAGTGATTTCTATTTTCCATTTACCACTCTGTGCTCTTTGGAAGTATTTATTTATTTAATCTTCTCAATAAGACTCTGAGGTAAGTATCATTTCATTTCCCATATTAAAGGTAAAGAAATGGCAGCAGCACAAAGTATGTGAATGGCTCAAGTCCAAAAGCCAGTGGGACTCAAATCAGAGCCTGTGACATAATTATTCAGAATTGCACAATATTGTTTTCTCATCAACATCCCAATTACTGTTCAGAGGTTAAAGATGGACAAATTTACAGCTGAAAGCAGCCTTTCCCAAGTGAAGCAGGTTTCTGACATTACGAAGGAGGATTTAAAAAAAAAAAGATTTTATTTATTTGTTTGACAGAGAGAGAGACAGTGAAAGAGGGAACACAAGCAGGGGGAGTGGGAGAAGGAGAAGCAGACTCCCCTCTGAGCAGGGAGCCTAATGCGGGGCTCGATCCCAGGACACTGGGATCATGACCTGAGCCGAAGTCAAGACGCTTAACTACTGAGCCACTGAGGCACCTCTATGAAGATTTTAAAAGAAAATCTCCTTAGAATCCAATTTATGATAACAATTTATAGAGAACCTTGAGCAAGTCTAAGCAGAGAGTTAGCCTTAGGATTCTTATATTTACAAAGACAGTCATTCTCAGCATTGAAGGAAATGGACAACAGTGACGGGGTATGAAGAGGGAGCTGCAGAATGTGCATAAAGTCAAGGGGGAGAGGAAATGAATTTGAAGCAGGTTAATATAGAAACTCGGTCATACAGAATTAAGGTTCTGACTTATTTCTGGTAAGGGATAACTAGCACTGTATTTCTCACTCTATACAATGTATAATAGACATATTTATATCAGAGTTAATGTAAAGCAAAATGCATATGCTTTTTATTTCATCATGGAAATTTACTCATTTTCAGTGAACTCTTAAGTGGTCCTCAAATAATATGTAGCTACAGAACACCGTAGCTCTGATTGGTGAACTGCAAGAGTATCCGATACTCGCAGAACACTCCCCAGTGCTTGGCACATTATTATGTTCACAATAATGCCATTGCAATTATAAGTATAATCAAGACTCTGATGTCCAGAAAAGATTAAACAATTCTGCTTTATATTATAATACAAATCAACTTTTAAAGATTTCAATGCAAAGAATTCCGATGTTACCGCCTCCAGAGGTCAGCATTACTGGGCATAGAAGATTGGAGAATAAATGCAGGGTAGGGAAGGGGAAAAAGGAGAATATCTATCATATCGGTCATTTTCTCCTCTCCAATTTTGCTATAAAAGTAGATGATGTTTAGATCCATAGGAGATCAGCCACAGAGTTTGTATATACACAGAGTTGTGGTTAGAAAAATGAATCTTGGGATTTCTACAGCTATCACTATAGCTATAACATAGACTTAGATCTAGAGTTAAATATGTAGATGTATAGGTTTATCTGTATGTCTTTATATATAAAAAGAGAGATAGTGATCTGTATAGTTACACAGATATATGCTTATGGTCAAAATTATAATCTTTATAAAAAAAACATAGAGAATCAAACAACATAGGCATATACGCACACCACCTGTGTGTATGTACGCATGTGTATATGTGTGTGCGCGCGCACATGTGCACTCGTGTGTGTATGTGTGTGTGCACACGTACACTCGCGTGTGTATGTGCACGCGTGCACTCATGTGTGTGCACGCGTGCACTCGCGCGTGTGTGTGTGTGTGTAGCCCAACAGAGGGTATATTTATTTGAAAGGAAGTGACAGACATACAAACTTCAGCAGGCATCTCTTAAGCAAAAGGACCTTTACATAACTTCATACATGACCATATCTGGGACAACTAACAATAATAACCTTAAACTATTATCTACAATCAATCCATGTTCAAGTTTTCTCTATGGCTTAATATTTGCATGGCTGTTTTGATTTGATCTAAGATATAATTTAGGCTTGCGTGGTATATTTGCTTGTTATGCCCATTTAGCAACTTTTCTTTTTCTTATTTTCTTTAAATTCAATTCATTAACATATAGTGTATCATTAATTTCAGAGTTAGAGTTCAGTGATTCATCAGTTTCATATAACACCCAGTGCTCATTACATCATGTGCCCCCCTTAATGTGATTACCCAGTTACCCCATCCCCCCACCTCCCCTCCAGCAACCCCCAGTTTGTTTCTTGAAGTCAAGAGTCTCTCATGGTTTGTCTCCCTGATTTTGATTTATTTTATTTTTCCCTCCCTTCCCTTATGATCCTCTGTTTAGTTTCTTAAATTCCACGTGACTGAAACCATATAATTGTCTTTCTCTGATTGATTTATTTTGCTCAGCGTAATACCCTCCAGTTCCATCCATGTTGATGTAAATGGTAAGATTTCTTCCTTTATCCCCCCCCCTTTTGATGACTGAGTAATATTCCGTTATATATATCTGTCTCTCTCTCACATCTTCTTTATCCAGTCATCTATTGATGGACATCTGGGCTCTTTCCATAGTTTGGCATTTAGCAGCTTTTAATCTGTAAAAGTCACCCAATGTTTGTTTTTTGTGATATTAACTACTTTGAAAGTCAAGGCCATGCTATTTTATTGATTTTGTTCCCAGATTTTGGATATGTCTGTTTCCCTTGGGATTAAGTCTGATAAGCAATGCATCTTCAACAATACCAGGTGATAGTTCTTATTGCATCCCATTTGGAAGAGGATTGCTCCTTGGTTAAGGTAGTGACCCTCAGTCCTTTCCACTGTGTAGGTGAATGTGGCCCTTTGTCATTAGTGCGTAAGCCACGGGGGTGATATCTGGGCCCCACTTCAATAACTTCTTCAGATATCTTTCTTCCTGTTGTTTAGTATCTGTTGATGATATTCACCTGAATCAATTATTATAGTAGTGGTTCCAAAGTGATTCTTCTAATTCTAGAATTACCTCTTTATTTAATAGCTGAAATTATATTGTATAAAGAATTGTTTTCTTTTTCTTCCTTTTCTATTTTTATATTACATTAATTTCGTGAACAACCTAAATTATATGCCACTTTAAATGAATATGCTTTTTATTATTACAGAATAAAGAATGAAGTTTTCTTTTTTTTTTTTTAAGATTTTATTTATTTATTTGAGAGAGAGAGAGAGAATGAGAGACAGAGCACGAGAGGGAAGAGGGCAGAGGGAGAAGCAGACTCCCCGCTGAGCAGGGAGCCCGATGCGGGACTCCATCCTGGGACTCCATCCCGGGACTCCAGGATCATGACCTGAGCCAAAGGCAGCCGCTTAACCAACTGAGCCACCCAGGCGCCTAAGAATGAAGTTTTCTAATAGTGTAATGATTTTCCTAGAAATGGCCTCACTGAAATTACCATGTGGCACTCAACAGTATGACTCAAGAGAGTAAATATAAAAAAAAAATCACAAATTATTGGTTGGATATGGTAATTTAAGGGAAATTTTTAAACAAACTTACTTAGAGAGACAGATCTTTTAAATTGGTTGTGAATCATGAGCTGTTAAAATAAGAACAAACATTATTTAAACAATTCAAAATGTTAATCCAATTGCTAATTCTGTTTAGATATATTTACAGGGACATAAATACATTCACCCACTGAATTACTTCCGTTGTTTTCAACAATAAACTATGTGAATTTGAGTTTTCTAAATTAATGCTTCAAAGATCCTGACCGTTTCTGAAATGTCTCAGATGGAACAAATTATAAACACCAAAATAATTCCACAAATTATTTTATATATTTATATATATTTAACCACAAAACTTATACACTGATAAAATTAATGAAAAGCCATTGATTACAACTTTTTAGGTTTGTATTTTTGCTTTTACAACAATTTTCAAATAAATTTTAATTATTTTTGATAAAGCAATACATTCCAATGGGGCAGAATTAAGTAGGAAATATCCTCATCTCATTCTACAACCATGTGCCACTCAGTTATTTTTCCAGGGGCCACTTCTCTTGGGTATCTCGAGCTTTATATGTGAACACAAATCCAAATGCATTTATATGAATATGTATAAACTCACACAACTCTGTTATTTTTTCACAAATGTGAGCAAATTCTAGTTTTCTGTGTCTTACTTGTTCAGCTATCACTATGTTTTAGAGATTCCATGAAAGTACAAGCATAGAACTGCCTTATAATTTCTAACAGCTGCACAGCATTTCATTATGTCATCAAAGTATCATACTTCAACTTAACTACTTTTTATGACGCATTTAGATATACATTTGTTAATCTTTTAATATTTTAAAGAGTGCTGCTGTAAATATCCTACACATAAATTCTTAGAAATGGGATTCTGGGGGAAAGCATTTGCACTATAATCATGGACAATCTCTCCAAATAACCTTCTCATAGAAGCTCTTTGCTAATAGTTTTTTTACGTATTATACCTTTCTCCTTTAAATAATTATTAAACTACTATATGTGTTTATTAGCTTACACTGAAGGTTATTAAATTTTTATCAGATATTACTTGACAATTTACTTGGTGCCCAGCATTGAGGTAGATACTGGAAACATGATTGATCCCTTTAACTAACAGGACACACGCTGGTATTCCATGAACACAAAGGGTCACGTTCATATTATGATCGGCCTTGGTTGGACTCATCGTCAGAGTGATGCCAGTAAAAGTGGGTGGAGGTAAAAGCATCTCAAAAACAGACGGTTCATAATACAAATGTTTGGTTCCAGGAGTAGAATGGATACAGCTCAAATTCCCCCATATTAATTTTCTTCCCTTCCAGCAAGAATAGAAGGGCCAGGTTTGTGTTCCCCATTCTTCTTTGACCCTTGGAGACATCTCTTGGGAAATCACACAAACTTCATGAAAGGTTTGAAATGAATCTCTGTCACTACCAGGCAATTTTCCTGTACAAACAAAAACTCTTTACTCCCTGGGGCCAACCTACCATTTAATAGTCAAGCTGCAATATCTCAGCTCTCATTTCCGTGGCAGAGTGGCTGCCAGCTGGCCTTACAACAGGGCTATGAGGTTTTAAGTCCTCAGTATATGCCATGTTCTCTGATAGCTTGACGATAAGCAAACACTATTTTGGGGTGGGGGTGGAATTACTGAATACCATTTCCGAAATAATGTGAAATACCAAATATTACTCTGTTTGCGTATTATCTGCATTCACAGTTAATTAAAAAATAATCTATCAGAAATAATAAATATATTAAGTCGTATTGGCTTCTGAAATTACTTAAAAAACCTGGCAACATCCCACCATGTGCCTGCCATAGTCTTGCTTATGCATTGATGACTTGAGAGATGAGGACAAATAATGAAACGTTTAAAAACAAACACGTATTCAGTGTTAATCAGCAAATTTTCTTCCCCAGAACAGAAAACAATTTGTAATGGCAGTGAATTATCTATTTTAAGCTTATACGTATCTCCAAATAGTTGGGACTTGGTATATCCTTGTGGATCAGTGAATTAATAATGAAGATGAAGGCATGCTGTAGCAAACAACAGTCTACAAGATTGGGAAACCGCTTTCTTACTCTTCGATCTACATTCACTTTCACAATGAAAACAAAAATAAAATGCATGTACATGTTCTGAAATTAGTTTTTCTGCCTGATCTCAACTTATGTATTATACCAATGAAAAGAAAGAGATGATACCCATAATCAAGTAGTTTGTTTTTATTTTTTGTCATTTGGGCATGAATCATTAAAAACTCAAGAATCTTCAAATTGAATAATAGTGCCAGTTCATAGAACGGTAAAGCTGGCCTGTTTCTAGAAAGTACCAAGTGTCCCTATTCTGTTTTGACTTGACACATCGTTGCTCCCAAATCACAATGGAAACTATAGACTCAATTTTAGACTTCCTGGTGATCAAAATACTTACAACTCCTCAAATTTTCATTCTTTTATAGATCAATTCTGTAATATGATCACTTCTGCCAGGAAAAAGCTAGAAACACATCTTAACATTGTGGATTTATACACTTTTATTCAGTAATTTTTTTAGTGGGAAATGTGTGGCTATCATTCAACAATAAGATGACAATATGAAATATTAAGATAACGGCAAATGAAAAGTCAAAGTAAGTTTGTTCTTTGATTAGAGAACATTTGGAAAGCAAAGAAAACATGCACACAAAATGCATCTCAGTCTGGAATTACGACTAATATGCTCTCAAATTCTAGGCTGCTAATGAGAATTCCACCACATGAAGCAACAATCAAATATTACCCATTATAGCATTCTTCCATTAACATATGTCACATTGGCTACAGAATTTTTTTCACACCGTCTCATTTGTTAAAGTAAAATACAAAATAGAGAACAAACTTGAGAATCCCCTGAGCAGATAGAACCATGTAAGCCACTTAAACAAAACTAAATGTAGCTTAATTCATGAACAGAAACAAAGCTTACCTTAGGTTGTTTCTTATAAAAGCCTCTGATAATCATAAAAGAAATGTAAGTCATCTTCAGAAATGATATAAAATAATCACTTTTAAACAATCCCCTGCTGTCTGGGAACCCCCATTGTAATTACCAGTCATTGTGAACATTAAATAACTTTCTTATTCTCACTTTATAAGCTATCTGTGATGTCACATCACTGAGCTTACTAGTTTTGCCTTTGAAAACTCCCAGTTCACAAAATGTACTTATATGCGCAATAAACTCTTGCTGAAGACTATTTTATTGATCTGCTGGAATTACTTTTGCCATTTCTGGATTTTTGACCCACCTATGGAGGCCAGCAGTTAGGAAGTAACTTGTATTCAGTTAAAGTTTAAATAGAAGGACACATTTATGCTTTCACACCTATGAAAATAAGTCGATTTTCATTATTCCTGGGTTCAGTGTTTGTGAATTTGTCTCCTTACCAAAATGTATGTGTAACCACAAATGATATTTGCCACACTTTTGGGGATCATTTGCAGACATGCGTGATGGTAGAAAATTTGAGTGGCCCTACACTCACCTTCCCACTTGACGTCTAGAAAGGTGGCACTCTGCCTTCTTGTTTCAGCTCTCATGTTGTAAACAAGTGTCTTATTGTGGTGGTTAGTGCCAGGTGTTTTTGCATTTTTGTGCTTTTTGTTGGTGATTTCACTATTTAGAAAGGTCCATAGATGTACTGCTATCTGGTGTTCCTAAGTACACGAAGGCTGTGATGGGCCTGACAGAGCAAATAAGTGTGTTAGATAAGCTCCATGTAGGCATCGGTTATGGTCCTGTTTTCAGTGAGTTTGATGTTAATGAATCAACAGTGTATATTAAACAAGGTGTTTTTAAACAGAAACACACATAAAGCAGGTTATATGTTGATTGAACATTGACCATTGAATCAACATATTATTTTTGAGGCCTTGTAAAGAAAGCTTGTATACTTTTTTTCCTTCTAAAATTATTCCCTCTTGCTGACCTATCTAATGTTTTAAAGTTTTGGCTAAAGGAAGTTCATGCTTGTTTTCCCACCCACATAGTGTCCACCACAGAGCCTGACACATGGGAAGTTGGACTGCATGAATGAGTGATTTGAAAGCACAAAGTTTTATAGATATTAGGAATATGATGTTTCAGAAAGCACAACTGTTAAGAAGGTGTTATATGCAAACGGTGAATCATGAACACTACATCAAAAACTAATGATCTAATGTATGGTGATTAACATAACATAATAAAATAAAATTTTAAAAAAATCAAGAAAGACAAAAAAAAGAAGGTTGGCTATTTTTACTTGCAACCTATGTAATTCTGAGTTTGAATCATGGGGCAAAGTTGAATCTTGGGCAAAATTAGGATGTGCACAAAGGCACATGTCTACCTCAATGAACATCATGTTGTTACCTGTCCAAGCTCTCTCCTATAATATTAACCATTATGAAAATCTTGCTGGAGCTAAACATACTTATGACATGATGAGGAACTCTTTCATGTGAATTTATTTGTGTTTTAATCTAAGTTTAACTTCCAAAGAAATGATAATGTGGGAATGTTTAGTTCATGGGTTGACGGCAACTTTGGGTGTCAAATAAAACCAATGGACAAAGACTTAATTAGGCATTTCCCAAAAGAAGATACATGAATGGCCAATAATTCTAGGACAATATTCTCAACCTCTTTACTAATCAAAGATTGTCAATAAAATAAAATCACTAGTATCAGTGCTATTTCCTGGTGACTGCCTAGTAAGTTAAAGACCATCTCTTAGTTCTTTCACTTCTTCTTTACTTTCTCTGATGGACCCAATGCTTTGGATTCCATGTCTTCCTTTTCTTTGTCTGTTATCAAGGGATGTGTGGGAGCAAAATCTAAGTCTTCAAATGTCAAAAATATAGTTTTACTTTTTACTTGATAAATATAGACAAGCTTTCAAAATTTTTTGCTTCAACTATATTAGGACACTGAGATTTAAGATTACCTTCCAAAAATAAAAAAAGAGGAAGAATGCAGAAAACCCATACCCAAATGAAACCAATTGAATCTGAGGTTTATAAAATATCTTTTTTTTTCTATCTTCTGTTATCAAGAAATACACACACACACACACACACACACTTGAATAGCTCTACAGCTGAGACTTTGTCCATATGTTTGCATCCTGCAGAAGCTAGAGCAGGGACTGGGGATGACAAATTTACCTTTTATATCAAAGCCATAAACTGTGCGGCAAGGGAAAAAGTGAGAAGTGGTGACTACTATTTCTAAAAGATGTTAGAATGAAAGCCTCAAAGTCTCATGAATGTATTTCTAAACTTATTTATTTACATCCTTTTCTCTTGCCTTGAATTATTCACACCCTCTGTGAATGATAGCTGTCCATTCTATATACTCCTTGAATGAAATGAAAACATCCGAGTGTGGAATTGGTACACAAATGACCCAACTGCTGGATATCAACTTAACTCTTCAATAGCAATGAAGAGAGGGAAAGGGGAAGAGAGGGATGAAGGCAGGAAGGGAGAGAAGCGGGGGAGTGAGAGAGGAGATCAAGCACAAAGATGGAAGGAGGAATGACTCCCGAGAGGCACCAGAAACTGGGAATGAAGGGCCCACTGTTCCCTGTACTGAGGGACAGCAATTAACCCCACAACTGTAGAAAATAACATTCAAAGACAGGATATTTAGTGGTCCTCAGCCTGAATGCACATTAGAGTCTCCTGAGGAGGGCTGGCCCTACCTCCAATCAGTGAACACAATCTTTGGATGTCAGGTGCAGCAACTGGCATTTTTTAAAAAAGCCCCAAATGGATTCTAATTGGCTAAAAGTCTTGAGAACTGCCTTAGTGGGATGGAAAACATATAATTAAAAAAATAAAATTGGAATGATGTAACACCTAAAGAGAGAATTTTGAAGGAGTTAAACAAGAGGAAGTGGCATATGTTCAACCTCACATTCCCAAATTGCATTTATCTGACCTAATCTGGTGCTGGCAAATTGTTATAGTTCCAACAGGAACATGCGCAAAGACAGAGGTAAGATTTTTAGGTAATTACATTAGATACAGCTCTCTGCATCCTAGGGAATGTAGCTGAATCTATAAGCCCAGGTTTTACTAAAGAAAGTTTCTGTTGCTCCCCCTGAAAACATCCCAGCCTCCACGAAGACAAATCAGTTTTGTGCAGATGATTGTAGCTAAGTCCTTTTTCTATGCGTTGCAAAAAGAAAATATGAACACAGAAGCTAACAACAGAGGGGAAATGTTCTGCTCCCATTCACTTTGCAGTTTAGACAATGACCAGGTCTACACTGCAGGTTTCGGTCAACATGCAGTATAATTTCCCATTAAATTACAGCGACTTCACATAAACCTCTAAGGTTTTTCCTTGAATTGCTCTGTAGCTTAGGCTTTGTCCACATACCTGTGGGTTCACTGAAACAACTGAGCCATCTAAGGTAAAAGTACTTTGGTTCCAGACACTGCATTACACTGAGCTGTGTGGTTCCTCCAAAGCTGGAACAGCTCAGTGGAGGAAAAGAAAAGCTTGTGATAGATGAAGAAGGTTGGCTCCTGCTGCTGTCTGCCATTAGTAAACAATTAACTGGTTGAATGTGCTCAGAAAACCTTGGCTTTATTATACATGCTCCATCCACCACAGGGGAGATAAAATATATTGCTGGGGCACGGAGCTATCAACAAGTTCATGGGTTTGTGGATTAGCTCATTTTATTGCAATGATGTGATATTAATTAGAAACCAAGGATGTATTTTGTTTTCAAATTTAAAAAAATAGCCAATCTTTTTTTTTTTTTTTTTCCCTCAAAGTCCATATACACAGGGTTCCTCATTTAAAGTAAAATGTAGTATTTTGTACGGACTCTTTTAGAGACTCAAGGAAAAGAATAAAAATCATTTCTCTGGCACAAAATAAGTTGTCAAACAAATTTGGTGTTTCCCCTGCTGTGGGGAGGGTTGAGGGAGGTCACTGTGTTGATTTACATTTTTTACCCCAAGCATTGGAAAACACTGATGCTTTCGTCAAGCAAGCCATCAGCGGACGGAGGCGGTAGGTGGTGTCTAGGAGAGCGGCTGCCATTTGCAACGTTGGTTGGCATCTCAAGAGAGGACAAGAGTAGAAATCAAACATAAAAAAAGATTTTAAAGGAATCATGTTATACAACTTTCCCCGAGACATTCTCTTGACAACATACTGTAAGGAGAAGCAGGATTTTTTTTCCTAAATACATGGCAGGGCATATTACGTTAGTCATGGCAAATGGCAGGTGACAAGCCTCTTTGTGTGCATAGATGTGCTTTACACTTGAAAAGAACCTTGAGAACAACTGTTAAGACTGACACTTAGTAATTGCATATTTAAGTTTTATAATTACTCAAAATTTTGCTTACAGAAAAATAATTAAAGTAACCATGAAATGTGGTAACAGAACCAAAATGGATCCACTCTCACCTAGATGCATTCCCTTCTATTATTTATTTCTCTCAACAGGTCCTTTCACGTTTTTGAAGAACACAAAATTAGCCAGCTAGGGTTGATTTACGAAATCCCTGGGAGAAATATTTTCTACGGTGGAACATGATTTTTTTAAAAATATTTTATTTACTCATTTGAGACACAGAGATACAGAGAGAGAGAGTGTGTGTGTACAGGGGGAGAGGCAGAGGGACAGGGAGAAGCAGGCTCCCCACTGAGCCAGGAGCCCAATGTAGGGCTTGATCCCAGGACCCTGGGATCATGACCTGAGCTGAAGGCAGACACTCAACCATCGGGAGCCACCCAGGCGCCCCATCTATGGTGGAACATGATTTTTAACGATCTTTTCTTTTTTTTTTTTTTTAAAGATTTTATTTATTTATTTGACAGAGAGAGACACAGTGAGAGAGAGAACACAAGCAGGGGGAGTGGGAGAGGGAGAAGCAGGCTTCCCGTGGAGCAGGGAGCCCGATGCGGGGCTCGATCCCAGGACCTGGGATCATGACCTGAGCAGACGCTTAATGGCTGAGCCACCCAGGTACCCCTTAACAATCTTTTCTAAGTAAGAAAAGGATAGATAGCAAATAAATATTAAATATGGGTGCTGCTACAAATGTGGTTGAACCCCAAATCTAGTGAAAGTGAATCATTTTATTACTACATTTCCCAACCAGTAATGCTTTTATTATTATATGAGCCTCAGTCATTTGGAATAATGTCATTTTAAAGAGAAAGGTGACCCTAATATGTAATTGCTGGAGATAGGCAGACCTGAGTTTCAACAAGCTCTGGCATTTATTAGCTATGAAATCTTGGATTAATCATTTCTCTCAACTTCTTCTTCCAGAAAATAAGAACAATAATAATATCTCAATGGCGTAGATAATGTATATAAATCACTTGTGACATATGATAGATGTTCCCTCAATAATATTTAACTCTTTAGATAGAAATTTTTCAGTTTTTCAGATTTTTTGTTCTGAAATATCCTGAAATGCCGGGTAACACTTTGAATTTTTCCAGCTTGCAAATGTTTGCTGAAATAACAAATAAATAAACCAAAATACTTATTCTATATTTGTTCTATGTTGTTTCATGTTAGACTAGAAATTGGTATTTTTTATATGTACAGTCATGTAATACTGATTTTGTTACAAAACTCACACCTGACCTAGACCACCATCTAGGACACTTTTCTGTAGAAATTGCTGTCTTTCATCCTGCTGATTATTCTTCGTTTGGACCAAGCCCCCAGCCCACATCCTGGGTGCACAGTTTTGCTATGGGCTCTGGAGATTGGCTCTGAGGACCCCTTTGGCAACTGGCTGCCAGCTGTTTTTGGCCAGTGGGATGCGAAGGTAGGAGATCCCCAGGCAAGAAAGAGAGAGGACACGGCTCTTCCTCCTGGGTCCCTTTTAGCTTCATTCACACTTCTGAGACCGGAGCCCTCTCTTTCTCTGACAGGGGACTTCTCTCCTCCTTTGCTCCAGCTCTAACATAGTTCAACTCACACAACGTCCTCCCCTTGTCCTCTTTGAATTTCATATAATTTTCATGTGTCATGAAGTAGTATTTTTCTCTCTATTTTTTTTCAACCATTAAAAAATGTTAACATTTTTAGCCCACAGTCCCCACAAAACAGTTGATGGGCTGCATTCGGCTTGTGTGTTGTACTTTGCTAATCCCTAAATTTAAAAAAAATAGATAAAAGGCAAGATTTCATAAGTCTACAATAATATGATAAAGCAGGAGATCAAAGGAATATTACTTATCATCATGAAGGGAAAATTTACCTTTAAAATGGAGAGATCAGATGATCATCAAACTAAGCAGGTAACCAAAGTTAGCATGAGCATTAACAGGACCACCTGATATTAGGTATTTTGTAATGAGAATGAACATTATTGTCTGCAAAGGAATTATTATTAGGAAGTGGGTTGAAAACAGGGGGCCTAAATAAAGTTCTACTCATAAAAATGGTCTTCACCCCAAGCATTCAGAGTGACTGTAGAGACAAGATGTTGGCTAGAGACCATGATTTAAGTATTCTCAATCTTTAAAGCATGAATGTAAATTCACAGTGGGCTAAAGATAAACCGTTGAAAAGAAGAGAGAACGAGATTTAAAAAGCAGTACACTATAGTTCATATAGTGGAAAAAAATCAAGAGATACTTTCTAATGTTAATGCACCAATAAATAAAGGTTTCAGTAAAAGTTTACGTTAAGTAAAGGAAAACAATATAACTAAAAATAATTTAACTGGCCAATATTAAAAGGAAGAGGGAGAGAAAGTTGGAGTAGGATAAAGTTAACAAGCAAGAATTTTGAAATAAGAAAGCAATAGGTATGCCAGAAGTCATTAGATTAAAAAATTGATACATACATGTATTATTTAAAGTTGTTGAAACAACAACAAGAATTCAAACAGGGAAAGTAGAAAGGTATTTCCTCTGTAGATGACCCTACAGAGGGGTCAGGAGACTAGCTTTTTACACAAATATATATCTCATGTAAGAATATTCTATAATGTTCTATACTTTTTCCACATGCATGTATCACTTTCATAAAAATAAAGACATTAGCTTCTGGAAAAAAAAAAAAAAGCAGAGCATATTGTCCTGAATAAATTTTTCTCCATTTCTTGGTCTTACGACAATCTCTATGGCTCTCCAACTTAGAGCAATAAATATTTAATAAAAAGCATAATGCAGTTTAAAAATTTTTGAGTTTTAGCCTATTTGAGTCAGAACACAAATCCAGCTTTTTAGATTGCTTTTCTTTGTTCAGTGATCTTCTCGTACCCAAGTCATCTTTGACCTCATCCGGTTGCATAATGTCCTCTGCATTGTCTTGCTTATATTCTTCTACTACTAAAATACAGAAGAAGCCAAAGTAATTAAAATAAACAGAGATGAAGAAACAAACAAAAGCAGCAGCTGAGCCGAAGGTGTCCGTAGGGCTTAGAAGGGTTTCTATGCCAAGGCTGGACAGGGTCCAGGGCCAGCATGCAAACCTCAAAGATGGGTAGGTTTGCATCCATAATATGAATAATCAGAAAACAGTCTAAGCAAGGGGGTTCAGAAGCATGGTTTGCTTTAGAACTTGTTATTTGCTTCTTCAGTTTTTTTCTTTTTACTAAACTGGTATAATTACTTTGGAACAAGAAAGACCTTGAATGTATAAATTTATGTTTGTTCAGCAAACTTGACTTAACGATTGCTATGTGCTAGGCACTCAGAATACCTCAATGAACAAACAGGCAATGATCCTGCCTTTGGAAAGAATCAGAATAAATGAAGACTGTTCTTACTTAAATACAGAGTCAAATTGTTAAAGTCAAACTATTAAAGTCAAATTGCGGTGTCTTTATTGGTTTTTATCACAGATATTCACTCACAGTTACAAAATATGCTGATATAATGTAGAATAAAGAATTAACACTGCTTAGGGCACCTGGTTGGCTCAGTCATTAAGCGTCTGACTTCGGCTCAGGTTATGATCCCAGGGTCCTGGAATCGAGTCCCACATCGGGCTCCCTGCTCGGCGGGAAGCCTGCTTCTCCCTCTCCCACTCCCCCTGCTCGTGTTCCTGCTCTCTCTCTCTCTCTCTGTCAAATAAATAAATAAAATCTTAAAAAAAAAAAAAAAAGAATTAACACTGCTTAAAAACCATAAACCACAGTTGATAAAACCAGGATACCAAGGTCGCATAAAACTCTCCAAAGATCAGGAACGGAACCATGACCTGATGTTCGTATGAGTCAGAAGAGCTGCTTCCTATTAAGTAGGATAAGACTAGAATGAGAAAGGAACCAAGCCTCTATCAATAGAGCAAGCAGCTCAACCTCCTACTTATTAAGGAAATATATATTAAAAAGCAATTAGATGCCAAAATATATACGTTTATAGGTTTTAAGTTTATTTAACAAACACAGATCTTTTATATGATGCCAGGCGCCATTTAAACACTTTACCGATATTACAGCATTAATCTTCATAGCATTCTGAGGATGGGATACTATTGTCATCCCCACTTTACAGACAAGATAATTTAGACACAGAGCTGAAAAACCTTGACCAGAGCACACATCTGATAATTGGTGCATCTGAGATCTGAACCCAGATAGTTTAGTTCTTCACAGGCACACAGTGCTCGGTGGGGAGAGGAGAATGACACCTTGATTTTAGGAGAATAAAATGCTGCAACATTCAGAAAGGAACCTGCTGTGTATATCAACATTTCAAATGCACAAATCTTTAGGCTCGGAAATCTTACCCTTTATAAGAATTTATTTCTACAGAAATAATAGACCAGATATGAGGATGTTTATGCAGTATTGAGCGTAGTGGCAAAAAAAATTAAGAACAGGTAATGTTTGAGTGAATTATATATATCCATTCTAGAGAACTATGCATCTATTAAAATAAGGCAGTTTGATATAAATACGCTCCCCAAGGGATTGGGTTTTTTGGTTTTTGTTTTTTTCAAGATTTTATTTATTTATTTGAGAGAGAGAGCTTGAGCACAAATGGGGGGAGGGGGAGCAGGAGATGCAGGCTCCCCACTGAGCAGGGAGCCTGATGTGGGGCTCAACCCCAGGACATCGGAATCATGACCTGACCTGAAGGCAGATGCTTAACAACTGAGCCACCCAGGTGCATCCCCACAAGGGATTGTTAATAATATATGTCTCAGCCAAAAAAAAAAAAAAAAAAGCAAAGTAATATTCAATGTAATACCAATTTTTTTATAGAAAAGAAATACTTTCTGTGTGTGCCTGTGTCAATCCATACCAAAATGTTCACATTGATCACTTTGAAAGTCTGACGTTGATGAAAAAGGAAAGGAGACTAGCCAATGACAATAATAAGTAATATGCACTGAGTGCTCACCATGTGCAAGACACTATTCTAAGAGACCAGGATAAATACTAAAAATGAGGGCAGGAACTGATAAATTACAGGAAAACAACTACAGAAATAATGAAGGCAATTAAAAATAAAGGTCATGGGTGCCTGGGTGGCTCTCATGCTCTCTCTCTCTCTCAGATAAATAAATAAATAAAATCTTCTTTAAAAAGATCATTTCTTTGAAAAAAGTAATGAAACAGAATAATCTACTCTAAGACTAATTTGTAAAAAAGGCAAATTACAAATAAGGAAATTACAGAACTGATGAGAAGAAATAAATCCTGACATAATGGCAATTTTAAAAATTATAAAACTACTGTATAATCATTGTGCACTAATACATATTGATGAATTCTAGTTTATATAATAAAATGTGATTTGTATAAATAAAATTTGGGATAGGCTAATAATAAAAAAATAGTGATAAGAGAGCTCTCCTCAAAATAGCCCAAGTCCAGATTGCTTTATAAATTATTGTATCAAACTTTCAAAAACCTGGTAATACCTATTTCTTTTATAACTTGTTCCAGAAAAAAATAAAAGAAAGTTGTTCAACTAATTTTAGGAAGACAGTATGGACTTCTTTCCAAAGTCAGATGGGGCAGTATTACCAGAGATAAACTTACAGACACTGAAAAAAATCTCATATAATATAACCTATATGAAATTTAACCACCGTTTTTCTTTAAATGTGCATCATGATGAAATGGGAACTCAAGGATGGTTTAACATCAGAAATTTATTTACATAAGTCATATGTTTATGAACAAAGAAAAAATTACAGTCATCTCAACAGCTCCAAACTATCATTCAGTAATATTTAGCACCTACTCTTGATTACCGAAAAATGCTCTCATATAAGTTAGAAAATTAGGGATATCATTCAACATAATCAAAGCTACATGTAAACAAATGCCCAAAAAACATTCCGGATAAACGTAGTTTTAGCCTTTTCCCTTAAAATTAGGAATACTACTCATCTCTGCTTACCCAGAGATTGCTAAATACAACATTGGAAGTCTTGGCAGTAAAACTGAAGAGGTAAATCATATGAGAGAAACATAGGCAATGATTTATTGGATATAACATCAAAAGCAGAGGCAACAAAAACAAAAGTAAATACATGGGGCTACACCAAACTAAAAAGCTCTTGCACAGCAAAGGAAACAATTAACAGTGTGAAAAGACAGCCTATGGAATGGGAAAAAATATATTTGCAAACCATATATCTGACAAAGGAACTTCTACAACCTACAATTCAATAGCAAATAATAATAATAATTATTATTATTACCTGATTTAAAAATGGGCAAAGGAATTGAACAGACATTTCTCCAAAGGAGACATACAAATGGACAACAGGTAAATGAAAAGATGCTCAACATCACTAATCAGCAGGGAAAGGCAAATTAAAACCATAATGAGATATCATCTCACACCTGTCAGGATGGCCATTACCAAGAGAAAAAAAGATAAGTGTTGGAGAGGGTATGGAAAAATTGGAACCTTCATACACTCTTGGTGGGAATGTAAAATGGTGTAGGTTCTACAGAAACCAGTATGACGACTCCCCTCAAAAATTAAAATAGAACTACTGTGATCTAGTGATTTTTGAAAAACTCTCTGATGTTTCTCCTCCACTCTAACTACTCTGTTACAACATACTTCACTTCTTCACTTCTGACACCAACTGTGTGGGGAAGCCCACACATCAAGCAATTCTGCAACACTAGCTGGATGTCCTACAATTTAATTCAATTCAACTATTTACTTAGAGTTAGTGTAGATCTCATAGGTTAAGCGTTCAGTCCAATAAGACTACCTGACTGGCTATGAATCAGAGATTCTCATGCCCCCTCCTTGAGTTCCATTAATTTGCTAGAACAACTCTTAGAATCCAGAAAAACATTCACTTCCTAGATTTCCAGGTTATCACAAAAGATATTAAAGGATACAAATGGATAGCCAGGTGAAGAGATATACTGGGCAACGTCCAGATGATCCCAAACACAAAAGCTTCTGTCCCAATGGAGTTTGGGGTACATCATCCTCCTGGCATGTGGATGCATTTTGGTTCACCAACCCAGAAGCTCTACAAAACCCCCATAGTTCATGGACTTTTATGGGGTCTTCATTAACTCTCAAAAACCTCTTTAGATTTTGTTTAAGCACTTTGTTTAATTTCTTATTTGGCCTTGTTACCAGCTGTAGCAAAATAATTTTGAAAACTCCAAGAAAACAAGGGTTTGAAAAGAGTCCTCCAAGGGCATTAATGATGCCTGGCTCATTATAGTTGTAAACATGAAGATCAGGTAGGATGGTTGTCAGACTATTAAATAAATTAGCTAGAGGCACAGAGGAAACACAAAGCTACCAGCAATCTACTTTGGATTCCTTGCACTTAGTAGACTTGAGTAAAATGTAATGAACAGGCAGAGAGTATTTTACAGAATTATTCAGTCTGGTTTTATGTCTCATCATCATGAATGAAATCCCAGCATTATAGTATCAGTTTATCTGAGATATTTACAGTAACCACATCCCACTTCCAATACTGCTTGCTGTTGTATGAATCCAAGTTGAGTAAAATAATCCCAATTGTCTCTACGTTTATCTGCAATCAGGTCAGAAGAAGATAGTGGAACCATTATACTAGAAGACAAGTTCATTTCCCCAAATAGTGGAAAATGAATTGGTATTGTTCTCTGTTTCAGTGTCTACTTGAGGCTACTCATTCTTCTATGGAACCCAGAAATATCACTAAGAGATTGGGGAACACTGGAATTGGGAATATAGATTTGGTATTAGTATGAGCTCTGATGAACCCTAGCTTGACCACTTATAAATGTAATATTGGTCACATTATTTTAAAATTTTGTATTCTTATGTATAAAATAATAGTAGCTACTACAATAGAATTGTAGGGAGGACTAACGAAGATAATGTATGTAAAGCTTGGCAGAGAGAGGGCTAAATGCATATACTTTTCCTCCCCTTCTGCCCTGTCCTGTCCTCTTTTCTCCTCTTCCACCCTCCTCCTCCCCTACTTCTCCCTCTTGACCTTTTCTTCCTCCTCTTCTCCCACTCCTTCTCCCCACCCATTACCACCACAATCACAACTGTTTTAAAGATCCACTCACGGAGGAAAGATTCATTCTTTATGAGCTCTCTACCCATGCAAGTGACTTGGTGGCTGACATCTCTATTTTGTTCCCAAGATAGAACAAAATATAGACTGTTCAGAAATAGACATCACAAGTGTTGTAACAAACGGCGCAAGCAAGCTGAGCTTATGACCCAGTGGCTCTGATTACTCAAGCAGTGAAAGCATTCTATCATTTCTTTTCAAATCCTTCAATTATCCAAACTTCAACTCCTACTAACTCACTCACATTTAGTTTTAGAATGTGAGAAATGATGGCCCAGATTTGTTCGTCGTTGTTGTTTTTCATTTGGGGAACAGGCCGTTCTAGGACATTTAGTTGGAGCAATGGTCTGTTTTCCTTTGAATTTTGAGAAACATGAGACAGTGTCCTTATTAAGAAGAGCAAAGAGAAAAATGACTGAGGGATTGGGCAGGCCCTCTGCAGAGTACTTTTATTTCTAAAGGGGTCATACCTTAAACAAAGAAGCTTCGTGCCTAAATAAAACTGTAGTGACAGGACAAAAGGTAGCCTAGAAAGAGCACACAGAAAAATGTGACCTTCTTTACAAAATCGTGGAACAAAAGCTTGTGCGATGCCGAGCTTTATATATACATATGGATTTTATATATATATATATATATATATATATCTTTACATATAATTATATTTATAGTATATATTATGTTATATATTATAGTTTGTTTAATTCTTGCTTTACTAGGTTAGTGTCAAAGTCTGTATATTCTTGTTATAGAAATGTTTGCCAAAATATCTTCAGACTAAGCAATTATTAAATAGGATATATATCAGTACATCTACAGTCTATATTGATGTGTATATGTGCACATGGGTATATGTATGTGTATGTATCTATCACTAAAATAGATCTTGTTTTACCATAGTGAACTCTATGGGGATTTTGAAAACAAGTTAAATTCTTTTTCGTTCTTTGAAATTTTCATTATAGTTACATATCATTAATTTTATAGCACTTCATTTTTTAGATAAGATACTAATCCAAAACTAATTTGATTTTATGTTTAGTTATTTCATTCATATAACAAATCACATTGTCAATCAGTAAACTGTTTAAAACAAATGTTAATAATATTATACCAATGTTACGTAGGTAGCCTTTTGCCCACATTTACAGCATGGGCGTTGAATGGGTGGGGACACCTACTTTCAATCAATGGAAAATCAAGAATTAATCAGCTCTGATGCTGAAATATAATCATCTGTTTTCTTTTGACTAGTAATTTTTTTTTTAAATTTTCGATCGCTCTCTCATCCTCTTGCTTTTAATTTCTGTTAGGAAATCCCCCTAAGTGATCTATATTTTATGGCCTCACAGAATATTTATAGAAGATCGTTAGCATCTAATTTAGGTTTTTCTAAAACACTCACAATGCTAACACGAACAATTTTTATATAGAAAACTTATGAATAAACGCATACCTATATCCCCTTATGTAAGTTTTTCTTTCTTTCTTTGCCAAGAAGAAAAATTCCAATGTGAATAACCACTGAGGTATTTAAGAGTGTAACTCCATTTGAGTAATATAAAACTTGCTCTTCTAAATACAAAATCTCTACTGTAAACAAACAATGGTTTCATGCGAAACTGGGTAATTTCTACCTCCAAGATTTTGCATATGCAGTTATTCCCAAATGAAATGCTTTTTCCTTTGATCCAATTTACGTTTCTTTGTTCATACCCTTGTTCAAACACCCCATCAAAAAAGAAAAAAAGCTTTCTACCATTTACCCTAAATTTGATTACTCTTCTGCTCACCTTCCCCTCAATATTATTACTGTCTCTTTTTGGCTATTTACATTAGTACTAGCTTGGAATTTCAGCATCGAACAAATATTAGTTGAAGGATGAATGAAAGCGCACAGGATGCTTTGTGTGTATACAATTATATTCTACCTTATTTTGCAGTCAAGAGGGTAATTGTCTTACATTGTTACTTCCTAAACTGATTGTGATGAATTTATAAGCCACATGGCTTTGTTTAGCTCCAAATGGCAAAGATACCTCCTTCTCTCCTACCAGCTGCCTCCCGGAGTCACTGCCCTGTTAACAGGCACTGCAGGAATCAAATCTGTTCCACGATGAAGCCCAGGAAAAGTATCTCAATTTGCTACACACATGAGAGCTGACAGATTGCTCTGCAATAAAGTCGAGTTAATATATAGCTTCAAAATATATGCCCCCATCATGAACACACTTTAGTCCAGATCTTGTAAGTATATTGAAATCTCTTAAAAGGAGGTATTCGGGATTTAAAAATTCTTAGGCATTTTTATTTCATTTCATCCAACATTCAAATGCAATTTCTGAAACTTTTCAAAAAATGTTGGTGTGATTCTAAAGTTGTGGATGCTATTGTAAACTTTTATCAATTTTCTTTATGGAAACTGAAGTCAATCCTGAAAGATGTCTTTAAGTGTCTTACAAAAGGGCACGTCACTTATGTTTCACACAACATCATAATTAAATGATCAAAATGCCTGCAACAAACCATTTTTAAGACATCCACTGTCTTCATTTTCATTTTTCATGCCCCATAATCTTTCCTCATTTAAAATGGCAGTGATTCTGTTTCTCTAGAGCAGAGGGATAATGCTCTTGAGCATAATCTTTTAAATCCTGCTTGTAACATTTCCCAATAGGCACATTGTTGCAGAAATACCAGTGACTAATAACTCTGAAGATGATGTTGTGAGGACAAATTTGATCAAGATACCAATTCTGAAGGTTGCAGCAACCAGAAGTAATTTTTCTAATGCGACTAATGAAAAAGTAAGTAAAAGATGGATTAACCCTGCCAAATTCATTGATTTCTAGCTCATAACTGACCACAAATATGAACATGTGGGGGCCGATTAAACAGCCTTTCAGTGAGAGCAATAACAGAACGAGATTCTCCTAGGGACCGGAGCTCTTAAGTTTTTGTCACATATTATCTGTTTAAACACCATACCGTGAGGAAATGTATAATTTAGTTTTAAAAGAATCTTAAACGTAAATTTTGAATAAATTACAGCGATGAACTTGATTCCTGAAAACCTAGGATAATAAATCACTGAAGTACAGTGCATGCCTTCAACCTTCACACTCTTTCTCGTGGCTATCCCATTCCCGCCCAGAGCTTGAAACCTCTTCTCCATGAGAACTCTCCCAAGCTTACTCATTTTTATCTCTACCTACAAGCTAACTTTTGAAATCTGTTGCATTTCTGCTTGCTTAATGGGCATCACTCACATTTCACTGAAATCCCAATGTCAGCATATCCCTCAGATCTTGTCTCAAAATAACAAAATATTGGCTAAGTTCATTCAAGTCCCTTCCCTGATTTAAATAGAAATAGTGAATTTGTAATCGGTGGTAATAGGTAAGCTCTCTGATGAGTACCCAAACTGCTAAAATCGAGAACTACTCTCTCCCTTCTTGACTAAATGCAGATGAGTCTCACTGAAAGAAGGAGCCCTTGATGAGCTTGCAGGAATTAGCAAAGCCTTCAGAAAAGATCTAGAGATTAGCCAGGTAACTACAGGTGTACTAGGTGCTGGCGTGGTGGACATGTGCAGTGGACACGTGAGAGAGCACATACAGCTACGACTGTAAGGATGTCTGCGTTCATTCCAGGGGAAGGAGGGAGAGTAGAGAGGAATGAGGCTGCAGAGGTTGCCAGGATCCAGTTTGAGAAGGATCTGTGTCATCTCAGTGTGGAGATCGTCAGCCCAGAAGTGTCAAAGCAGCTCCTTCACTGGTCTTTCCATTTTCAACGTGGCCTCTGTGATCCACTTACACACCAGCTAATTTAAACTGCCTAATGCACAACTCTGATAATGCAGCTCCTTTGTCTGTAAATCTTTCAGAGCCCATAATGCCTAATTAAGCCCAAACAATATTAAGTATTTTCTAGGGTCTAGCTTTTTCTGCCACTTTCCCCTACATGTGTATGTATGTGTTATACATGGTCCAAATGGCTTAGAAACTCTTTCCTGCCTCCACCTTCCCAAAATATTCTTGCTCAGGCTATTCTCCCGTCTCATGACAAGTTCAATGCCCTAGCTGGCCTTTATCATTATCATCATAGTAATAATGAAACATTAATAACTGGCATTAAATCATATCTAAAAGTTTATCTGTATAACTCTTCCTTCATGACTGCCTAGCTATATCCCAAAAAGGGACAATGTTCTTTTCTAAACTCACTTATGAACAAATTGACTAAATATTTTATGACTTTGTCATATTTTGTTTCATTTTTAGTCATTTGTGTTATATTATAAACTTTAAAACCCTGGGCTGTGTCTTACTCATTTTTTAAGATGTATGTGTTCTTTTTTCCTTTAGAATTTTTTTTTTTGATTGAAGTATAATTAACATACAGTGTTATATTAGTTTTTGGTGTACAGTATAGTGATTCAACAATTCTATGCATTACTCAGTTCTCATCACGATAGGTGTGCTCTTCATCCCCTTCACCTATTTCACCCATCCCCCCACCCACCTCCCCTCTGGCCACCACCAGTTTGTTCTTTGTATTTAAAAGTATGTTTTTTTTTTAATTTGTCTCTGTTTCTCTTTGTTCATTTGTTTTGTTTTTTAAATTCCAGAGATGAGTGAAATCATATGATATTTGTCTGACTTATTTCACTTAGCATTATATCCTCCAGGTCTACCATGTGGTTGCAAATGGCAGGATGCCATTCTTTCTTAAGGCTGTATAATAATATAATATAATATAATATAATATAATATAATATAATATAATATAATATAATAATATACCACATCTTCTCTATTCATTCATCTTTGGATGGACACTTAGGTTGCTTCCATATTTTGACTATTGTAAATAAAGCTGCAATAAACATATATTGCATAGATATTTTTGAATTATTGTTTTCATTTTCTTTAGGTAAATACTCAGTAGTGAAATTACTAGATCATATGGTAATTCTATTTTTAATTTTTTGAGGAACTTCCATACTGTTTTCTACAAATGAGGCAAGAATATACAATGGGGAAAAAAGAGTCGGTTCAGTAAATAGTGCTGGAAAAACTGGACAGCTACATGCAAAAGAACGAAACAGGACCACTTTCTTACACCATACGCAAAAATAAACTCAAAATGGATTAAAAATGGAAATGTGAAACGTGAATCCATAAAACTCCTGGAAGAAAACAGAAATTTCTTTGATATCAGTGGTAAAAACATCTGTCTAGCTGTGTCTCCTCAGGCAAAGGAAATAAAAGCAAAATTAAACTATTGGGACTACATCAAAATAAAAAACTTTTGTGCAGCAAAGGAAACCATCAACAACGACAAGGCCACCTACTAAATGAGGGAAGATAACTTGCAAATGTTAAAAATTTCTTAAGACATCCAATGTAGGTCACCATATGTAACATGTTCACTATAAATTCATTGAATGCATTTGAACTGATATTCAGTTGAATTGATACCCAAGTAATAGTCCACACAAAGCCTGCAGATGTATGCTTCCTGGTAGAACTCTTTTCTACACTTTTGGTCTTTGGAATTCCTTTAGGATTTAAACCAGGTGGCCTCTAAGAAAAGGAATTAGAACAGGATACAAAGATAATGCTCGCACGTGATTTTAAACAGATTTATTATGTAACAGGTTTAAAATTTTATTTGCGTGCACAGAATATATTTTATAAATGACATTATATATACCTCCGTACATATGTATCTATATCTATATTTTCAGAGAGTAAAAACAAAATTCAATCCAATCGCCTTAGTGTTGCTAGGCAATCACACTCTACTGAAGTGAGCGGATAATTGTTCTGTCAAATGCTGTGAAATCCCGACACCACTTGATCAGCTAAGTTAACTTTACATCATGCCTGTGGATGTAGAAGCCCTTGTGAGAACAAACCAATTCCATCCCATCAGTGCAAACACAACACGAGGGTCAGTATCACAGTAGGTAATTCACAGACAAGAATGAAAGAATTTGTCTACCAGCATCTTGTGTTATACTTATGAAAATAGAAAGGAATATAGTTTCTTTATGCTGTGAGAATCAGTACTTCTTCTGAGAAGCCATAGAGACCCTTCTCCTGCTTCTCAAATACATTTGAGAATTTCCCCCATAAACTTTCAGATGCTCCATTTTAAAAAGTCATTTTGGCAGGATATTATATGGCTAAGAAAATAGGAATGGGATGGAAAAAGTGGGAAAAGAGGAAACTTCAAGAGACATGAAAAATGTTTCAAGTATAATTTAGCAAGAAGCTCTGCCCTCGGAAGACCTTGCTAAATCTCTCTGTGCAGCAAAAGCTTTTCTATGACTAACAGAGGAAAGAATTCAGTCATCAGTCCATCAGCCTGAACAAATAAACACCCTCACCCCCACACTTCCCAAAATTCAGCTAGGAAAAGCAGGGCATATAAGAGCAAAATCAAGAACCTTAAAAGAGCACATTGATAAACTGGGCTTCGTCAAAATGAAAACCTTTGCTTTTCAAAAAATACTGGTAAGAATTTAGAAATAGAAGCCTTCTTTCTACAGGAAGAAATCTTTGGAAAACCACATATCTGATAAAGGACCTAAATCCAGAATACATAAATCTCAATAATAAGAAACTAACAGCCTAATTAATAAATGACCTAAAGATATGAACAAACATTTCATCAAAGAAGACAAGTGAATGGCAAATAAGTATAGGAAAAGATGCTTTCCATTATTTGCTCTTACAGAAATTATAGTTCTTAATCGTATTGCCTGAGCTTCAGACTTTTTTTTTTTTTTAAAGATTTTATTTATTTATTTGACAGAGACAGATACAGCGAGAGCAGGAACACAAGCGGGGGAGTGGGAGAGGGAGAAGCAAGCTTCCCGCTGAGCAGGGAGCCCGATGTGGGACTCGATCCCAGGACTCTGGGATCATGACCTGAGCCGAAGGCAGACGCTTAAGGACTGAGCCACCCAGGCGCCCTGAGCTTCAGACTTCTGCAAAAATTTTTATACTGGATCCCATTTAAATTTATATTTATTTCTGGATGTGATGAACAATACCTAAAACAATAAAACAAAAACAAAACCCCAGGTGAGGTATATGTGTCCTTCAAAGCCCAGATAGCCTCCTAAGACATTGCCCTTTTTTCTCATTGGTAGGGTTTAGCAAAGACAGCAATTTATAGAACGCTATCTATGGAATGCCTCCCAAGAACTTAACACATTAGCTTAGCCCTGTATTTTATCTGCCCAAATAAACCAACCCCACCCAGTAATATGCCCTACAGCAGCTCTCACACACCTTTGGCTTTCTCCATGATATCATCAATGTCATCAACTAAGGTGCTTTGATGATGAGTCATAGCTAAATCTTATCTCACCAGATGATTGCTGTGCAATGGAGAATTTAAATATTCTCAAGAAAGACAGTGAATCTATTTTGTAGTCTTGCCTATGAAAAACAAATCATGCCTGTCTTTCTTCCATATTTATAATGGTAAAGAAAGGGGCGTCTGGGTGGATCAGTCGTTAAGCGTCTGCCTTCGGCTCAGGTCATGATCCCAGGGTCCTGGGATCGAGCCGCACATTGGGCTGCCTGCTCAGCGGGGAGCCGGCTTCTCCCCCTCCCACTCCCCCTTCTTGTGTTCCCTCTCTCGCTGTCTCTCTCTCTGTCAAATAAATAAATAAAATCTTAAAAAAGAAATAATGGTAAAGAAAGAATCAGCCGAATCTCAGTGCACGCGAGTCATTTTTATCCTGTTGGATTTTTTGAGGAGGGGAAGCTACTTCTGCCTCAGCTGGCCATCAATGGAACCACTCTGTTCAAGCCGGGAGAGTCAACATTTAGTTACTCAGATCCACTTGTTTTTCTCATAGCAAATCAGTGCAAATAAGTACATCCACTTCCTTTTTTTTTTTTTTCCAAAAAGGCCAAAATTTCCTATTGACCTCCAGCAATTTGGTACAGTTTAATATTTACTATCAGAAAGAGTTTGGACAATTCTAAATGTTCCCATGTAAGTGACCAGTTAAAGTTGCATAGAGGATAGATTTGCCTGATATTTGAATACGTTTCTGCTCCATTCATTTCGATCACACATTCAGTTGTAGTTGATGGAACTGTGTACAACATAGAGTTCCTTGTTTTCTGATCTGAGTTTCATTGAACCCTAATGCCTTCTACCTCAGTCTCACTCTGCCTTTCAGATTTACAGTCCTGCCCTCTGATATTGACCTCTTCACAAACAAATACTATAGTTCATCAGGTACCAAAACCAAATATTTTCCAAAAGATTTCTTCTACACAAGTAGGCCATTCAATTTTAATCATATCATTTGGCATTGGATTTCTTTTGGGGGTCAGACATGGAGATTTCAACCCTCATATCTAAACCTTTTTATTTATATATCTACTGCTTTAACAGATGAGAAAATTCAGCATGCTGCTCTAATAACATTTTGCCCCAGACTCCTTTAACATAATGGATTTTAAATTCATCCAAACTGGAATAAATAGAGTCCATGTAGGTGATCTCAGATTTTATGATTGTTTCTCCTACATTGAATGAATTTTATCACTGCATCTGAAGAAATGGCTTAAAGTATCAATTCAATTTCTTTACAAAATTACAAAACAATGTCCTTACCACTAGGATACTGACACTTTCAAGGCTCCATTTTTATGAGACAATATTTGTTTTTAACTGCAAATGAATCTTACTTATCAAAGGTCTGTTAAAATTTAGATTTTGTTCAGTCAATCTGCCAACACTATTGAGTGTCTATTATGGAAGGCATCCTTCTATCTAAGCACTGAGGATATAGCCCTGAAGAAGTAAATATGACTGTCTATTGTCTGTAGGGGTAGGAAAGAGGAAAGAGACAATTAAAATAATAAACACTGGGAAATTATAATTTTTATGTTTTCTATGATGTGTGGTGTTAAAGAGAATAAATGAACAGGAGTGTGCAACTCTAAATAAGTTCATGGGAGGCCCCTGGTTAGGAGCAGAACACACAACCTAGAATCTCAACAATGAGTAGGAGCCAGTTCTGCCCAGGACTGGGAATGTAATTGTAGTGAGAAGGAGCGGAAACCACAGGGGCTCTGAGGAGGGACGAGTGTGGTGTCTTGGAGAAGAAAGGTGGTCCGTGTATCGAAAGCATATAGACTAAGGGAGAGAGTGGTAGAGATTAACTTTGAGAGTAGTGAAAACCCAGATGCCCCAGCATCTGGAAAGATAGGAGGCATAATTTGGATTTCATTTGAGATTTAGTAAGACTGTCATCAGGAGGCTTTAAGTAAAGAAGTGAAATGTGCTGTGACTGCTTTATGGGGAAACAGCCATGGGGGGGGGTGGCGATATTAGAGGCTCCTAAATTTTCCCCTTGAACTTTGATGTTCAAGTTGATTTAAGCTCTACACAATTCTAAAAATGGTAATATGATTAGGTTCCTGTCAAATAAAATGAGGAACAAAATATACCACCTCTTTATCTGTAGCACTTTAAGCAAAGTCTAATTAGAAGACAGTACCTCACACTGTAAGGCTTGTTTCTCTGTGAAACTTCATAAAAATATTTAATTATTTTCAAAATAAGCATGATGCGAAACATTACTACTAAAATATTTAGATATGTAATCAAATTTAGATCTTCAACTCTGAAACATACAGATAATATTTATAAAACATTTCAATGGAACATTTAGATTTAGATGGAAATACAGTGTCTCCAAATCATCTATTTAAACTCCTATAGCTTGGGCGCCTGGGTGGCTCAGATGGTTAAGCGTCTGCCTTTGGCTCAGGTCATGGGATCGAGTCCTGTATCGGGCTCCCTGCTCAGCGGGAAGCCTCCTTCTCCCTCTGTCTCTTATTAATAAATAAATAAAATCTTTAAAAAAATAAACTCCTATAACTCACTAGGTAAGTGTCACTTTCACACTTTATGGCAGGCATACCATGTTATGCCTCAATTAAGCAATGGAAATAAAAGAAAGAGAAATTTGTAAATATTGATACTTAGGATGACATGTAGAGATAAAAGAAAAAAAAAACAACAAAACAGCAGTTTACCTAGCACTACATTTTTTACTAGGAGTGTTTGGTATGTAATAAAGATTGAAACATGTCAACATTTGTCAAAATATATCATATTCAAATATTTATGTATTTGATGTCAATAGAGAATCTAAGTTTAAACAAGAGTCTATACTGTTTATATTCAGTATGAGAGCATATGAAATCCTTTCAGTAAATTTCAGTAAATACATCCCTACTTTCAACCTCACTTCCACAAGTCCTTGCCCCACTTTAGATATTTCATAAAATAAATGTTGGTTATTATTTAGTGACATTTTAGTCAGAGGCTCAAGACTTTGGATCCCTCTATTAGTGTAAAAAATGAATTTTATAAATTTGATTTGAATTGCTAAAATTGGAAATAATTATTTGTATGAAATATTTCAGAATATTTTATCTGAAAAACAGAAATAAAATTTGCTTATGGGAAGATATCCATAGCTTGAATTAATATGCAAAGATAATTTCCAAATTAATATGATATATACGTAATTTTGTACAAAATTAACAGTGTGTATGTATACAGGAAAGGGAATTTTACAATCCATTCTGGATTGTGTGAAGAAAAGCAGGTAAAAATTTAATTAATGGCACAAGTCATATATATTTTTCAGACATGGTATTACAACGTTATGATTGTCCTTTCAAGTTCCCACTGTCTTGAATAGTAGCTGCTGGTTATCCCAAAAGGAAGTGGATTTATATGGAAATAAAAGTCTGCCTACCTTATTACATTTGTATCCTACCTGACCTTTTTCTAATGTTGACATTTTAATCAAGTTTCCTTAAATTGTGACTCTTCGAGTCACTACTTGGAGAAATTGGGGGAATATTTCTTTTCTATGCATCTGATTTATAGACTATATTAATCCTGTTGTTTTATAGACTGATGACGCTGTAAATTACCTAGCAATCCTGCTAATTGCCCACCCAATGTCTATTCTCTCTTCCTCCCTTAATAAAAGATTCTTGGTTTTATTTGAAATGGCAATAAGAGCAGCTAAAATACTCAGTGTCCTAAGCTCTTGTAGAGCCAGGCTTGCCTTATGGTGGAGTTCTGGCCAGCAGGGTTTAGGAGCAGGCTCATCCATGGCAAGGCCTAAAAAAAAAAAAGAATCAGCAGGCATGCCATTTTGCCCTTTTCCCTTCTGTGATGGTTAATTTTATGTATCAACTCATCTGGGCCACAGGGTGCCCAGACATTTGGTCACTTTATTTTGGATGCTTCCACGAGGGTGTTTTTGGATGAGATTAACATTTTAATCATTGGTTACAGAAGATTGTCTTCCATGCAAGTGAGTCTCATTCAACCACTTGAAGGCCTGATTAGAGCAAAGATTCACCCTCGCCAAGTAAGAGGAAATTCTCCATCAAACTGTTTTCAGACTTCATCTGCACCAATAGCTCTCCTGGGTCTCCAGTCTATAGGCTTACACTGCAGATTTGGACTTGGCAGTCTCCACAATCACATGAACCAATAGGTAGGTAGGTATCTGGATTTAATTCTTCTAGTGGGAAGGTGTATTAGAATTCTTTGGAGAAACAGAACCAATAGCATAATATATATCTTATATCCCATAGGATATATTATATCATGATACTTTGCCAGAGAATTTCACACCTGGATCACATTATATTGACATTTATCAACGTATGCCTTGGCATTTTTCCCATCAGTTCACAAAGAGGGAACTTCTAAGAAAAAAATGCTAGAATATGCATTACCTTTCCTCAAGTTAAGATAAAAGATGTTATTGATAATGTTGTTTAAAAGTCACTAAGTTTCTTCTTGATATGAACTCAAAGGAGCAATTTTACTTGGATTTCAGTGACAAAAATAGTTGTGCTTCTCCTGTCCAAATCTTCTCTTATGGTAGCTCGTGAGCTTGCAAGGAATTGGGTAGCTAAGCACATTAACTCTGTCATTGGCTTCTAAGAAACAATGTGTAAATTTCTGTAAACCATTTTGGATACTAAACCTACAGATGATTTCATTCTACTTTTTCAGACCTTAATATTTTCTTTCCCAAGTTTGCTCATCCACTCACTTTTAACCTTGTTGTGTTATGTAGGGAAATATACATTTCCATAAGCCTTCCTTGCAACAAAGCTATTTTAAAAAGGCAAATTATAAAGACAAGACAGTAATTAGCCTGAAGGAATAATTATCACAATCATACTTTAGTTACTGAATAGAGGAATAAGGGAAAGGGAAGGACCCCGCATTTCCTAAACTCACACACCGCTGCTCTGAGTGTCCATAAAGTTAGGCATTTCCTCCACAACAGTGATATTGTAAGCATGGTCTGAGGTCCTGCAACATCAATTCACTTGAGAACATTATAGAAATGTAGAAACATGGACCTCACTCTGGGACCCACAGAATCTGAATCTTAATTCGCTCCACAAATGCCTCAGACACACCTAAGTCACTTGGTCTGAAGCTTGTAAAAAGGTGCAACCTGATGCTTCCTAGTGCCCCTACCATAGTATGGTAGAAACTCCAACTAAGGAATAAAACGTATTCATCACTGCAAATTTATTAACATGCATAGACATAACACAGAGGTTATATGAGGTGGTGGCATCTATTAAATTTGCAAAGTGGTACAAAGGAAAAACATAATAAACTTTAAGTAGCTATAATCCATTGCCTATGGTGTATAAATACTATTTTATGTGTTCTACAGGTTTTATTTCATTGAGTCCTTCCATGGTGGTATGTGTTAGAGTCCATAAAATATCCTCCAGTTCTGTGGAAAGAAAAGACAAACAGAATGATTAAGTGACTTGTCTTGAGATTACACAGTTTGTGGAAACTCTGATTCAGAAGCCCTGAGCACAACAGAGTATGTAAAAGACTTACTGCATTTTCTTATCTGACAGATGTATTTGGATTTTATCACTCATAGCTGCTCATATGCAACTATTTCTGAAACAAAATCTTATTAGTAAGTACGATGTTACTAAAAAAAAAAAATGTACATATTTCTGGAACTGAAAGTGCATTCTTTGTATATTTCGAGTTCCTGAAACAAAATTTCTGGATCCACCTATAATACAAATTTGTTTTGCATTTTGGGCTATGTCACTGACTCGTTTTGAACTTCTACTTAACTATTTACCTTGTAGCTGTTGGACCAGATATTGTTATCAAAGAACGATTGCTATCAATGAGGGCTTTATACTTTGAATGTCAATCTCATCTTTGGTCCTGTCACTAGTTAATATCTTCTTATGGAATAACTGAAACAAAAAACTCACCACTGCTTTTGCAATAAAAATGTGTCAACACAGTGAAAAAGGCAAGTATTGTCTTAGTTATTCTGAAGATAGTTTTGACCTTGCAAACATCCCAGGAGTGTATCGAGAATCCCAAGGGATCAGCAGACCACACCATGGGGACAAGTGGTGTAATAAATAATTTCTCAGTATGCAAATGCCTTCTCAGTTACCCAGAAGTGTCTTTTGATTAATGTTTTTTTAATTTAAAATTTTTAATTTAAAATTTTAATGAAGTTAAATGTATTTTTTTCTTGCAGGTATTTTTGTGTTCTGTTTAACAGACTACTGTCGACCTTAAATTTATCTTCTTTATTTTTTTTAAGATTTTATTTACTTATTTGACAGAGAGAGACACAGAGAGAGCAGGAACACAAGCATGGGGAGTGGGAGAGGGAGAAGCAAGCTTCCCACAGAGCAGGGAGCCCGATGCGGGGCTCGATCCCAGGACCCCGGGATCATGACCCGAGCCAAAGGCAGACGCTTAATGACTGAGCCACCCAGGCACCCCTTAAATTTATCTTCTTATAAGAAAATAGCAGGAGGGGAAGAATGAAGGGGGGAAATCAGAGGGGGAGATCAACCATGAGAGACGATGGACTCTGAAAAACAAACTGAGGGTTCTAGAGGGGAGGGGGGTGGGAGGATGGGTTAGCCTGGTGATGAGTATTAAAGAGGGCACGTTCTGCATGGAGCACTGGGTGTTATGCACAAACAATGAATCATGGAACACTACATCAAAAACTAATGATGTAATGTATGGTGATTAACATAACAATAAAAAATAAAAAAATTATCTTCTTATAGAAATATTATAATTTGAGCTTTCACATTTATGATTAGGATCTGAAATTAATTTTTGTGCTTTGAGATATCTAATGTGGATATACAATGTGTATATACAATGGATATACAATAGGTTCAGAACCATCTGTTGAGAAGGATGTCTTTGTCCCCACTTACTGACATGGTACCATTTTTTGGTAAATCAAGTAACCATGTATACATGGGTCTGTCTCTGAACTTTAATTGGCCTGTTTGTCTTTCCCCATGCCAATAGTCCATGGTCTTAATTATTGTCACTCTATTGTATTTCTTAATATGTGGTATGAAGAAATCTTCCATTTGTTCCTGTTCAAGGTGGTCTTGTTATTCCTGGCCCATTAAATGACGAAATCTGAGAAGATGATTGTTTATAAATCACATGCATATGAACTACCATGTGCATATGAATCTGTAAGGGAACAGAGATGGGACGAGGAGAAAAATAATAAATTAAAGGGTGAAAATTTCTGGCAGAACATTAAAAGAGATAATATTTAGTACTGAGAGTATGGTTATTTTAATTTTCTCTTTTAAAGGTTATGTTTTTTAATAAGCATGATTAAATTTGAAATAAAAGAGTAGCCAAAAAGCAACCATATTTCCCTTTCTAATAACATCCCTCACAGAGATAAAATCCTTCATTTCTAAATGGCTGTAGATAGAGTTCCATTATATCTTCTCCATTCCTGGCATTCAAGTTCCTAGAAGTGATCAGCTCCATAATATGGCATGCAGAAATAAATTGTAAACGACTATGAATTGAGATCATGAATCCAAACATGCCATTGTACTTTTTGGCAAGAGACACATAAATGTTAATCATCACATCCAATTCACCAAGCACATAGATCAAAATAATAAGAATATAATTACATATTTGTGAGTTAGATAACACATAGCAGTCTTCTCTAGATTTGTGAAGGTAAATGCGGCCAATCCATGTTCATCTCTGCCAATGTTAATTTATTTGTTGGTTGATTCTCGGGCAGTCAGTAGGTAGTTGGCATTAAATCAGGAAAAAGAGATAAATATTCTAAGACCCAGGTCTCTTGAATGCTTATTGAAATTAAAATACCTGAACACCCCCCCGTACCCCTCCTCCCCCCACACACAGCCTAAGAGGAGTAAGAGGAAAAGCTGACTGGCCATGTTCCATGAGAAAAATACTTGCCACAGACACCACATGCCAGGTTGCCTATCTGTCCAGAAAACTGTCTCTTTTGTTCTTACGGCTGGGCTGGCTTAGCACCCAGAACAGCATCAACATTCCACAAAATGAGAATGACCTCATCTGTCAGGTCAAGCCCATCCAGAATGGAATCAACCAGAGGATACCTAATTATTCCTAGTTGTTGGTGGCTCTGGTTGTTAGATGTCTGGACACCCACATTGGAGCTGAATAACCATAAAAAAGCTAAAGGAAAACTCAAAATCTGCAGGGGCAGAGGAGAAAGGGAAGTGATAACATTCTCTTGCAAGTCCTATATATATATATATATATATATTTTAAGAGCAGGGAAGTATACAGTAGCATGTCTCTGCAGGAAGGGCTCAAGTGTATGGAAGGGATCACCATTGCTTGTAGGCACTGAGCATGCACAAATGAGTGACCATGTGAATGAGGGAGTGAATGTGCTAATTAATATGAGAACCAATGAGTTGCTTTCATGTCCTTGAATAGTGGATGGCGGGGAGTTGTGCAGGGGTCCGGGGAAGGGGTTACAATCTTGGTGCTTGAACCCAGCCCTTGAGGGACCTGGGTGATGTGCTCATTTGTCCAGGCATGTCAAAATGACTGTGTGGTTCTGGGAAAAAGGGCCATCCTGAGAGCAGCTGAAAGGCTCTGGCTGCCGGGAGTGGGAACAGGAAGAGGGCAAGGCCTTGGGGTGGCTTGTCTTCATCTATAGCAAGTTCATGCCTCAAGCTGCTTCCAGTGAACTTCATGGACTAGGTCAAGGCTAACAGCCTGTTCAAATGAGGTGCTAGATGGAGAGCTTTGCAGGCAGTTGTTTTTCACAAGGAAGGTAGAAAATATGTGTTTTCAAAAAGAAATTGGAAGAAAAATATGGTTTTGTGGTGCAGAGATCTTTCCCACTGAGAATAGACAAAATTAAGACAGAGATCTCTGTCAGAAGCTACACTAATGGCAAATGGTGACAGCAAATATGTCATTTAATCCTTGGGCATGTCCCCTAATGGAAAAAAAATTCTTCCATTGAGCCACAACAAAATTTGGGGACACATAAGGGTTAAAAATCTCAAATGGAATGGAGTTAGGGAAATGTACAACCTGACAGATAGCTGAATTCTAGTTTTAAGTAAATATTCTATCCAACATAGTGTCAAACTTTTAAACTGTAGGTTCTGGCCTAAGATTGTAACAGCTCACCCTAACTATGTCAGAAAGACTTTGAAGTAAAGACTGGAATGATTGGGAAAACAAGCAGACTATGGATCCTAATCTGAAATAAAAACAGGTCATCTCCCTCTCTTTTAGATCCATCTTTGTAGGTCAGTTTCAGTTCCCAAGTAGAAAAACTGATGCATTAAAACAACTAGTAGAACCAGAACGCAAACGTGCACTTGGACCTGTTGTAAAAATTCTGTTTTGTCACACAGAGAATTCAATCAGAGAATCCAAACAAACAAAATACAAAAAAATTCCCATTAGGAGTAATATCTGATATATGATATTTGGTCAAGCATGTCTAGATGTTGTTGGGAAGATGTTTTTTAGGTGAGATTAATATTGTCAGTGGAATTTGAGTAAATCAGATTACCATCCATACTGTGTGTGTGGGCATCATTCTTAAGAAAAAAAGACCTCCCCTGAAGAAGGGGAATTTTGCCAGCAGTGGGCCTTTAGACTAGAGCTGCAACACTAACTCTTGCCTGGGTTTCCAGCCTGTTGGCCTATCCTGTAGCTTTTGAACTTGCCAGCCAACAATTGCATGAGCCAATTACTTAAATCTCTCTTTCCTCCCTCTCTCTCTCTCTCCACACACACACACACACACACACACACACACACACACACACACATCCTATTGGTTCTGTTTCTCTGGAGAACCCTGACTACTAATATATATATATATATATGACTAAAAATGTGACTACTAACTCAGCCAATCTATAGATTCAATGTAATTCCAATAAAAATCTTGCAAGATGTGTATGTATATAATTTTATATACCTTTACAAACATACATTAAAATTTACATGGAAGTTCAAAGGACTTAGAATAAGAAAACAAGGTAAGGGGACTTTTTTTTTTTTTAAAGATTTTATTTATTTATTTGCGAGAGAGAATGAGAGACAGAGAGCACGAGAGGGAGGAGGGTCAGAGGGAGAAGCAGACTCCCCGCCGAGCAGGGAGCCCGATGCGGGACTCGATCCAGGGACTCCAGGATCATGACCTGAGCCGAAGGCAGTCGCCCAACCAACTGAGCCACCCAGGCGCCCCTAAGGGGACTTTTTTTAACCTACAACAAGAATTAGTGTGTCATTTTTGATTAATTAGGATAATGTGCTTTTAGGACAGGGATCAACCAAAGGATGGAAAAATAAAGAGCCCTAAAAGGGACAAAACCCAAACTGAAATCTGATTAATGACAAAGCTGGGATTGTAAGTGAGTAGGGAGATATGGTCTACATAATGAGTGACATTGGGTCAATTCAGAATCCGCATGGAAAAACTAAAATTAGACTTAAATGTATGTCATTATTAATGCTTGGTATATTAAAATTCCATCATAAAAAGAATATTTGCAAAGACAATATAGAAACACACCTTTATGCCCTATGATAGAAAAGGACTTCTTAAATAAGAGACAACAAATATCATCCATATGAAAAGACATAGTGTAAATTCAACTATGTTAAAATTAAGAGCTGTGGCCTCTGGAGAACTGGGAAATAACATCTTTTGGTAGAACCACTGTTACTGCTAACCAAGAAAATAGGTACTGCTCCTGGCAGAGAGAGCAGTATTTTGTCTCTTTCTTTGAAGTCTGTCCCTTCTTCTTGCCGTCCTTCAAGACCAGTTGTTCAAGAAGGAGAGTCAGGAGAGCAGGGAGGCGGGAAGAGACAGTAGCCCCAGCAGGACAGTGTCGACGCTCTTCTCGCCCACCACAGGGCTCCCAAGTGCCTGAAAGGCCTGAGTGGGTGCAAGGCAGACAACTTGTGAAGTAGATGGAAATATACTAAACTAGATTTCCTAAATCCTGAAATTGGAAAGAAAGCTTGGCTTCTGCCCAAACTACAGTGAGATGGCGATAAAGGGCACTCAGCGCAAATGTAAAGTGATCATAGAAAAATGAAGAGATGCGCCATGTTGGTACTTAGAGTTCTGCTCCATCTATTGATTGGTTACATATATTGGCAAATTGATTTCCAGAGACAGGACTCCATGTGAGGTAGAGAAGGGACACTATCATAAAAAATGGGGTGCAACAGCTTTCTGTGCTCAATGGCCCATAACACAACCAAAGGTATAAAAACAAAAGATTCTTCTGAAAGCGCATATTGAGTATAATATGAATATTAGGAGATTTAAGAGTTATAAAATTAAAATATTTATGAATGCTGGCCTATGGGGATTGATTCTTTCAAAGGTCTCTCTGCTTTTTATGTTTCGCCACCACTGGGTTTGTCCCGTGTATGCCAGTGGAACCACATCCACACATCTGACTAACTCAACTATTTAATTCCTCCAGTGCAATTCCCAAGAAGCACCATCAGGTCCTGGCTTAGCCATCAGATTGCAGAGCTGAGGTATGCGATGGACACAGGTGTTTGCCACATATTTCTCTTCCCTAGTATAGTACTCAGTCTGTCCTATCTCCTCAAACACCAGGAAAAACAGCAGTAAATGTTGCTTTGTATCTCACACTTGAATATTGTACAGATCTCTGTTGAAGAGGAAAATATATATGTCAGATATCCTAACGGGGGTTGAGTGTTCATGCCTCATTTCCTGATTTGAGAAACACGGACCAAAATAACTGTATTATTTTTTAAGTGTCTTTCAACAGGAAATTATCATTAAAAATACCTTTAAACATAAAATATCTTACTTTATCAAAAACACAATTTTAAAACATTCTCAAAGTCTTCACGAACCATTTGTAAATCTCAATGAACCTTAGCTCAACAAAAGGAGTTCATCTTACTCTCTGCTTAAAAGTTTTCAGCAAGCAGTGTTAGTGTCCAATCTCATGCTAGGGAGCTACAATGATAATGAGGATGCCACACACTGATTCCCAACAACTCAGACCTACTTTCCATCTATTGCCCAGGTAGGTATTTCAGCCTATAACTGCTTCCTTATAAATTAAAAGGTATATTTTTGGTAGCAAATGAAAGGCTCAATTTTAATTCATCTAATAGTCTCCTTAATGATATCTAATTAGGACATCTGTTAAGGGTTCATGATGTTACATTCTTCATTTAATTTTTCCCATTAAATTAGCATTATGGTTACTTCACTCTTTTATTAAAAGTTCATTATTAATGGGCACATATATAGATAGATGTGTAATTCATATATGTGTATATGTAACTTTTATGATGCTAGAATATACACTCTAAGTAGACCGAATGAACTTCTTCTATTTTTAGTTAATAATTGGACTAATCTTATTAAGGATTTAGGATCTCCTTTTCCCCTTTCTCAGAATATCTCTAGATTGGAGTCCTTCCATAGAAGTTCCATCATTAGCTGGATATATCAGTTGACAATGACTCAGTGATCAAAGTGATGGTATAATGAGAACACATATCAAATGTCTTTCTTTTTTTGCTTTTAAGAATTCTGTTCTGCATCAGTATGTCAGTAATGTGCTTTGAAATACCTTCTTAAATGAAAAAAATAGAGATAATTTTTTTTATCCCCCACTTGTAATTTTATGGAACCCAAAGTCTCATTATTAAATATACCTTGTTGGATTTTTTAAAACATCTATGGATAAATATCCTTGTAAAATAATATGTGTTTCAGTTCTTAGAATGAATTTCTTTAGCCTTACAGATCATTACAAAATGAAAGCATCCAGATTGAAGTCCTGAATGTTTTTCACCTGAAACTACCATATTAATATCTTTACTTCTAAAGATATATCTAATTTCAGCATGTATCTGGTTTTATCATGCAACATTGACTATAAGTTCAGCCTTAATCTATTGTACATATGTATTTAATGTCCCCAATTAATTTTATAGGCCTTCAGAATGATTACATTCTATTAAATATTCCCAAGTAAGTTAAATTCACTGGGCAACTATTTAACGCATTCTGGTCACTGACTTATCTTGTTCTTTGAATTAATAATGTTACTCAAATATCACATAATCTTATAATACCAGTTTCTGCATAAATCTGTAGAAGAAATAAAACAAACCACAATATCTCCAAGAATGATGATAAAAATGGTGTTTGTTGAAATATCTGTGGAATATCTTCTTTGTGTAAAATGTGACAAATAAATCCAAGGGGAGAAATAATCATATCTCAACAAATGAAAACACAGAGATCACCCGTAGATCACTTAGGAAAACATGTACATCACTTTTGAGGAATTATTATAATTTCTAAAATAATGGCTATGGGCTGATTATAGTAATAACTCAATGGCACTCCTGTTGAAACACATTTAGAGAAAATGTTTAAAAATCATGAGAAAATGCAAAGGTGTCTATTTGTTACCATTAGTAGTTTTAGTAATAATGCTGATTTTTTTAATGGATAGCTTTAATTTTTTAACTCCTAAGTGTAGAAGAAGAGAAGAGAATATATAAAAACACTTCAAATTTTTGAGTGGTAAAGATAGGAACAGAATAGAGAGCCCAGAAATGCACCCTCAACTCTGTGGTCAACTCATCTTTGACAAAGCAGGAAAGAATGTCCAATGGAAAAAAGACAGTCTCTTCAACAAATGGTGTTGGGAAAATTGGACAGCCACATGCAGAAGAATGAAACTGGCCCATTTCCTTATACCACACACAAAAATAGACTCAAAATGGGCACCTGGGTGGCTCAGTTGGTTAAGCGACTGCCTTTGGCTCAGATCATGATCCTGGAGTCCTGGGATCGAGTCCCGCATCGGGCTCCCTGCTCGGCAGGGAGCCTGCTTCTCCCTCTGACCTTCCCCCCTCTCATGTGCTCTCTGTCTCTCTCATTCTCTCTGTCTCAAATAAATAAATAAAATCTTAAAAAAAATAGACTCAAAATGGTTGAAAGACCTAAATGTGAGAGAGGAATCCATCAAAATCCTGAAGGAGAACACAGGCAGCAACTTCTTCCTAGAAACATCACCAAGGGCAAGGGAAGCAAGGGCAAAAATGAACTATTGGGACTTTATCAGGATAAAAAACTTTTTCACAGCAAAAGAAACAGTCAACAAAACCAAAAGACAACTGACAGAATGGGAGAAGATATTTCCAAATGACATATCAGATAAAGAGCTAGTATCCAAAATCTATAAAGAACTTATCAAACTCAACACCCAAAGAACTAATGATCCAATCAAGAAATGGGCAGAAGACATGAACAGACATTTTTCCAAAGACATCCAAATGGCCAGCAGACACATGAAGAAGTGCTAAACATTGCTCGGCATCAGGGAAACCCAAATCAAAACCTCAATGAGATACCACCTCACACCAGTCAGAATGGCTAAAATTAACAAGTCAGGAAACCACAGATGTTGGCAGGGATGCAAAGAAAGGGGAAACCTCCTACACTGTTGGTGGAAATGCAAGCTGGTGCAACCACTCTGGAAAACAGTATGGAGGTTCCTCAAAAAGTTGAAAATAGAGCTACCATACAACCCAGCAATTGTGCTACTGGGTATTTACCCCAAAGATACAAATGTAGGGACCCGAAGGGGTACGTGCACCCTGATGTTTATACCAGCAACGTCCACAACAGCCAAACTATGGAAAGAGCCAAGATGTCCATCAACAGATGAAAGGATAAAGAAAATGTGGTGTATATATATGTGTGTATATATATATATATGAGACTTGTGATTGTATATATATACACACACAATGGAATATTATGTAGCCATCAAAAGGAATGAAATCTTGCCATTTGCAATGACGTGAATGGAACTGGAGGGTATTATGCTGAGCGAAATAAGTCAATCAGAGAAAGACATATATCATATGATCTCACTGATATGAGGAATTCTTAATCTCAGGAAACAAACTGAGGGTTGCTGGAGTGGTGGGGGGTGGGAGGGATGGGGTGGCTGGGTGATAGACATTGGGGAGGGTATGTGCTATGGTGAGTGCTGTGAATTGTGTGAGACTGTTGAACTGCAGACCTGTACCTCTGAAACAAATAATACATTACATGTTCAAAAAAAAAAGAAGAAGATGGCAGGAAGGGAAAAATGAAGGAGGAGAAATTGGAGAGGGAGACAAACCATGAGAGACTGTGGACTCTGAGAAACAAACTGAGGGTTCTAGAAGGGAGGGGGGTGGGGGGATGGGTTAGCCTGGTGATAGGTATTAAAGAGGGTACGTACTGAATGGAGCACTGGGTGTTATTATGCAAACAATGAATCATGGAACACTACATCTAAAACTAATGATGTAATGTATGGGGATTAACATAAGAATAAAAATTTTAAAAAGAAAAAAGAAAAGAAAATTCCAGCTCAAAAAAAAAAGAAAGAAAAAAGAAAAAACTAATGATGTAATGTATGGGGATTAACATAACGTAATTAAAAAAAAACTTATTTGACACTTCTGCCATTGAAAAGTGGGATCTATTTCTGCTCTCCTTGATTTTGGGTTAGCCTGTGATTGCTTTGACATTGAAATGTCAGTTTCATGACAGTGAAGGGGTTCTACTTCATTTCTGGAAATAGCCTTTAAGGGAAGAGGTAGCTCTTGCCTTGATCTCTGCACCCAGGAGATGCCATGCAAGCGGCAGGACCGCTGCATAGAAGAAGACTCACAAAGTGGCCCAGAGACAACGTGGATGGAACTAGATATCCATCTGAGCCTCATCTTCCACCCATCCCCACCAAGATACCAAGCATGTGAGGGAAGTCTTCATGGACAACCTGGCCCAACCCCAAAGGTTGTCAGCAGAATACATTTAACACCAGAGGGACAAGAGAATTCCCAGACTTCCTGGCTTTCTGACCCACAACATCATGTGACTTAATAAATTCATGGGTTGTTATTTTAAGCCCCTAAATTCAGGATGGTGTGATAAGTAGTGATAGATAACTGGAACAAAATAGCTTTGTACATGTAGGGTTTTACTTTCAAATGAAGTGATGTATGCTGTTCATTAATTATGAAAAATCTTCAGTCGGATAATTAGCAAGGATTTTCATGCAGGTAATCTTTGAGCCACAAATTGAGAGACACTACATGGGAAAGCACTGTATTTCTGTCCCCGTGGATAATGTTATTGAGAATCAGACCTGACAGAAGATTCGATATATGGCAGTTTTTAATTATTTATAGTTAGTAATATGACAATTTCTATATTTGTCAGTGATCCATGCCATTTTTATCAATCTTTGCAAAAGTGATTTTTTCTATTGAATATAACAACCGATTAAAATCTTTCTGAGAAGTGGAAAGATTTCCCCCACTAGTTCATTGTGAAAGTATGGTGATTGATCTAAAGAAACTGATTATAAAGGAATAAATCTTAACAGCAGGCAAATACTATATAGAGTAATAAAAATATTTTTTCAACTATTGAATATAATCTATTGTACCTAAAATAACATAAGATTCCAAGATAAATGAAACACTTCAAAAAATCAATGAACTTGACAAATTTTGAAGACATTCCAAGAACTGATATTTTTCAAGTTGACAGAATGTTTCTTATAAAGTGGAGAAATTAGCAAACTTCTAGCCAAATACAGGTTTCCTATGAGTGCCCCAAGGAATATATGTGCAATAAAGAATTATTTTTAGGGGAGCAATCCTGTAATTCTTTTTATGAACCGAAAATTGCAATCATTGTTGTTGTGATACAAAGAGCTCTAACTCAATATAATCACATTAATTTGTGTTATGAGGCTAAGAAATAGGATTTTTAAAAATAGCAACTAAAAGGAAAAAAAGCTAATTAGAGCTTTAGGCAATTACACAGTTTTAAAAACAAAAAATAGAATTTGTCGCTCCTAGGTAAGATAGCATTGAGATTCAAGGTGCCAAAGTAAGTACAAAGAAGGAAGCCCAGCATTTGACTCCACATTCTATCACTGTATTTGCAAATCCTTGGGGCCTAGGGCTGTTAACAATAGTTATTTCTTAGGGATAAGACTACCGGTGATCATCATAACATTTGTTTTCCAATTAACAGTTGAGTATTTCACAATGATAAATATTAGGAAAATATAGTGAAGTAGATTCGTTCCATGAAATTATGCTGAAATAGAATTAGTGCCATCAAACTGCTTTCAGAGGATCCAAATAATTTCAAATGCCAAGGGTATTTTGTATAGCAACTTCTTAGAGATGGCATAAATTGAATCTTAAGAATGATGTATTAGATCCAATTTAAAATCATTGTGAGATAGATAATTCCAAGTCCACTTTTATATGGCAATCCATAGAATAGCATCAGATTTAAAGCCAATGGGGAGGATTGCTTTCAAAGCCTCTTTATATTATGGAGTGATTGAGAATGCTCAGAAAACCTGAGAGTATTCTCCTATTTTTAAGGATATCTTCTCATGAGTGTTCACATCCAATAATATAAGAAAGTATGTCTCCTTCAGGTCTACAGCGAATGAGCCTGCAAATTAGAAGGACTGGGATAGATGCTGTAGCAGATTTGGAAATGAAATACCCCAACCTAAATCCAAGAAGTCAAATGTTTGATAAAGTCTCTGGCCGGAAATGAGGTTTAACTAATTTTAGGGGCACTCAAGACCCAAAGACAGCTCATCTTGGGGCTGTTGGGAAAGAGATTCCCATTTCTATGCATTCTCCCAGCAAACTGGCCTATCAAGGATCATGTAAGATGGGGGTTTCCTGGCAATGGTGAGCCATCTAGCAGGACCTGCAGAAGTAGTCAGGAATTTATAATCACATGAGCTCAGGAAAATCAGAGTAAGCCCAGTCAAGTTAAGAAAGTCATTTTATCTGACTCTTTCTGTTTGTCAATCCACAAATCAATAATATACTTACTTTGGGGTCTAACAATAAATTTTAAGGAGTCGTATGTGTCAATATTCAGGTATGTTATTTTCATTCTTAATGTTGCCAAGAATCCTAAAGACAACAAACCTTGCCTTTTGGTGTTTGCATTAAAATGGAAACTCTCCAAACTCTCCAACTTTACAGAGTTAAAAGGAAAGTTAAGGGCAGAAAGAAAAGTACTGTTGGTTCCCCTCCTGGACAACTGAATTTTTCACCAAAGGATAAGGAAGAGGTTCTTGATCATGCTCCTTCAACAGCAAAATCTGCAATTCTTCTTATTAATGTCAGAGGACATAAAATTCACTCTTACCTTAGCCTACATTGTTGATGGAAGAAACTCAAAGAGAAAATTTCCCAAGTTAGACATATTTTTAACCTATGAGGCATTTAAACACCTTATTTTAAATACATTTGCCAATGAAATTACCCATGATTATGAAAAGTATCTCAAGCTAACCCAAGCAGGGATAAAATGTCATATTAAATTCAATAAGGTAAATACCAATCATGAGTTATTAGGAAGCTTTGCTTATGTTACACATTGTTCAAAAATATAAGTTAACATGGAATTGTGCTGATTAAATATTATTGGCTGCCATGGGTGATCACGCAAAGAGTGTGTCAAGCAAGAGGCCTTCAGCAGTAAAGATTTGTTCCAGTTCATGCTTACAGATTTTGAAGACTATAAAATGCAAAGCACAGTCTTAAGTATTTGGCCACTGGCCATGTCAACAATATGTTATATAAACTGCTTTTTACTTCCAGTGGAAAAAAGAACTATCACACTGGCAGCTAAGGAAACTTCATAACAGCACTCTAGAAGCAAGTCTATGGTCCTGTGTGTCCCAGGGTCACGTCGAGCCTTTGGTGAAAGACTTGTGAGAGGAAAAAAGAGTAAACTAATTTCCAGAACAGCAACAACAACAACATTCATTATGTGTTTGCAGTGGGGGAAAAGAAAGTGTGGATCATAAAACAGCAATAGCATCAAATTTATTATGAAACCTGTTTAAAAAGGCCAAACAATGCTTACTGTAGAAAATTTGAATTTGAACCAAGACATTTGCAGCATTAGCTTGTAAACCCTGTAAAATGTGATTAAGACAGGAGATAAGTATGAGAAATAATTTCTACTAGCAATAGTGAACAAAATTTACTACTCACTGCTAATGAAAATGAAAGTCTGGGGGATTCTTTTATATATTTAATAATGTCTGGATTATGAGGAATCTGACTTTTCTATTACAGCACAAGAGGAAGTATAGCTTAGAGGAGGAATCTGACTTTTCTATTACAGCACAAGAGGAAGTATAGCTTAGAGGTAAGAATATGTACTCTAAAGTCAGAAAGATCTGGGTTAAAACCGTAACTCAGTTCCATGGTCACTTTGGGAAATTATTCAATCTCTTTGAAATTTGAGGATTATCTCTCTGAAAATGAGCATTAAAAATAAAGTCATTGAGTCAATCCACATTAAATAAAATAATGCTATGCATATATTAAGTGTTCAATATTATTAGTCAGTGCAGAATCCCTAAGAGGGGCCCTTTTAATGTCATGGCTCAGTCTTATAGGAGGGAAGACAATAGAGATGACAGGGACTCAGATCTTATAGGGTCTGTAAGACATTGTCAGGACTTTGGGTTTGACTCTTGATGAAATGAGTTCAAAGGCTTTTGAATGAAGATTTGATATACATTAGTTATAATTCTTTAAATAAAATCTCTCTGACTTCTGTGTTGAGAATACACTAGAACCCTGGTGGGCAGAACCAGAGGTATCTCTTGGGAAACTATTTCTGAAAAATCATTGATTGACATTGTGATGGAAACAGTAAAAGTAGGGAGAAGTCATTCGGTTTAAATATATTATGGTAGATGTTAGGGTTTCCTGACTGATTGGATATGAATTGTGAGAAAAGGAAGGAATTAAGAACAACTCTTCCTATACTTTTTGACTCTATAACTGAAAAGATGAAGCTTCCATCAACTGAATTGAGAAAGGTTGTAAGAGAAACAGGTTTGTGGGGAAAAATCAGACACTCAGTTTTGGAGATGCAGAGAATGAAGTATATCTGTCTATGAGATTTCAAGTAAAAATGTCAAGTAGACAGATACCTATCAGGAATTCATGAGAAAGTTACGGGCTGACGCTATGTACTTGGAAATCATCAGCATATAGATACTTAAAGTCATCAATAGGCTTTCCAAGGTCAGCCTCAAGAGGAGACATCAACAAAGACAGAAGTGACCAGTGAGGCATAGGGAAAACCAAAGAACCACAGGACTTTGTGGTAAAAAAACAAGGGACTAGAACATATTGAGGAGGAAACAGAGTTCTTCTGGGTCAATGCTGTTGCTCATTAGAATAAGACAAGAAGACCTGTCAATTGACCTAAAAAATGTCCAACATGGCCATCATTGGTGATTGAGAAACAGCTCCTGTGTAATCATGGAAACAAAATCTTGATTGTAGTGAATTTAAGAGAGATTGGGAAGAGGACAAGAGAAAACAAGTAGAAGCACCTGTTTCAAGGCATTTTTCTACAAATGGGAGCAAAGAAATGGAATGGTAATTTTCAGAGGAAATGAAGTCAAGAGGCTGCTATTTATTTGTTTGTTTGTCACTGTTGTTTCATCACATGGGAGAGCTGAGAGCATGTTTACATGTTAAAAATAACATACCAGTAAGGAGAAGATTCTTGACATAGAGAAAAGAAAATAGAAAACGAGAACATTTGTTTTTCTAATGATTTATTATGGAAATTTGGAATATAAAAAAGTAGAAAAAATATTATTTAGTGAACTTCCATATATTCAGAAACCAGCTTTAACAATTATGAACACATCAGTTTTGTCCATTGATCACCCCTCCTTGTTTTTATTGTATTGTTATTTAGTCAGTATTTATTTCTGTATTTTAATTAATTTTTGCTAGGGTTTTAAAGCAAATTCCAGACATTGTATCATTTTTATTTATTTTATTTTTTATTTTTTTATTTTTTTTAATTTGAGAGACAGAGAGAGAGGATGAGTGGAGAGAGGGGCAAAGGAAGAGGGAGAAACAGACTCTCCACTGAGCAGGGAGCCCAGTGTGGGCTCTGAGGATCCCAGGACCCTGAGATCATGACCTGAGCCAAAGGCAGATGCCTAACTGACTGAGCCACCCAGGTGCCCCTTTTGTATCATTTTTAAACTAGAACTTCAGTATATGCTTTAACTGAAAATAATATTAATATTTTACATGACAACATGCTATTAATCTACCTAACAAAGTTGACCCTAATCACTTAGTGTTACTTAATGTTATTTAATAACTTGTCCATATTCAGATATTTCCAGTCAATTCAAAGATTTTTTGTAGTGGTATATATGTTTAATTCAGGATTCAAACATGGCCCATGCATTAATTCTGGGTGTTATGTCTTTTTTTTTTTTAAGATTTTATTTATTTATTTGACAGAGAGAGACACAACGAGAGAGGGAACACAAGCAGGGGGAATGGGGGAGGGAGAAGCAAGCTTTCCGTTGAGCAGAGAGCCCAGTGTGGGGCTCAATCCCAGTACCCTGGGATCATGACCTGAGCCGAAGGCAGACGCTTAATAACTGAGCCACCCAGGTGCCCCTGGGTATTATGTCTTCTTAATCTGTTTTATGTCACATTTCTCCATCCCTTTTTCTCTTTTATCATTGATGGGTTAGAAAACCAAGCCTATGGAATGTCCTATATTCTGCATTTGGCAGATTGCTTCTTCCTAATGTAATTTAACTTGTTTCTCTATCCCTCTATATACTGTAAAATTGTATTTAGAATAGAGAGTTAATTTGATTAAAGTTCAGCTGTTTTTAGGTGATCAGACTTTAGAGGCCATGCTTTACATTTTCTGTTCTGTCACATGAAGAGGCACTTCATGCCTGCCTGGTCCCTTTTGGGGACGCTAATGTCAGTCAGAAATGTTCAGTTGGAATCCTCCCTTATCACATTCCCCATTAACACTTCACCTAACGGTTTTAAGCATTCACTGATGAGTGTCATTGACTCAATCTATTATTTCTTTAGATATTGCAACATGGCATTTTTCTAATGCTATCATTCCTTCTGGAATTCTTTCTCAAAAATTAAGAAATTGCCCTGAAATAGAAGTCATGTATACAGCTAGATGAATACCTATTTTTCCAATTTTCATGCATTAGAGTAGTGTCTTAGCAAAGTTTAATTGCAAACAATAGTTTTCTTTCTAAGAATTTTTATAAATTCATGGATTTTATATATTTTTAATGTTTTCCACTAAAAATATTATTCTTGTTCATTATTCTTGTTCATGCTCAGGTTATCTCTCTTAAATGAGTGTGAGTAACTTCAAATTTTCTTTTTTTTTTAATATTTTATTTATTTATTTGACAGAGAGACACAGCGAGAGAGGGAACACAAGCAGGAGGAGTGGGAGAGGGAGAAGCAGGCTTCCCGAAGAGCAGGGAGCCCGATGTAGGGCTCGACCCCAGGACCCTGGGATCATGACTTGAGCCGAAGGCAGACGTTTGACAACTGAGCCACCCAGGCACCCCGTATCTTCAAATTTTCTTTTTTTTTTTTTTTTTTACAGCGTCTCAGGAGTCTTTAATGGCTTCCTTGTTTTTGAGGACAAAAAAGTAGTCCCAGACTCATGTATTTCCTTTCCCAAATCCACAATGGGGTATATCTCCAGTAATCTTTGGTTGTATCCAGAAAGAAATTATTTATAGGGACCATGAACTGTGTGGTCATCTTGTTCCACATATAAGCTGTCCCTAAACTCAATAACCAGGCCTCCTGCTGTATTCTTTGTCATGAGCACATACAACTTCTTTTCTCGATGGAAAATTTTTAATATTCAAGTTTTTTAAATAATGATTGAGGTACTAAAAAGTTGACATTTCCAGTTGTCCAAGCTTATTTTGGACAAAACCAGGATCGGCATCCTCCTTTCTATTTCTTTCTCGTGTCTTATTTTTATTAACTCCAAACTCTGCATTACATAGATTCACATGTACATAGAAACACATACATTGTGTTTCTTCCCCATCTTTTACACTTTCATCCGTGTCTGTCACCCACACAGTATGTAGCGACTACCTGGTCTGAAAGGAAATCTTAAGTGATGAGTCTGTAATCTGATTTTACACTGTTTCCCTTTGTCACAGAAAAGCATGACTAAATCCTGGGAGCCCTGAAAGAGATATTCAAATTTTACAAAATTTATGTCTCAAGTGTAAACATGATGACCACACACCCCAAAAGTATCTTAAAATTGTCAATGTTCCTTTCCCACAAAATATGTACTTAAAAAGTGCTTGTCACTTATATTTTTATACTATCTTTGAAGCTGCATGTATAATTAAATATGTAAAAATATATGAATCATTTTATATATCTGAAAGATGCCTTATAAATGAACATATTGCTCAAATACTCATGGCTATTTACCTAGGAGTTATAAAACTACTTTGATGGAAAGACATGACCTTATTTCATGACTTTCACACTTACATGTAAGAGCCTCTGCTTGGAGGTATATTACTCACTAAGCTAGACATTATGTAATGATCTGGGCTTCTATATCCATGATAGGGTCCTGCCATTTCTGCAATGACATACTATATGTGAAAGACATGTTGAGGATCAGGTCTTTTTTCCTAATTCTTAATTCCTTTCATATCCTCAAGCACAATGAGAATAAGTTGCAAATTAGTGCCAAGAAAGTACTTCCCAAAATAACAATTTTGTTTCCAGAATGTATTAAACACCTGTAAGAGTTTGATGCCACAATTCCTCAGATGAGTAAAGTTAAAATTCTAAATAGTATAGGTACTTAGCAAGTGTGTCAAACTACTAAATTTTATTAAAAATTGTAGTTAAAAATAATTTTTGAAGCACGATCTACTATGATGTATAATTAAGTGTAATACAAAGATAATAGGGTTGTTTTTATATGCATGGCAGTATTTCCCTGGTGTAAACAATTAATCTTTTCAAGATAAATTCAAGGGAAAAAGTCCCATCTTGTATTTTCAGGAAGTTTTTGTTGCAAATGACGGTATCCAACGTAGGTCTCCAACAAGTCTTGGCAAAAAGATATTATTAGAACACTAAGTTATCTCATGTCATTAAGGGTAGTTTTTAACTGTCAAAGCAGTCAGGATGCAGTTGGGATCAGGGAACAAACTATTAGCAGATTTTGTTGGCTTGGTTGCTTTCTCTTATGTTGCTTTACTGTCTGTCATGTTCCTCTTACTCTTAATTACCTTTCCATCATCTTGACCATCTCTCTCTGTATCTTCCCTCCCTACCATCCTTACACATTTGATATTTTTCTCTCTTCTTCATCTCATCTACTTCTCAGACATATATCTCATAACTCTCTATCGTATGCATATGTGTTCTGTGCCATAAACACCATTATATATATATAAACGTGTATATACATACACACATAACCTGTTACATATATTATCACGGATATACTCCATTTCACCCTCAGGTTTCCCTCTTACCTTGTATTTCTTATTTTTTCTGTCATCTAAATTTTCTTTCCTGCGTTTCACTCTATATTCTCTTTTTCCTGTGTCTTTCTGCATCCCTCTCCCCCCTCTTACATCCCGTCCCCTTCCTTCTGTCTCTCCTCCTTCCTCTTTCTCCACCTCCCTCTCTACCTCCCCTCTTTCTCTTTCTTTCACTCTCTCCTGTCTCAGTTGGGTTTGGATGCAGAGCTCCAGTAGACTCATGTACAGAAGGACACAGTCCTATTACTGATGTGGCTTATGAAGCTGGTCTCCTGGGCCCTGAAAGGTGATTTCCAGGCATGGGAGCATGAATGCATGAGAGCATCACAACTTTAAATAGAGCCCAGGGGTTGGGAGAGGGTGGGTAGGGGTGGGTGAGAGATGACAGTTCTCAGATGCTGGTTAAATAAAACATAGATGTGCAATGTAATGATCCAAAAGTATTTCTTAAATAAACTTTGTTACATGATATATTGGAACATCAACAACATATCAACAGTAAAGAAGCCTAAGGGGTCAGGGTAGAATCAGAGATATGAGAGTTCACATAGCCATTGCTTTACTGACCATGTATATTAGAACAGTTCAAGGGATGTAGGAAACTCTACCTTGATTCAAATAGCTATGGAGCTCAGAGGATTTCAGCCTGGTAGGGGACCACGGGAAGCAAATTATTAATTAGTGACAAGACTGACATCAAGAGGGTGGGAGCATGTGATGTCCACAGCTAAGTTGTTGTGTAGATAGCAGAGATTTTCTTAAATTCTCCTTTCAGAACAACAGAATTAATTCCAGGGGATGAGAATCTTCAATATAACAAAGCTTGGTGAATTGGCTGAAGCCAAACATACAAGTCAAACTACCGGTACCTACAGCTAAAAACAGAGAAGGGAAATCATGATGAAAACTACAATTTTTTGTATCCAGTGACAGAAACAAAATATGTGTGAACTGATAAAAAAGACACTCAGAAATGTATTCAGTATTTCAAAGCATATAAATATGAATTTAAGTGGATTGTTTTCTGATGTCTTGTCCCATATGAATTGCCCTTGATGGTTTACCCTACTTTGAATGCACACACTTTGTTTTAAGCTTCCTGATGCTTTGATTGGCCTCAAATGACAAGAGTAATTACACTGCATGTCCATTTATTGAGAGGATTGTCAAGCAAACCCTCAGCACATCTGTGATTACCTTCTTTACCTCAAAATTTTCAAGCTTGTTGATTAGACTAATAATGAAAAGAGGCAGCTTCCCCAAAGAAATCTCATGACTCGGGGCGCCTGGGTGGCTCAGTTGGTTAAGCGACTGCCTTCGGCTCAGGTCATGATCCTGGAGTCCCGGGATCGAGTCCCGCATCGGGCTCCCTGCTCGGCGGGGAGTCTGCTTCTCCCTCTGACCCTCCTCCCTCTCGTGCTCTCTGTCTCTCATTCTCTCTCTCTCAAATAAATAAATAAAATCTTTAAAAAAAAAAAAAAGAAATCTCATGACTCATGGGTACTAAATATATTACTATGCAGAGTAACTTAGGTTCTCAAGAGAGTGATAACAGAAGCTATGAAGTGATTTTTTTTTATTCTTATGTTAATCCCCATACATTACTTCATTAGTTTTGGATGAAGTGTTTCATGATTCATTGTTTGTGCACAACACCCAGTGCTCCATGCAGAATGTGCCCTCCTCAATACCCACCACCAGGCCAACCCATCCTCCCACCCCCCTCCCCTCTAGAACCCTCAGTTTGTTTTTCAGAGTCCATCGTCTCTCATGGTTCATCTACCCCTCCGATTTCCCCCGCTTCATTCTTCCCCTCCCACTACCTTCTTCTTCTTCTCTTTTTTTTTCTTAACATATATTGCATTATTTGTTTCAGAGGTACAAATCTGTGATTCAACAGTCTCACACAACTCACAGTGCTCACCATAGCACATACCCTCCCCAGTGTCTATCACCCAGTCACCCCATCCCTCCCACCCCACCCCCCACTCCAGCAACCCTCAGTTTGTTTCCTGCAATTAAGAATTCCTCACATCAGTGAGATCATATGATACATGTCTTTCTCTGTTTGACTTATTTCACTCAACATAATACCCTCCAGTTCCATCCACGTCATTGCAAATGGCAAGATCTCATTCCTTTTGATGGCTGCATAATATTCCATTGTATATATATACCACATCTTCTTGATCCATTCATCTGTTGATGGACATCTTGGCTCTTTCCATAGTTTGGCTATTGTGGACATTGCTGCTATAAACATCGGGGTGCACATACCCCTTCAGATCACTACATTTGTATCTTTGGGGTAAATACCCAGTAGTGCAATTGCTGGATCGTATGGTAGCTCTATTTTCAACTTTCTGAGGATCCTCCATACTGTTTTCCAGAGTGGCTGCACCAGCTTGCATTCCCACCAACAGTGTGGGAGGGTTCCCCTTTCTCTGCATCCCCGCCAACGTCTGTCATTTCCTGACTTGTTCATTTTAGCCATTCTGACTGGTGTGAGGTGGTATCTATGAGGTGATTTTTAAGCTCTTTAAACAAACCTTTATTCCTGTGTTGTATGTTCTCCATAGTTTTGAATTGTCTCTTTTATTGTCTAAAAGTATGAAGGAAAACATTTTTCTCCTTCAGCTTTTGCTTGTTTTTCAAAGTTTTTTATTCTGTTAACATTGAATTAACAAACACTTGAGAAACTACTCTGTGCTAGGCCTGTCTTAGCTATGTTGATCAGGAATATCTGAACCCAATAGTGCATCATTTGTTGGCACCTGTGGAAGTCCCCCGAAATTGCTCAGGGTGTGGGGGGTAAACTTCGGTCGTGGGCATACACCCAACAGTGAGCAAAATGGCAGTTCCACCCATGAACTATGGCCAAAACGGTCACAAAGACAATAGCATTGGAAGTTGAAGAGAGAAGGGCCCTGGTCAGGAGTGCAAGAATGCAGTCAAACTGGGACTTGTCAACAGAAACGGTCCCCAACATTCGCATCAGACCCTCCCAACACCCTGATGCTAATTCTCTGCATTACTTGGGGCTTCTCTCATTCAGGTTTGTGCTCATCTCCTGAAAGGGTCTAATGACTCAGTATGTGGGCCCTGAAAGCTCTGAATGGCAAGACGGCTGCCCAAAAGTCGGCAGCTAAATACGAGTGGTGACCTGATGAATATACCATTGCCCCAGTTTGCTGAAATATTTCTGGTACAAGACAAAGAGAGGCCAATTTTCTCAGCTCTGATACCGGTTCTCTGGTTTTACGTTAGAGTCATCTTGAGAGATTTTAACCAATATGTAGCTGGGCTTCCCCCCAGAACTGCTGGGTCTGATTTCCCCAGGGGTGGGAATGGGCAATCTGTTTAAGAAAAAAATTCTTCAGTAATTTTGACACAATGCTTGAAACTGAGGCTTTGAGGCAACAATTTGATATACTAATTAGGGAAATAATATGTTAAACATAACACTATCTAACATCTGGTCAAAACCTGAGGCAAAATAATAAAAAAAGCTACCAAAACTATTTATAACACTGTGGTGTGAAATAGGAAAAAAATGGAAATTACCTCAATGTCGAACTAAAGGGGATTAGTTAAGTACATATTAGTTAAGTACAATCAAATATGACATTGATATTTAATGACAATGTAGATCCAAACGTACTAACATTAGAATTATCTACAACATACCATTCTACACAAAAAAGCAAAATCCTGGGTACTAATGCACAGGTTGAGCCCATTCTAAAAAAAAAAGAAAAGAAAAGAAAAGAAAAGAAAGAAAAGGGAAATATACTAATTTATGTATATGTATAAAAAAAGATCTTGGAATATATACAGTGATAATGCAGTTTTTCTCTGGGTGGACAATTACGGGAAATTTTCTTTTTCTTCTTCTTTTTTTCTTGTAATGACTCATTTTTACTTATATAATATTTCATTAAAAATCCAGGAACAGGGACGCCTGGGTGGCTCAGTCATTTAAGTGTCTGCCTTCAGCTCAGGTCATGATCCCAGGGTCCTGGGATCGAGCCCCACATCAGGTTCCCTGCTTAGCAAGGAGGCTGCTTCTTCCTCTCCCTCTGCTGCTCCCCCGGCTTGTTCTCTCTCTGTCTCTCTCTCTCTCTGTGATAAATAAATAAAATCTTAAAAAAAAATCCAGGAACCACTATACATTATAATTGGTATCAGAGAAATATGCAGAAAAATAAGAGGAAAAATGTCTGGGGACATAGGGCCTTTGTTGTCAGCACTAAGCTAATAATTCTCTAATTGTTCGATAATTACCACTGTTAGGAATGCCTCACTCACTCCAAGAGAATCACTTACAGTAGTAGAACTGCTCAATATTTAATAGTCCCTCGTTTTGCCTGTTTCCTGATGCAAAGACCACAGACTGCCATCAATTCATACATAGTCACCTCTGAATTTGCCAAGATCCTGAACATCAGCAAACAGAAGATGCACATAGAATAATTAACAAGTAAGATAAATGACCTGTCATTTATGGGAAGCTTAGAAAAATCATCACTAACCAATAACTTCCCCTTTAAGTAACTGTTAGGAGTAGCCAATTAACATAAGTAACTAGACCACATTAATATTTACCACAAACATTTTGGCCTTCTCAATGAACACAAACATTCATACAGTTCAATTTCAAATGCCAAGTTTCATAGTCAATGAGGTTACTTCATTTTTGTCAGGTCAGTGACCTGGATGGAGCACTTATTTGCTTAAAAAGGACTGAGATACCTATTAACTCATTAATTAACCAGAAGTCTCCAACAAGAAAATGTGCGATCGAAATCAAGTGTTATGTGTGAGTAGTGTCTCCCAGGCAGAAACCCCCTGGTGAAGAAAGTTGGGTAGCAGGGGGTTTGAATGTGCGACATTCTAAATGTAATGATGGAGTTTTGAAAGATCATTGAAAGAACGCTTTGAACTACATTGCTGGAAATAGCAAAAGTGTAAAGTTGGATATATGGAAATTTGAATAATACATTCAGTAGGTAAAGTATTACTACTTCGGGAAGATTACATAGCTCACACTTCGCTGTACTTTATCCCACACAGTTTAATGCATGTTGTGGGTTCAACAACATTTTAAATAACTGAATGAAAACTTAGCATGTTCCTTTTTTTAAAAATTTTTTTATTGTTATGTGAATCCCCATACATTACATCATTAGTTTTAGATGTAGTGTTCCATGATTCATTGTTTGTGTATAACACCCAGTGCTCCATGCAGAACATGCCCTCCTCAATACCCATCACCAGGCTAACCCATCCTTTTTATTAATGCTACATTTAGTTAGGACCAGTCCAATTCCCATTACATGAAAACACATCAGTTATGCTGTTGCTATCCATTAATATTTTATTTTCCACTGTATAGTAAACAGTGTTCATGTTAAGTTAGATTTCTACATTTCCTATGAGCCGTAATTACAAGCATGCAAATTATGTGAATGGGGAGTAGTAACTTTATTACTTATGAACAAATTCCTATGTCCTACATTATCAGTGTAATGGAAGATGCTTAAGAGCTCAAAAAAATCAGACAATGGTGTTGTTTAATATTGGAATTTCTTATCTTTATCAGAATAAAAAGAATGACACAGCAGATGCTAATATTTTCTCTTATTAAAAGCTAATTAAGCAATCCCTACTGAAAACTTTACATTTAAATGTCTAGTTCTTTGGAAAGACATCTAAGTCAGGCTGAATTAAGCAATGAAGCACCATATTCATGGCCCTAAGAACTATGCGATGGTTCCTAAATTTGTGATTAACAGAAAATATCATAAGCTTCTAAGGAGAAGAAATCATTCAAAACCAATTTTAATTCCCTAAGTATGTTATTTTTAAAGAATCCAATGAGCCAAGTTGAATATTTAACTTAATTTTCATCATAAAGTACACAGTTATGATGCGTTTTGAGATAATTCAAAGAGGAGTTTTACCTTTCAGATGAAATAAAATTTCCATTCATTTAACCTCTAGATGTGTAAACAGCATTACTAAGTCAATTTATCAAGTGAATAAATAGTAAAACGTGTGATGAGGTGGCAAATGGAGAGATTAAATGTAAAAAGTAAAATTACATTTTAACATTGAAATTACTTTCCCCTTTTTGCGCTGATGTAATTCAGGACTAGGGGTCAAACAGGGTGGTAAGACTTCAGAACTCACGGTCCTGATGATTTTTGCCCTTATTTCTAAAGGGAGGACCTGGTTCATTTACACTAGAGTATCTGGGTCAGAAAATATTCCTTCTCTAATAGAGGCTTATTAAAAGAGCATAATTTCTTCTAGAGTGTTTTGGGGGGAAAAAGTTAAGTGTTTGTGTTTAGTGTAGACACACATCCAGGGCTCAGCCGGCAGCTACCAATGTAACTAATAGTGGTTGTTCTGTTATCTGTCCTTGCTTGGCTGGTCCCCATACCGTAATACCATTAAACATTTTGATTATCACCCCTGTGTATTAGCATTTTGAGATACATATTGTCTAGAAAGCATTTCTATCACATGAAATGACTCACATGAAAAACATCTTTTTCCCCAAAAGACTTTATTTACACGGTTGAAATATGTTCAAAAATTCCACAAATCTTTCTGAAAGGTCTTCTGCGGGTAGACACAGGTGGGGACAGGTAAGGGAGACATTCTCTCTGCCCCGTCACCAGGACGTTACCGTCTAGCAGAGGGTTTCTCAGAGCAGCACTACTGATGTTTGGACCAAATAATTTTTCGCAGTGCGCGGTCTCCCTCTTTGTTGCGGGACGTTTGGCAGCATCCCTGGCCTCTGCCCACTAGGTGGCAGGAGCGTTCCCCTCCCCCAGCTGGGATAACAGGCAAGGTCTCCAGGTATTGTCAAATGCCCCGTGGGTGGGGCGAATAGCCTGCAATTGAGAGCCTCTAGTGTATCATGTGAGAAAAGGAAAACTGATTATTAAAACACAAAATTGTAAAGATTCAATAGAGAAAAATTCAGAGGTGCTACAGGAAGGGGACGTGGGGGCAGTAGGTGTTCTGTAGGGCTGCAGGGTCTGAAACAGTGGGTAGAAGGTGACAAGTAGAAAACGGACAGGAAGGGCGATAATGTTGCTTTGAAAGCTTTCGGTGGAGAAAGGCATTCCGTCTATGCCCATCTTTGGTATACGGAGTCTTAAAGTACAAGTACTATTTAAATGTTTTATTCCTACCTCTTAACTTACTGGGCTATCCTTTCTTTCTTTTCATAACCATATCATAGGAACATTTCTTCAATTTAATATTTGGGCTTCTCCATCCAACTCTAGTCCTATATTAATATTGGTATTTATAATGTAATAGCAACACATACTCTATGTTTATCATAGTTCTAAGTACTGTATATGATTTAATGCTTCTAATAAAAATGTGTGGAAAGTATTACTATTATCTCCATTTTCCAATAATGAAAATGAAGCAGGGACTGGTTTATTCATGTTATCCACATAGCTAATAAACATGGCACTGGAATTTGAACCCAGGCCATCTGGCTCCATCATCGATATCCTCAACCACTGTGATACCTAACCAAATAAAACTTCCTACTTCCCTTGCAGTCCTCACTGATCCACACATGACTTCATCCAGCCTGATACTCACCCACTAGAGGGGATTCAAACCTATAACTTAAATATCCCAATAAATCAATCTGTGAAGGCAAACTTACTCCAAACAATGCTACTTAAAATCATCAAAACGAATTTACTAGTCTAAAATTATCTGTAAAATATTGTATTAACCTTTATCACAGTTTTGTGCATTAGGACAGGACAAGTATCACTAACCCCATTTTGCATACTGTCGAACTAAAGGACAGGGGACTTGAGCTGTTGTCCACATTCTCAGGGACCATGTGTTGAAGGAGGCTTAGGGCACAAATCTCCAAATGACACCCGAACGGCCTCCCATGCCCACCAAATGCACTTCTATCGCCATAAGACTTGAGCAGCTGGTATACCCTTTATTGATCTGTTTTTCTAATTGCAGTCCTGAAATCACTTGCTTTTCACTACAGCTTTCTTTACTTCACTTGGCCTTGATTCCTTCTTTGTTTCACAGCTTTATAAAATTCCTTCCTTTGCAAAAAGCCTTCTTTCAGTCTACTCTAACTTTCCATCAGGGCTGTCCTTTCTGGATTTTACTGCTGTTTCTTGGAAGGACACTCTTTTTGAAGACCTTGTCCCACGTTCTGACATACCTTTGAAGCAGTCTTACATCTCAAACATTTTAAAGAGCTACAGGTTGTATCTACACTTTTGTTGACAATATATTATGTAATCCTCAGACCTTATCTTATATCAGCAAAATGAAGGCTGAAATTGTCCAAGTAATGCTTAAAGTTCCATTTTTCACATTTCTCACTCCATTTTTCCCCCTCACAGACAGTTGAGGTAGAGGTGAAACAGGACTTCGTAAATTTTTCCACAAATCCATCCAACAACCCAAGAAATATCGTAATGCAACAGTGTGCAAACTCACATTCATTGTTATGATAAGTGTTGTGTCTAATGCCTAAATGTATCTAATGTTACGTTTTATTTTATGGATGAAATTATTTTCATAAAATTGTTTAAAGTCAATTTGCATCTTTTAAATGATTTTTTAAATCTGTGGATAAAAATAACATTTGTGAAGACTTTTATGTCCAGCATCATGGCAGACAAGATAGCCTGAAAAGTTTTGCAGTAACAACTAAAATGCTGGCATGTGTGTGTGTGTTTGTGTGTGTGTGTGTGCATGTACATGTATATATATCTGGCTGGGAAAAAAAGTAGGGAAATCTTAAAAAGTCACTCCCCTGAAGAAAAAAATTCTGAAGCATGACTCCAAAAACATACACAGTATAGAAGCTCCTGTCTGTTCTAAATGTCTCTGCTGATCTTCTGTGCTTAAAGCTTTTATTTCAATGGGAGTGAAGTCCAGGTGGGAGATTGCACACGGGAAGCCCTGTGTGAAATTATGAAGACTATAAAAAAAGGGAACTGGAGAAACCATTAACGAGCAAGCAAATAAACCCCAAACACCTCAGAGACAGGTAGCATGAAACCCACTATCTCAAAGGTGAGTCAGGTGTATAGGGATAGAGAGGACTTCCTGTGACCCCCTACCCCAACCTTGTTTTCAAGTGGGTTTTTCATCTGAATTAACACTGTTCATATCTAGAAAAACAAACAAACAAGCAAACAAACTTTCAATGTCATTGGTTAAGTCTGGAAAAGTAGACCTGGTCTTGGTTACTTAATGACTTGTAGATGATGGCAAAGACAGCTTGAATCTGCATGGGAAGGTTTATAAGCAGTGGGTACCATCATCTCATTTAAATTCGGGGTAATTATGCTGGTTGTTGCATGAAGAATAGATTAGAATGGGATACGTGTGAAAGCTTTGGAACCACTAATGGGGTTCTGTACGGTTGAATAACAGAGTGGGTGATGTTTCTAACGAGTGGTAGAAGCAAAAGGGATACATGAGTGAAAAATTTTAGAGGCATAAATAATATTTGCTCGCAGATGAAATTCAGATAGTGAGAGAGAAATAACAGCAGGAGAAGTCCCAAATTTCTGGGTAGACTAGTAGATACAGGTTGGTGCCATTGTTAGAAATCCTGTTTGGATGGCAGTGGAGGAAGATGAAGATTTCAGTGCAAAAGGGAAGTGAACAGAAGTTTAAAGCTTTTGAAAGTCCTAGAAAAGTCTCTCTTGTGAACTAATTACTCTCTTTTTATAAGATTCCCTATTATCTTCTACAGAATACATTCTTCCCTGCTTGCTATTTACCCATATTTTCTCAGATATTCTTTAACCTTTGCTCTCCTATGAATTCTAGATTCCACCCCCCCCTTTTTTTTTATTTCTTGGGAAAGCCCTGCTGTGATTTTTATTAGACCAACACTTAATTTATATCTTAATTTGTGGCAAAGTTCTATCTTTATAATATTGACTTCTCCCATCACAAAAAAATATATCTCCCTCTTTATTTAGGGTTTATTTTATATCTGTCAGTCATTTCTTCATAAAAAACTTGCACTTACTTTTATTTATTTATTCATAGAAATCTTATAGTTTGGGTTGCTAGTCTGGATATAAGCATTATTCCTTTCATTTTCTATTTGGCCACTGCTGTGGTTAGGAATACAAAAGATTTATGATTTATTGATCTTTTATTCACCAAATTTGTTAAACTCTCAATTATTCAGCACATTATTTTGGATTTTTCCCATTGGTTTTCATATGGAACGTCATATGTGTAAATCATATCAATTTTTGTTTCTTCCTTCTAGTCTTTACCTCTCAGTGATTTTTGTGGTTATGTATAGTTTTGTAAGTGTCGTTACCTGGGATCGCAGACTCTGAAACCAGCAGTAACTTTCCGTGTTGCCTTCCCCTTGGTCACTGTGGATAGATGATGACTGAGAGGTCAGTTCAGGGCCTGTGCCTCCCACAAATTCCTCTACTTAGGGCCTGAGGGGTGTGGTGGGTGGCACAATGTGAGTTTACATATTTATCCTGAAAGTATTGATGTGCTCTTTCCCATTAGGCAAAATCAAAATTGAGTCTTGTTGGTACTCAGCCCTTTATTTTTGCCAGACTGAGGGAGAGCATAGCATCAGGACTTGTGGGGAATAGACAGTATTCATAAGGTTACCTGGACAGGTCCAGACAAAGAACACATGGATACATGAAAACAGAATGAAAGGAAGAATTAAATATAACAATGTCAATACAAATACAAGTTAACAACAAAAGCAAAACTGGTGTATAAGAAATGGAAGAAAGGGAAAGGTATGGGCAAATGAACCAATGCCACACCACACAGTATATGATCGATTAGCTTCTTCAGAGCAAAACATAAGAGTCATTTCATTTAATTCATTTCAATGACCATGATTGATTTGCATTTGTATTGAAAGCTACCTCCAGTCTGTTTTAGAAGTAGGTTATTATATATATGAAAAAAAGAAAATGCAATCACTACGCAATAAAGTCCACTGTAGTGGTGTTTTTTGACAACCTACTTTTGACAAGTAGGCCCCAAATAGGCCCCTGACAAGTTACAAAAATTGTAGGAACAGTATGCAATATAAATCTTCTCTTTAAGTAATACACAGAAAACTTCTGCTCACAGAGTCAGCAAAATGAGCAAGTCCATGGTCTGTAGTATCCTTAAATTAACCAATTTTCACTCAAGCAGATCAAGTTTGCTGGAACACAGCTTGAAGATTTCACAAAGGGAAAATAGGTGCTGCATGAGAAATTAGAATTAATGTTCAGCCATATAAAATTTCCATGGACCAAATGAAAAGTACGGTGTTTATTACTCATATAACACGTTTTAACAATTCAGTGGCATCCATTACATTCACGATGTTATGCAAACATCACTTTGTTTGGTTCCAAAATATTTTTATCACCCCCCAAAGGAAAACCCCATCCAATTAAGTAATTAATCCCATTTCTCCTCTTTCAGCCCCTGGCGCCCCACATCTACTTTCTGCTCTCTAAATCCACATTGTAGAATGTATCAACTTCAGTAATCTTTATGGCTGACTAATATTCTATTATATGTACACACCATATTTTGCTTATCCATTCATCCATTGATGGACATTTGGGTGTTTCCACATCTTGGCTACTGGAAATAATGTGCTTTGAATAATTGTGTATAAATATTTGATGGAGTACCTGTTTTTGATTATTTGGGGTATATGATAGAAGTATAATTGCTGAGTCATATGGTAATTCTGTGTTTAACTTTTTGAGGAACTACCAAAGTGTTTTTCAATTGTGGCTACATCATTTTACATTCCAAAAATTTGTGAAGGTTTCATTTTGCTCACATCCTCACAAAGCTTCCTACTTTTTTTGTTTTTAATTTTAGCCATCCTAGTGGGTATAAAGTGATATCTCCCTATAGTTTTGATTTGCATTTCCCTAATAACTAATGAAGATGAGAATATTTTCATGCAATGAACATCTGTATATGTTTTTGTAAAGCTTTCTGTTCCACTTACACATAAATGAATTATTGACAAAGAAGAATTTATTTCTGCCATTTTGCTATTTGTTTTCTATATATTCTATACCCCTTGTGTTCTGCATTTCCCCCAGTACTTCCTCCCTGTTTAATTGATTTTTTTTGTAATGTGCCATTTTGATTCCCTTTTTATATCCTTTTGGTCTAGTTATTAGATTTTCTTTAGAGCTTACCATAGGGTTTACTATTAACATCATAAGTTCATAGCCATCTAGTTTGAACTGACCACTTTAGCTTCGATGACATACAAAACTCTGCTCCTACACAGATCTAGTTCCCCATTATATTATTGTCACAAAATATGCCTTTATACATTACATACCCATTAACATAGATGTACAATTATTATTTTAATCATTTGTCTCTTAAATCATATAGGAAACAGAGGAGTTAGAAACCAAAAATACAATAATACTGGTTTTATATTTACTTTTGTGGTTCACTGTACCAGAGTTCTTTATTTCTTCAAATAGCTTTAAGTTACTATCTACTGTCATTTCATTTCAGACTGATGGACTGACTCCTTTTGGCATTTCTTATAGGGCAGTTCTACTATGCTGAACTCTCTTTTATTTCTTTGAGTAAACTTTTATTATTAAAAATAAGCTTTTTATTATCTAAGAATGTCTCAATTTCTCCTTCATTTTTGAAGAATTTTAATGAACACAGAATTCTTGGTTGCCAGGTTTGTTTGTTTTCCTGTCACCATTTTAAACATGTCATGAGACTTTCTTCTGGCCTTGATAGCTTTTGATGAGAAATTGCCTGTTAAACTTATTGAGGATACTTTGTTTATGTTAAGTCACTTCTCTCTTGCTGCTTTCAAGATTCTCTCTTTGCCTTTGTCGTTCAACAAGTTGATTAGAATATGTGTAAGTGTGGGTCTCTCTTTTTATCCTTCATGGAATTCCTTAAGCTTTTTTGATGTGCAGATTGATGTTTCAAATTTAGGAAGTTTTCAGCCCTATTTCTTCAAGCAGTCTTTTCTGCCACAGTCTCTCCTCTCCTTCTGGGACTCCCATTATACATATATTGGTATGTTTGTTAGTGTCTCATTGGTATCATAGGCTCTTTAATTTTCTCTATCTCTTTTTTAATTCAGTTCCTCAGACTGGATTATTTCAATTGATCCATCTTCAAGTTCACTGATTCCTTCTTCTGCCTGGTCAAATATGCTATTGCAAATCCCTAGTGACGTTTTCATTTCAATTATTAAAATTTTCAGCCCCAGAACTTCTACTGGTTCTTTTTTTATAATTTTTATTTCTATTGAATATTCTGTATTTGATCATGCATCATTCTCCATGTTTCCTTTAGCCCTTTGTCTACAGTTTCTTTTATCTTTTTGAGTTTATTTAAGATAGTTGGTTCAAAGTTTTTGCCTATTAACTTTAATATCCTCAGGAAAAGTTTTCTCATTTCCTCTGTAAATGGGCCATATTTTCTAGGTCCTCTGCTTACTATCTATTTTTTGTAGAAAACTAGACATTTTGGTTACTATAATGTGGTAACTTTGGAAATCAGATCCTTCCCCTTCCTAAGGGTTTGGGTGGTTGCTTGCTGTGGGCTGTACATTTGTTTAGTGACTTTTCTAAGCTATTTTTGTAAAGTCTTTATTCTTTGTCATGCGTAATCTCTGAAGTCCCTCTTCCTTAGCTTATGCTGAGCTAGTGTTTTGACAGAGATTTCCTTGAGTGCCAGGAGAAGGAAGGAAGAAAATAAAGAAAAATATCATGGTCCTTATGCTTTAGCTCTGTTTTCAGACACCTATCAACACTTGGCCAAGCTGTTTACAGCTTTGTCTGGGTTTTCAGTTTTTGCCTTTAAGTGTAGAGATAAGCCATAGGTGAAAGCTTAGAGTCTTCTTAGGTCATATCTGAACATGTGTCCTCTCTGCAAACATGAGTATTCTTTCTAAATTCCTCAGACTATATGGACACTTCTCAATGTCTTAATTTCACTAATGAACTCTTCCTTAAGATTTTCCTCACAGTTTTTCAGTTAATCTATTTGCCTCAAATGTAATCTTTGCTCCATAAATCTATGGGTTGTTCATTATCATTAATGTTCTCAAAGAATGTCCACTACTTTTCCATCCTGAGTAAGGTCCTAGTTAGGTGAAAGAAAGGCAAATACCTTGCATCAGTTATTTAGGTATCCCCAGATAGATTAGAACAGATAAAAACAGTTATTTGAGAGTGAGGTCTGTTCTGTTCCCTCTGAAACCAAGGACCAGAGTCTCACACTGGGAATGTGGGCTACCATCTTCAAGACTGACATGAAGGGCTAGGTCAAGAGCAAGTAAAAATGACACAAAAATTTCCCACCATTTTTAAGGTTTTGTTTTGTTTTGTTTTGTTTTTGATTCAGCATTTTCTTTGTTCCTATAAATCTTTGACTATTTTCCAGAATTCTGACAAAATTGATTCTGACATTCCTCCCCAATATTTTGGTGTTTCTGTGGAGGGATGGGCCCTGGAAGATACCTAATCTGCTATTTTCACTGATGTAACTGATTTATAGGACTTTTATTTTTATTTTTATTTTTTAAAGATTTTATTTATTTATTTGACACAGAGAGACACAGCAAGAGAGGGAACACAAGCAGGGGGAGTGGGAGAGGGAGAAGCAGGCTTCCCGCAGAGCAGGGAGCCCAATGTGGGACTCAATCCCAGGACCCTGGGATCATGACCTGAGCCGAAGGCAGTCGCTTAACCGACTGAGCCACCCAGGCACCCTGATTTATAGGACTTTTAAGTCTAGAGTTAAAATGCTGAGTCAATACTCTCTGCATAGCAAAATAATCCAGTGCCCTGCTTTATTTGAAAAGATGCATACAATTGGACAAAATAACTCAATGGACATCAATTCTGTTCTGATACCTCAAGAAGGTAAATGTTACATTATTTCAAAGGCCCCTTACCAAATTGGTTGATTATACTATATACAAAATTTAAATGACTATATAGAGATAAATGCTTACAGAGCCTTTGTGAAGACACAGCATGCCTCCTGCAGAGTTTTCACCTATAGTCAAGACTGGAGCATAGAAACCTAAGAATTAGTGAATTTATTCCAAGAACTAGGAATCTGTGCTCAAGTCATGCACAGGGCCAGGAGTGTTCCCACAGAGCAATTATCAACAAGATGCAATCAGATAAAGAGATTGATGACAAAAGAATCTCATATTATTCCACCTCCAGTTTGTTTTCCTGTAACACATACAGTTATTGATGGTCCAATGGGTACTTTACATAAGTGAATTAAAATGTCTGTTCCTCACAACAACTAAACTAAGTGGTAGCACAGTAAACTGGGGCTCAGAGAAGCTAGGTAACTTGTAAGTAAGATGCATACCATTAATGCAATCCCAGGTCAGATGACTCTAAAGTCAATTTCCTTTCTACTACATTTTTAGGGCCTTTACATTTTATAAATGTACTTTTTTTTCTTAAAAAACAAAATTGATGAAGAACTCAAGTATCTCTTTGCACGAGGTGTTTTCAAACCAGTTGCGTACTTTCAGGAGGAGGCACCACTCCTCTGCTGACTAATGGTGACTGTGGTGACTGGAACCTTATTGTGATTCATGCACTTTGGCTGAGTCTCAGGCCAGTGTCAGCAGTCAGTCCCACCTTTGCTGCTCTCGTGAGGTGAAGGTCTTGGCAGAGTTCGACCTTGATTTAGTTCATGCACAGTTGATCATGGATGATGCTGCATAGTTGTTTGAGCAGTCATCATTCACTGACAGGTGTTCTAAATCATGTGCCTTCAGTTCAGAATTTCTATTGCCACTGGAAATTTCCAATGATTCATGAAGATCATATTTTTCTGAATTCCAGGAATGGCATCATTTTTCAGTTATATCTCGTTGGGATTAGTAAAGAATGAATACAGAAATACCTCAAAAACTTTTGGATGACTTTGATAATTTTAATAGATAAGTACAAAAGAAAGATGTAAAATTAAAAAAAAAACTTCCGATGTTCATATTTATTATTCATTCAACTTTTATTAAGTGCCTGTTATGTATTAAGTCCTGTATGCCATACATATTTGAATTATTTGGAAGTATTTTGAAATAGTTTACTATTTGAATGATCAGAATAGTGCTCCTTACTCCTATAATACTGTATGCAGTCTTTTCATAAGGAATTAGTGACATGATCTAAATCCATTTCTTGATCATATGTAATCAGTTGCCAGTAGATATTTTAAAAAAATTAACATATAGTAGGGGAAATTGGGACTTCTCAGAAATGACCTTCAATATTTTCTTAAAATAGCATTAAAAGATACACTCTTGGGGAGAGACAATGACAGACCAGGGTGACAGAAAGAGAGAGAGAGAAAGAGAGAAAGAGAGGGAGACTGAGTCTCCTTGGAAATTTTAATCAGAACTTTAAAATCGAATCCCATCAGCAAACGTCTGATTTAATATTACTGATATGATCTGATAGAAATACTGACTTTCATATAAGAGGATTCTTGGAGTGTAGAATCTGCCTCCCTTCAGGTTTTATAAAGGCCAGAGGTGTGGTTGTCTAAGTCTTTAGAGTTTTTAGCTACAGTTTGCTAGGATAAATCAAAGAATTTTTGTAGACACCTTGTGCTTATTTGGAATTCAGAAATCCTACAGTGTGTGTGTGCTGCTTCTCTTCCCCTAAAGAACTAAAATTACATACTAAAATTTAAATGTATAGGTACGAAAAATCTTAAAAACAACCAATAAAAAATAGGCAAAATAATAGACTAGAACCTTTACAAAAGATATGAATGGCCACCAGCATGGGAAAAGATTAGAATTAATAAAAGAAAGCAGATTAAAGCTGTCACCAGATACAAACATAATAGTATGGCAACTGTTGACAAGGAAGTGAGGCCACTGAATTTCATCAGGGATCATAAAGTAGTATATATGTTTTGGAGAACTAATGGCAGTTTCAAAACCTATGAACTAGCAATTCCACCTCTAGCCAAGAAAAATGAAAACATAGATCTGCAAAATGACCTATAGGCATATGTTTTATAGAAGCTTTAATCATGATAGTTTTTAACAAATCTCAAAACAATGTAAATGGCCATCCACAATGAGTGAATAAACTAATTGTAGTATGTCCAAATATTGGAAACTACTCAACAACGATGACAAATATGTATTCTGTGATTCTACTTAGGGATGCCTGGGTGGTTCAGTTAGTTAAGCGTCCACCTTCCGCTCAGGTCCTGATCCCAGGGTCCTGGGATCAAGTCCCACAGCGGGGAGTCTGCTTCTCTCTCTGCCTGCCGCTCCCCCTGCTTGTGCTCTCTCACTCTCTCTGACAAATAAATAAATAAAATCTTTAAAAAAGTGTTATGATTCTATTTATATGAAATTCCAGAACAGATCAAATAATCGTGAAAGAACACAGACCAGGGATGTCCAGGAATTAAGGATGGGGGTGGAACACTGAATAAAAAGGGCCTTAAGAGAAGTTTTGTGAGTTGATAGAAATATTCTGCATCTTGACTGGGGAGTTACATGGTTGTGTATATTACACACATAAATTGGGTACATTTTTATGAATATAAGCTCTATGGTAAAAATGTCGATTGGAAATTTAAAAGGAAAAATTCAAGGGACTATTTTAAAATGAATTGCATTTTCAGTTTTACATTGTGGCGTTCTCATATTAGAAATAAATAATTCCTTGCATTATGAATATTGAACAATTAGATAGAACCTAACAGTTTTTCTGTTTGTAAAGCAAATGCTGCAATTGAGTTACAAGAAAGTCAAAGTTCACGTTTGCTCCTTAAAAAGGAAGCATATACTTTTGAAGCCTCTAAGAGTAAAAGGCGAATAAATGAACACTCTTTAGAACAGGGAGAGGCAGAAGCAGGCTTCCCGCCGAGCAGGGAGCCCAATGTGGGGCTCGATCCTGGGACCCTGGGACCATGACCTGAGCCAAAGGCAGAGGCTTGATGACTGAGCCACCCAGGGGCCCCTCAAATCTTAGTCAGTTTTGCAGGTAACAATCCTACACTGGAATCTTCTTAAGCCCCACTTCCCACCAACGTTTTCCCAATTATAATAAAAGATTATCCTATGATATTTTTTTTGTGTGTATGTATTTGTCCTGATTTGAGAGTTTTTCTTTGACTTAGTAACTGATATGTTTTTCAAAGATCAAAAGTGTATATAATTCCATGGATATGTTTTGTTTTCTAAAAATTATTACTTTTTAAATCCTTTATATTCATTTAATTGTAGCTGTGGATAACACTTCACATATGTTACCATCCATATGAAACATCTCTGTAATGTGAAATAAAAGCAGTTATACCCAATTCTCTCTCCCACTCAGTTGAAAGCATCATAGTGTAAATAAATGTCACATTAACTTTCACTTGAAAATCACAGTACTAATGTATCTTTTGAGTTGAGAATATTCTAAAATATCTCTTGGAAGATTATTTATAAATTATATCAATTCACTTGGAATCAACTTGAGAATTAAAAGCTGATAGTATATCACTTTTGAAAAGATTAACAGTAAATCTTTGCAAAGCCAAAGACCTAAGCTTAAGGAGTAATAAATGTAAGGGTGGGGGGGAAATGCAAATAAGTTGTGAGAATCAAAACTTGCTACAGTAATAATTGCCTATGGAATACATTAATTTCTTGTAAAAGTGTCATATTTATTTTATGTAGACTAATATATATTTTTCTTTCATTTGTAGTTTAAATGATACTAATAATAACGAATACTTTTGAGAATCTGCTATTTTCAAAATAGTTCATCAGGGTAAGTAATACTGCCCACAATATCCTTATATTCAGATGAGGAAATTGAATGACTAGTCATTCAGACTTACTGTCTTCAATTTCCTCACCTGAAATATGAGGGCTGAATATGAGGGCTATCACTGAAATATGAGGGTTATCACTGCTGAGTTTGTCAACAGATTAAAATTTGATGGTATATATGTTAGATTCCACTGTCTTCATCAAACCAGATGAATTAACTGTACTTTTGAAGAGATCACCTGGTGATATTCAGTATACGATGGTCCCTTTAGTTCTTTCATGTTATACTGCCAATCAAAGGAATTAACTAGGAACTCTTCATTATAAATCATTTACATTTATTTTAACAGAACACATTTTAAGATGGTTTTCACAGAAATTTCCCAGTATTGATCAACTAAAAGTATAAGGTTTTTTGCCAGTCCATGAGACTATTTGCTGTTCATAATAACAATGCCACGGTGCCTATCAGGGACTCTCTAAACTGAATCTACATTATTTTAAAAGAGAGGATAAGATAGTATGCGAGAAAATGATCATGAGTCCGTGAAGAAGTATTCTAGATGCCACAGAAGTGTGAAAATGCAGTTGACAAACTACTTCCTTCTCCTATAATAACTGCACAGGATAATTTTAGATATCCCCAAGGCCCTTCAGAACTTGAACACATTTTTCTGAAGAAATGTTTTTATAGTTTATTTCTATGATTACATTCTCTCTATAGTATAGTCCATAAAATTTATTCCATAAACTTAGCCAAACCTTAATTCTTGTGAGATTGGCTTGAGTTCTGTAACTATACAGATTATTGTATACACATTGTATACATACATATATTATATGTATATATCTGCATATAGTTATATAGGTAAAACTGTATTCTCAGTGAATACCTATAAAGGAATGACCTTTATTTTTCCCAGTTCAGAAATTTTATAGCCACTGTCATTGCCTGGCAGTCCCTGTATTTTAGTCTCCATTATTAAGTGAACCCCTTAAAGTTGTTGCCAATTCAGGTCAGATCTAAGCTTGCCCTTGTCTCCTTAGACATAATAATTTTGATGACATTCTATTTTTCCCACTTCCTTGTGAAAGCCTGACCAAGAAGGAAAATTAGTTGGGATGAAGATGATCACTTGACCTTGCTACACATACCCTTTCTTCATAATATCTCAATATGCCTTGCTGGAAAATTCAAGAATGTTAAGCCAAATTACAATAGTTGTTAGCTTTAGAAAGTTTGTAATCAAAGTTCAGGGACAAATATTTAATTGTACCAATAAGTAATTGTGTATTTCCTTACATATTCTGTGTCTCTGAATCTGTACTCTTATGTAATTCAAGTATTTAAATCCAACTGCTGTCACCAAAAGAAAGGTTATCAAAACCTAAAAACAGATTTCTGTTTTTTCCATAATGGCTACATGTTGAATTGAATGATGTTATATCAAGTTCCTGATTACATAACAGTAGTGGAGAAAGAAATGAGAATTCAGAAATCCTCCAGGAATTGCTAATACATTTGGGTACATTTTCTATAAGGGAATACAGTAAGACTATTATAAAAGCATTGTTTGACATTAAATGCAATTTGAGGGCAAAGAGTGTCTATAACTTTGAGAATCACATGCAGATTCCAAAACTGATGGTCTACATCTATCACTGCTGAGTTTTTATTGCATACTCATTTATATACCTCACTGTAAAAATTTTCTAAAGTCATTTCAGTCTTTGAAAATATGGTATTTATCATCAGTAAAGAAAAAAAAAAACAAGAAAACGGAGGGAATAGAGAAATGTTTCTCAAGAAAAGACTTCCAGTTGGAAATTAGGAAATAATATTCTTCATTCTGCTAGGAGTGTTAGACTGCAGAAAGTAAGAAAATGGGTAGTAATTAAATATCTTTTTTTGTTACACTGTCATCCTTTGGGCAGTTTGATTCCAAAGATGACAGTGTAATTCAAAGCTGGTCTCAAGGAGCTTTGGCTTAAAATTATAAAGAGACTTAAAAAATGATTTTTCCATTTTGTATGTAAAATTTTATATGGTATATGTATGTCTTAATGATAAGCCAGGCATAAATTATTGTACAACATATGCAGAGAGGGGGGGAATAAATCTATAGTAATTCAAGAAATTTCTGTGGTAATGGAAATATTCTAAAATCTTCACTACCCAATAGAGAAGCTAGTCTCATATGGCTATTGAGCACAAAAAAAGTGGTTACTGCAAATGAGAAACTGAATTTTTAATTTAATTTTAACTCAAGTAGTTGCATATGGCTAATGTCTACCTTATTGAATAGCATAGTTGAAATGTGACACTTTGATTTTAAGTGTGAAGAAGTTGAAATGCAAAGCAAACTTACCCACAAATATAGCAAAGATAGCAGAAACAACAGCAGACAGCCCATCTTATCAGCTTCATGTCCCTTCTTCCTTTAAAAACAAAATTATTTTTTTGAGCTCTCTTAAGGATAACAGTATGTTGCAGGTTAATCATAGATAAAAAATGAATTTTTAAAATGACCCACTGAGGGATGCCTGGGTGGCTCAATTGGTTAAGCATCTGCCTTCGGCTCAGGTCATGATCCCAGGGTCTTGGGATCAAGCGCCACATCGGGCTCCCTGCTCAGTGGGGAGCCTGCTTCTCCCTCTCCTTCTGCAGGCCGCTCCTCTGCTTGTGTGATCACTCACACTCTCCCTCTCTCTCTCTGACAAATAAATAAATAAAATCTTCAAAAAAAATAAAATAAAATAAAATGACCCACTGACTCAAGGATGAATGAATGTGTTAGCTAATGCTATGGTGGTAAACATTTTGCAACATATCAATGTATCAAATCAACACTTCATGCCCCTTAAACTTGCATGGTGCTTTATGTCAATTATCTCACAATGCTGGAAAAAAATAAAAGAAAAAAATTAAGCTGGACAAAAAGACATTGAATTGTTTTTTTCACATTTTATTCTTGTTGTTGTTTTAATGGCACATTGTCATCAGAATAACTTGAGGAGAGGGTACCAAACAAAAATCAAAGAGATTGAACTGATGTCTCTGTATCAGCATTGGACTTGGCCTCATAAGCTCACAATTGGGGTGTATAGCTCTCTTTATTGTGGCTTTACTTGAAATATTCAACTGTATGCAATATATTGAACCAATAACAGAGGCAATGGGAAAAGTTTCTACTGAATGGCTTAATGTACTTAGTACATATAAGATTCACAAGGATAACTGTTTAAAAATGCAGACACTGGTTAAGATTAGAAATCCTAACTTTAGCTCAAGATTCAGTAGGCCATAGGTAGAAACTAGGAATCAACATTTAACAGTTTCATAAGTAATTCAGCTGGAAGTGTTCTATTTTAAAAATTCAGCTCAGGGTTTATAGCCCAGCCTCCATATATCTAAGTTTGATACTTGCCTTACCTAGCTATCTGACCTGGGGCGAGATACATAATTACACCCACCAAACCCCTGTTCACCCAACTGTGAAATGAATATAAGTTACATGGCAAAATTAGGTCAACTCAGAAGTGATGCTCATAAATTATGGAGAAATTCAATGAGAATCTATAGTGAATGTGGTATGTGGTAGATGTACGATAAATATTTGATAATTGTTTTTAAGAGCTTTGTTGAGATATAATAGGCATAAAATAAACTGCACATGTTTAAAGTATAGAATTTGGTAATGGCTTAGAGATTCTTTTAAGTCACAAAGTTGGAGCAATTATAGGGTTTGCTTCATTTGGTTTTCCTCCTCTCATGAATGATCATCTTCAGTTGCCTGATGTCAAATGGCTTGAAAACTGCTATTTCTATATCTTGTCCTGATTTTTACTGATTTCAGGCAGGAGGGCAAACCCAGTCCCCTCTTACTCCAACTTGGCCTGAACTGGATTTCTGATTATAATTATTGTTGACCCATCTCATATGCTTATATGGCAGCAATGTCCAAGTCCTAAACAGAAGGCACTAAGAAAGAATGAACAAGTGTGGCAAACAGTTCTAGCGTATCAAGAGGTGTCTCCAGCTTCCCACCTTTTCTCCAGAAAATTTATTTTCCTATCCAGAATAGCTTACACTTCCCAATTGCTCAGTGACTAGCACTCTCAACTGATGCATGTCTTTTTCCTTTGTCAAAATCAATCCCTCTCCCCAAAATTGCTAATAACATATTAGTACCATTATCTGCTTCTTTGCCTTCTAATTACAAGTAACCATGCTCTGTTGGGCGACATCACACAGTTAATTTATCAATTCAGGGTAAGATATGTAAAATTCTGTTGGACCTTGGACCAACAATTAGATCTAGAAAAAGAGATTAGGGGAAAGTGGAGAATTAATTTCATATTTGGTTTAAATGAATGATGTTTATCAAGGTCATATGTCTATTCCAGGTATGTTTTATAGATCTTTCATCATGTGTATGTACATTATAAAAGTAAGCCATTGAACCACTATTTGGAGACCTGTATTCACTTATGTGGACGTAAGGGGTGTGGTGGGTTTGAGAAAGAAGAGAAGCTATCCTAAGTAGTTTTAAGTAATTGAATGCTTACTTAAAGTTTTTGTAGTAATACAACATTCTAACAGACATTTAGGTAGTAGGAGAAAGGCATTTTTTCAGTAGAAAGAGAAACCAAAAGTATGTGTTTTTAGAATATAATCCAGGGAGGCCCAAGAAAGTTGGCACAGTTAAGAAATTCTACTAGGGTCCTGGAGTGGAAACGAAAGAAGTTTCAGGATGGGATAAAGACAATTAGAATGTCTACAGAACAACTTTCCTTCCTACATAATTCTGTCTAAGATCATTTATGGTCAGTAGTCAAATTTTCAAGATGAGAGAATGACTTATGGCAAACATATACTCACACTTTTTCAGTGCTGTAGTAAGTTTATATTCATTCAAATACAGGCTATGAAACTTCATTTCCTCTTTCAAAACCATCATTACCCCTCAGCACTTGAAGCAAAATGTTCAACAATGTTTCCTAATGCTGCTTAGACCTCACTCATTCTTGTTTCTTTACAAAACCTTGAAATTCTGATGTTTCATGTATCAGAGACAAATGATTCAGAAAGCACTTATGGGGACAAAGATATCACTTCTTGAAGAATTTGCTTTGAAGTTATTTTACCAAGGGCAAAGTTGCATTTAATAGATAATAATATCCCACATGAGGCAATGATATGATAATTAAGCTTAATCTATATCTAAATGATTGCATTTTGATCATTGTGTGATAGGAAGATTTTCCCAAATGTCCAAGACTTAATCTTACTTCGACAAGTATTTTATGATGGCCTGATTGGTATGAATCTGAGAATGTTTATACAACAATAACCTGAAATTCTCAAGCAGGCATTGTGTGACCAAGAAGCAGAGCACGCAAATCTGCAGAGAAAAAAATTAATGAAGCTTATGTGCAGAGGCTAAAGGAGAAATGCAAGGGTGGTGCATGCTACAATCTAGGTCACTGAATACTCTCCAATTCCCAAATTGGGGTGTTTGGATCTGATGAAACAGCCCTACTTTCCCTAATTATAATAAAAATAAGTCATTTATTGGGGCACCTTGGTGGCTCAGTCATTAAAAATAAGTCATTTATTTGTTTTATGTATTTAACAAGTTTATTTGTTTATTTTACACATATTTTCAATAAGACTTCTAATTAATTCATAGTAATAATACCCTCTCCATTTCCTCCAGTAATTAAAACCCTCAGTATCCTCCATTAGTTATCTGACCCCATTTCCTGCCTGACGCTCTCCCCAATGTTAGGTCCTCATTAATATCCTACTCCCCCAAACATCATCATTTACTGTCTTCATTACTGATTCTGACACTGAATCACACTTGCTTTAGAGTATACTTTCATTCTGTTACAGGCAACTTTTGGATCTCTTCAGCTGAATTACAAACTCTTAGCAGGCATTGGATAGACTGAGATAGACTTAAAGTCCTGGAACGTAACAAATTGTATATTCATATTGAATAACATTGAACTATGTTGATTACATGAACTACAATTGTGAATATAAGAACTAAGTGATTGGCCAGTGTTACCTTCCACTTGAGAAATGGTAGTATTTCTATTGTCAGTAGTAGCAGAGCTATTAGAAATAATATAATAATAATAGTAATATTATTATAACAGTACAGTAGTCCCTTGCTTACCAAGGTTTTGCTTTCCCCGGTTTGTTACCCCAAGTCAACTGCAGTCCTGGACTATGTCAGAAGATCAATAGGAGCCTAATGCTACATCTCAATGCCTACATCCTTCACCTCACCTCATCTCATCATATAGGAATTGTATCATCTCACATCACCACAAAAAGAAGGATGAGCACAGCATATTAGGGTATTTTGAGAGACCACAACCACATACATTTTGTTCCAGTATATTGTTACAATTGTTCTATTTTATTATTAGCTATCGTTGATCTCTTACTGTGCCCAATTTATAAATTAAACGTTAACATAGGTATGCATGTATAGGAAAAAACATAGTATACATAGGGTTCGGGACTATCAGTGTTTTCAGGCATCTGCTGCAGGAGTTCTTAAGGACCTTTTATTTTAATTTTCTCCATTTTAGCCTTTCTTATATTTAGAAACTTATAACTCCAGTGTAATATATGCATATGGGTGTGTGTATCTGTGTGTGTGACAGAGACAGATTCAGAGACACAATGAAGAAGGTATAGATTTTGCTAAGCTCATTTTCTGAATGTATCAAGGAATTGATAAGAGTCTGGTATAAAGAAAAATGAGACTGTTCACCTCCACTCAGTAGTTTGAATTCAGCTCAGCTCAGTATTAACTCTAAGTATGAAATATGTGTTATTTAGGTTGGTTCCAGAATAAAAATAGAACAGCTGCCCTATTCAGAGCTGAAAGCCATCCATATCCTCCAAATCAGCAGCATACTATTCATGACGAGTGAGGCTAAACACAATAGGATGCATTAAGGTGGTTTACTGTACCACCTTACTCAAGCAATATGTAAATATATTCTAAATCTTCTCAAATTATTTTTATTCAAAACAGGAATTAAACAGTTTCTATTTTGGTCATACATCAATAGTGGAATGTATGAGTCTATGTTTTACTAAGACTTTAGAATTGGGGGCAAGACCTTATTTAAGCTGTAAAACTGTGCTGTTAAGTAGGAAGTTTTCTTTGGGGATGGGGAACATACCTTAAAATCCAGTGTATATTTTTTCATTTTAATTTTCTTTAATTATGTTATACTGAGGTATAATGCCTTGGTTCAATGTAGATGCTTCTTAATATTTTTGTAATGGGGGCGCCTGGGTGGCTCAGTTGGTTAAGCGACTGCCTTCGGCTCAGGTCATGATCCTGGAGTCCCTGGATCGAGTCCCGCATCGGGCTCCCTGCTCGGCAGGGAGCCTGCTTCTCCCTCTGACCCTCCCCCCTCTCATGTGCTCTCTCTCTCTCATTCTCTCTCTCTCAAATAAATAAATAAAATCTTTAAAAAAATATATTTTTGTAATGGATGGATGGATGGATGGATGGATGGATGGATGGAGGGCCTGTGAGCTAAAAATGGAAATGGAATCCATAGTATATCCAGTTATTTTTATATAGCTTGAAAATGTATCATGAAGAGCCTGAATTATAAAGGACACAGTACTCTTAGACATGGCCTAGAAGAGAAAGCACAAATGGAGGGAGACCTCATGCCCTTCATCCATTTCCTTCCTCTGAAAAGGCTACATTATCCTTTTTACTTTCTGTATTGAAACTAGAAGCAATATCTTTTGTACAATTCAGATTCAACATCTCCTTTCCTCTTGCTTCATCCTACTTCACAATCCTTTATTTAAGACTGATTGGTCTTAAGTCAGAATGCATTGAGTATTTTCATGTGCAGAAATATTGTATGGACACTTGATAAATGTTTATTGAAATAAATTGGATAAGTTGGTGCTATTTTTCATTCATTCATTTCCAAAATACTTGAGTCTAGGATACTCTTAACACTGTTCTTGGTGTTAGAGATACAGCAATGAACAAAACCAACAAAAATTCCTGCCTGAGCAGCTCAATAGACAGATAATAGGCAATATAGGAGAGGAAGGGTCACTGGAAAGACCAGGACAACACTTTGGAAGGCCAGGTATTAAGAGTGATCAGCTACAGGGATATTGAAATAAAAAGGACTCAACTTATGTAGGAATTCACTAAAGGAGTTTGTCCCAGGAAGCAAAAGAATCTTAATTTCATTTTTAAACAATTAGCACAGTGTTGGCACACAATAGGTTTTTAATAAATGTTCGTGGAATAAATCTTACAACACTGATTTGTGTATGCAGAGTTGTACCAAATGCAAAGCCGGGGGAGGCCACTTTTACTCTGTGAGTCTAGGGCCATATTCTGTCTCATAGAAAAATTTAACCAGTGTGTGCTGGGTCTCACAGACTGCTCTTCTTGTATGACACATATGCTGGGACCTTCTACACTAGCCTTAACACAGGCTGGTTGTACCTTTATTCTAAATATTTTTGATATGAAGAATCTGCTAGTTCTAGCTATCAAGTCATAACACTTCCCAATTGCACTGATTTTTAGATTAAAAAAAACACCTATGATGATTTGGGGTCATACACCACAATTAAGGCATTAAGGTACATCAAAGAAGAGCATACTGATTACTGCTCAAAAAGAATTAAAGATATATTTTAAACCACGAATTATCAATCATGTAGATCTTATTTTAAAATACATTTACTCAGGAGCACCTGTGGTTAAGTGTTTGCCCTCAGCTCAGGTCATGATCCCAGGGTCCTGGGATGGAGCCCCGAATTGGGCTCCCTGTTCAGCAGGGAGTCTGCTTGTCTCTCTCCCTCTGCCCCTCCCCACTGCTTATGCGCTCTCTCTCTCTCTCGCTATATCTTTCTTTCTCAAATAAATAAATAAAATTAAAAAAAATATATGTTGACTCAACTTTTCATGTTATGTAAAATGAGCAAAGTCTTAACTGAGACACTGGAGCTGATGATCAATAAAATCATTTTTGCTATTATTCAGTATAGAATGTAATATTTAACATTATAGATTTATAAAAGAGCTTTCACAGATTTTGATGATTACAAATGATGAGATATTTAAAGAACTTAGAACATTAGGTATTATGCAAGAAATGCAGTATACAGACCATCTTCTAAACATACAATCTTCTAAACATACATAAGTTTTAAAATAAGCAAATGTTTGTTTTTGTTTTTTAATGTATAAGAGTTAAATCTGTAAGTTGTTTCTTGATTATTTTTATTTCATCCAATTGCTAAACATCTGCAGCATAGAAAGTTGTGGTCGATTTCAGGAAAGAATTAGTAAGCAATGAAGGGAACAATTCATGTCTTCATATAGAAAGTCAAAAAAACAGGCAAAATCCAGAAACATGGAAGGAGCTGAATTATTGATGTTAAAATGAGGGTTTGAGAAAATTGTCATTTAAATGGTCCAGGTCTTCTGTCTGGTTAAGAAACTGCCAGTGAATGGAAAGAGATTTGCAAAATGTTCTCACTATAGTAAGATTATCACAGTCAGACACCTTAATGAGACAGTTGCCGGAGCTGAAGAAAGGATTACATTTTTTACTTGCCGTGAAGCAGGAAGGTCAAGAAAGACATTTGAACGACGTTGCTAATTGCAGATTAGGCAAAAACCCTTTATCAGGTTTTCTTTGATGAATCCTTTCCTATCAGCTTTTAAGTGCTACTGCATTCAGAGCCTCTGTTTTAAAGAAAAGTTCATAATGTAGCTGCTGATTGCCACAGAAAATATTGGGGGAAATGCCCAACAATCATTGACTCTAGTTTTATCATTCTGAAAGACAGACTTTTCACTGTAAAGAGGTGTGATCACTATATAACAAAACAACTGTCTGGTTGGTTCTCCCAGTCACTGGTTAATATTGATTAAGGCAGGACTTCAGACCAAATTCTTCAATCAAAACACCTACTTTTATTTGAGAGTTGAGTGAGGGTCATGACTGTTTCTCAAATTGAGTAGGTAGTGGATGGAAGGTCAAGATGGAAATGCCGCAAGGAAAGAGAAAGAAGTAGGCAGAGATGGGTGAGGATGGAGACACGGTCTTCCTGGGATATAGTGCTGTTTGGTCTTCTGGGCCATTTATGTTATGAATACCTTTATTCATTTCTGCCTAAAGTACACATACAATTCTTTTTTTGTAAAGGAGCCCTATTTGCACAATAACACAGAGGAAGAGGAGGATAGGATGCACTGATGTTTCTAAAGCAAACCTGATAGTTTATACTGTATTAGTTTCCTATTGTTGCTATCACAAATTACCAAAACTTTATTGGCTTAAAACAACACAAATGCAGGGGTGCCTCGGTGGCTCAGTCATTAAGCGCCTGCCTTGGGCTCAGGTCATGATCCCAGGGTCCTGGGATCGAGCCCTGCATCGGGCTCTCTGCTCCCTGGGAAGCCTGCTTCTCCCTCTCCCACTCCCCCTACTTGTGTTCCTGCTCTCTCTCTGTCAAATAAATAAATAAAATCTTTAAAAAAAAAAAAAAAAACTACGAGTGCTTTACCTTACCAATCTGGAAGTTGGAATCCTGAAATGAGTCTCCCCAGCCTGAAGTCAAGATGTCAGCAGGGCTGTGTTCCCTTTTGGAGGTTCGGGGAGGTGTTTTCTTGCCCTTTCCAGCTCCTGGAGGCTGCCTGCCTTGTCCAGCCGCCACAACCAGGGGAGGTCTTTGTCACATGGCAGAATTATGAGGGAGGGCCTTGGGCCTCCCTCTCTCCCATTTAAGACTCTGGTGATTTATTAGCCCCACCTGGATAACCCAGAATAATCTCCTGAAGGCTAGTTGATTAGCAACCTTAATCCCCTTTTGATTCTGGGGTTCAGGTTCTGGGGATCAACACCAGGACATTTTTGGAAGTCCTTTATTCTGTGGCCCACCCCTGCCCCACACAGCCACCATCACCAGCAGAATGATAGCAAACTATGTGTATTTTCCATTTTCAGGCACTTTTATTCCAGGTACACTTTTCTATGCAACATTTAAATTTCCTCTTGAGTGGGGAAAGGGGACAATGGTATCTCAAACAATGAATGAAGAAAACCTGACTCATGATGGGCCTGTACCCAAAACCTTATAATTTACCTATTAATGATGATGTTGTCAACTTAGATGTGGTGGTGCCTTAAAAAAAAAATCAAGAGAATTATTTTGAATATATCCACTTTTACAAAAAATCAGAATATTTTCAAGGAATAGTTTTTGCTTGACACATCTCATTTAAATGATTGTCCCAAAAATTTTATCTAAGATTCTATGTATCTATCTATTTAAAGGTAGGTAGATACAATATCTATCTATCAATAGATAGGTAGATACAATACCTATGTATCGATAGATAGGTACAATTGTTTATTAAAATATTAATACTCTGGATAATCTTAATATTTTGGTAATAAATTATTTAGTATTAAGAGTTCACTAGTATCAAATTCGTTTTAGATAAATATGCTAAATAAAATATAAAAAATATATGAAGTATTGTATATATTTTTTACATGGCATTGAACCTTTATTTACATTAAACTTAGCCAGTTTTGAAAAAAAATGTATTATCCTGGAAAAACCATTCATATGGAAACCAATAAATGGATCCCATGTTTTATTCTATCAGCACATAGCTTTAAATCAAGTTAATTATAAAGTCATCAGTTTACTAAATCATAGATGAAGACATTGGACTATAATTCTGTGCAATTGAAGAGAGTTTTTCAAAGTATGACCATGGGATATTAATATGTCAGTCTCAATGAAAATGTTAGGGGCAATTATCACTATAGCTACCTCAGAGAGGAAACAATCATTAGCATATTAAAGCCTCTGAACGCTCTTAATGAAGTCACTATTTAACATTGCCTAACCCAGAAACTTCTGGTTTGATCCTCAGAATAAACACTGGGAAATGCTAATTTAGAATACGGTTGTAATATTTTAAATGGTTAAGTAAGTAAATATACACTCCATCTTCATCCTTATGACATCATTATTGTTCTCTTTTATTTCCACTATTATCACTTTTATTATTCTGCTTACCAGCCCCCAGCCCCAGGGTCTGTTCTAACCCTCCTCATTTTATTAATTATTTATTTACTTAGTTACTTTCTTACTTACTTATGTTTAAATAATCTCTACACCCTACATGGGGCTCGAACTCACGACCCCAAGATCAAGAATCAGATGCTCTCCTGACTGAGTAAGCCAGGCACCCTCTAACCTTCCTCATTTTAGTAATAACAGCCTTCTTCCATCCCAAACCGTTTTGGTCACATGGTCACACAGCTAGAGATTATACTTCTAGCTTTCTTTGACCAAAACTGTGAATGTCTGAGGTAGTATCTTACTTAGAGTTTAGCCTGGATTGATGTTAAGAGTACAAACACAAAAACAAAAACATGAGTCTCCTGGACCAGAGACAAAAGGATTTTATTACTCATACCAATTGCAGTGTCCAGATGTATTAGTTTTCCACAACCACTATAGCAAAGGACCACAGATTGGGTGGCTTAAACAACAGAAATTTATTTTCTTAGTTCTGGTGGCTAAAAGCCCAAGTTCAAGGCGCCCAAGAACAAGACTGGTTTCTTCTGAGGCCTCTCTCCTCAGCTTGTAGATGGCCTCCTTCTTCCCAGGGGTTCATGTGGTCTTCCCTCTTCTTCCTATAAGGACTCCAGTCCTATTGCATTAGGGCACTCTGTCTTCTGAAGCTGTTTAATAAACAAACATCTTTAAAAAATAGCCCCCCAAAAAAGGCAGTTATTGACATATGCTGCTTGCAAAATGTGCTAAAATGTGAGACCCCAGGAGGATTGTCCACAAAAATATTCAACCCTGGTTTTTATATCCGCTTGCCTCTGGCTAATTTCCCAATGAATGCAGCATTCCATTGGCTTGACAGAGCTGGTACCAAATCCCCTAAATTTTTCTTATTTGGTATTTTCTTACACTACTATCAAGAGAACCCCAAGCATCCCAATGGGGCGACCTTGCAATGTTGACCTCAATCATGCCCTCAGGGTCCCAGACCTAGCCAGGTAGAAGAATCCCATAACTACCTGATCCTACCCCTTCAGCCAGGTGACTTTCCCCTTGAATTTCTGTATTGAGCATTGAACTTGGCCTGAGACATTAATCAGATATTATACTATTAGATAATATTATTAATCAATCTGGAATATTAGAGATTATAAAATTTGACCATGGGCTACAAGGACCAAATCTAGCACAAATCTATCCTCAAAACCACCCAGGCCAGTGAGCTGTGGGTGCATCACTGATTTCAGCTAAAGTTAGGTACAAATTCTATGTGATTTTTTTCTAATTGAATTGCTGCCATCGTAGGTAAAACTGTCCACAAGGAGGATGTAAATAATGAGTCCATTCTCTCTCTGAGATATTCCCTGAGAATCTAAGGGAAGCCTCGTTTTGAAGAGATCTCCGCCATCATTAATGGGCTTATGATGCCCTCCTCTTGTCTTTTCCACAAAGCCATGTTTTTGTCACCATCGAATCATCATCTCCAAAACTCAACAATCCTGAAGGGGCTGGGATTCTACTCTACTTAGGCTAGCAAGTGAGCCCACCACAGTTTGACAGATGCTGGTAGAAGGCAGTAACACTATCTAGAGAATAAGCTTTTTCTGTGGCGGTTCCCTGTACCTCCATCCCCACAGGGTTGTATGAGGAGGGCTGGATAACACAACACACACAGGGAACTGAGTTACAGAAACAGAACCCAGAGTTTAGGAAGCTAAGAGCTAAGGGGCAGCAAGTATGCCTGAACTTGGTCTTATGGGTAGACATTCTCTTTACCTCCCAAGGCTATTCAGTATATAAAAATCTTTGAAAAAAGTAGTCCAGAGCCAAGGGAACCCAGCGCCTCCTCCACAGGATGTGCACCAGTGTCCGAGATCCAACACTTTCTTTGTCACTAGAGATGAACATATGAGTAAATGTTGACCAATAGGCTGTAAAACAAATGTGTGCAGCTTCTACTTCAGGTCCTTATGCATGTGGATGTTCTATCTTGCCCTCCATGCTCCTTTCAGGTCTGTCTGGTTTGGACGTGGACACTGGTGAGCTGCCTTTGAGGACACCTGGCGTGGTTGCTTTAGATGCAGAGGTGGGAACTACATGTTAAGAATGGCAGAGCCTCCCTGCCAGAGAGCGTCCTTGAAAGGCTTGCTGACACAGAGTCTGCTCTAGATCCTTGCACTAGAGAAAGGGAAGCTTTTGTATTTTGTGGTCTGTGTGTTTCACCAGCTTGGCCTTGAGCCTGCCTAACATAAGCATAATCCTTGTTCAGCTATAATACCCATTGGTTACATTGGAAGAAAAGTATCTTTTAAAATAATGAGTACTAGGCAGTTTAGACTAATAGGTTGTGATAGAAATTTAGATTCCTTCAACACCAATCAAAAAACCAATGGACTTTTTTTTACTCTAGGCGCAATTCAATTTATTTCCAGAACATCTGGAATATTTAAGAGAACTTTAAGAAGCAAAGGCAGAATGTACTTACAACATACATATCTTGAAATTAGAAAAGTCAGATTTTCTCATGGGAATCACAGAAGGTCAATGTGCTTATGTGGAAGGTACTATATCAGGTGTTTCATAACATTTACATTTGTGGGAAATAGCAAGATCAGATCACAATAACAAATGGCCAATATCATGTAAACGAAGCAAATAAGGTTGAAATGTGTGGTGGGAACTTCAAAAGGTCTTATACGGAGAAATTTGGAATTCACAGTAACCCATGAAAATGTAATAATTTAAACTTCAAAAATAGAAGACTAAAAATAAATCTCAGGGAAATATTTTCAATTAATACGAAGAAAAATTAATAATTAGAGGTCAAGCCACCTAAGGAAGTAGGCCACAAGTAAGGTCTCAGCTCAGACCTCCTAAAGCTAAATCATGGGGAGTAGGAGACAGATTGCCATCTGAGATTTAACAAGCCCTTCTGTGACCCTAAGGGGGGCTAATGTTGGACAACAACTGGTCTAAGGTATTTGTATGATAGATAAAAGGAAATAAATACATTTATTTCTCTTCTCTGATAAATTATGTGACATGATTCCCACTTCATTAGTCAGCTGGTCTTAAAGTGTTTTTCAAAATAAAGAAAGTGACAAATAGTATCATTATCGTCACATTGGAAACCATTAATTCCATCTCAGCTCTGTAGGAATATAAAAGACTACGTTGTACATTTACCCTGTATATTCTCAAAGATTTACTTTTTTTTTTTTTTAAAGATTTTATTTATTTATTTGAGAGAGAGAGAATGAGTGAGAGAGAGCATGCACATGAGAGGGAGGAGGGTCAGAGGGAGAAGCAGACTCCCCGCCGAGCAGGGAGCCCGATGCGGGACTCGATCCCGGGACTCCAGGATCATGACCTGAGCCGAAGGCAGTCGCTTAACCAACTGAGCCACCCAGGCGCCCCTCAAAGATTTACTTTTTAATCATGGTATTTTCCCTTCTGGGGAAATTTAAACTTCAAAAAAATAAATAAGTAAGAAAGGATTAACATCGATTTTGGATCAAAGATTCCTAGACAGGTATATTATTTTTGTAAATATATTGAGTAGCTGTAATGAATTAGCGTCAATTGGTTTTCCTGTCTAATGCATGTTTTTACATATCCAATTGCTCAGAAAACTATAAAGAAATCAATGCTTTTTTTCCAATTAGATTCACAGCTGGTGATTTTAAATTTGACCTTTTTAATGACTCTATAAATTTCATATATTTGATTGTGTTGTATTTATTGCAACCATGTGGCTTTAACTCTTGTCTTTAGCAAATTAATTTTTCAGAAGTTAATCTCAAACACAGTTGCTAGCAAGATCCTTTCTCTGCTTCAGTAGTTTGTTAGCACAAAATATTAACAATAAGCCTAGGGAATTCTTCTTAATCTAAAACAAAACAAAACATAAAAAGTGGTATGGGAAAAAAGCAGACTGCTATGCTATGATAGTTGCTATGGATACTAAGCTCCTTCACAGATCTGAGCTGTGTGCAGGAGCATAAATATTAGCCATTTGATTAACTTGTGATTTTATTCAGAAATGCTATAATTCACATTTCATATGTTCTACCATAGATTAAAGTATTTTCACTCACAGATAAGATAACTTTAAGATGAAAACTCTCCCTCTCTGATTTCCATCTGGAACAATGATTAGATATACATCAAGAATATATGAAACTTTAAATAATAAATCCCATTGATAAAAACTTGCATAGCCAACATATATTTTTTTACTCTTTCGAAGTAGGAAATAAAAACAAGATTAAAGAAATCTTATAACGCACCTTAGCAAAACAGTTTGGATACTATAGTTTATAGTAAGGATTGTGAATAACAACATTCTCTGTTGAATTTTTTATAATATACACTTGATCTTAAATGAGGTTCATTTATGTTTCATCTGTTTCATCATATTGCTTGTATAATATTTGCGATTTTATTTTTTCAATCTCAGGCAATATATTTCCTTTCATTCTTCACTTATTAAAAACCAAATATAGAGTTATATTTAACAACAACAGGACACTTTGAGTCCCAACTATTCTAACTAAATAATGACATACAGACATAAATGAGTCATAGGTCACCTTGACGTTACACTGATGGGATTCCAGCAGCCCTGTTTTCTATCACTCCTGGGATCGTCCTGTCTTGCGCTGGAAACATCTAATTTCTCTAGATATGTGTTACCTAATAGATTCCAACCCTAAAGGCAGAGTGATAACCAATATAAATCTTCTCTGCCTCCAACTCCATACTAACTGCAGATTACAGACACAACTGTCCAATTAAATACTTCCAGAGGTCCTTCCTTGACTAATCAAGTTACTCATCACCTCCATCATTTTCAAGCTATTTATTCTTCTTTAGAGTATTGGACTCATTTTGGAATACTACACTCATTTTTCGCCGTGTTAGTCCCAAAGACGTTACCCATGTATCTAATAAATTATAATTACTCTTGCTCATTTTTGTGTTTAAAAACTTGCTAAATAAAATTTTTTTCTATTATTTTTTTCACTTTTCTTAACTTACACTTTAAGAAAATATATATATATATATATTTTAAAGATTTTATTTATTTATTTGACAGAGAGAGACACAGCAAGAGAGGGAACACAAGCAGAGGGAGTGGGAGAGGGAGAAGCAGGCTCCCGCTGAGCAGGGAGCCCAATGAGGGGCTCGATCCCAGGACCCTGGGATCATGACCTGAGCCGAAGGCAGGCGCTTAACCACTGAGCCACCCAGGTGCCCCAAGAAAATATATATTTTTAACGTTAAAAGACAGAATCCTTGCAGATAGGTCTCAGAACCCAAGAGTGAGAAATAATTAGCTTGGAAGAAAAATAAATTATTTAGACTACTTTTCTTTTTTCAGTGTTAAATAACTTCATACATTACAAATATATTAAATAAATATTTTAAGATAAGCTTTTCTCTTATCTTCACATATTTTGGTGGTTTGGGAATATATAAGAAAGTAGTACATTGGGTCTGGTATATTTAAATTATTTAAGACTGGCTTTTTAAGGTTAATTTGAAGTACTGTTTCAAATAAAAAGAATAAAATCTTTGGTCAATTTGTCAATTTTGTATGTTCTACCCAAAATGCTCAGTCTCACACTCAAGGTTTTCTTAAAAGCCTAAATATACTACTACAACTTTCTTAGTTAAGACAATGTAAAAAGACATTTTGTTCCCATGTGCAACATTGCAGCTAATTCAGAGATGATCTAAAGCAGTGAATTTTAGATATCTATAAGGGCTCTGGGTTGTGTGTATATATGTATGAGAGACAGAGATTAGTAGGGAGTCATTTAATTTTACTGTAAGGTGAATATTTTTGGTAAATATATGTATATAATATGCAAAAAGCAAAAGCACCCACAAGTGCCTACCTTCCCATGCATGGAACCCCAAACATGTCTCTCCAACCTGAGATACTGTCACTTCTCCTCCCCAAACACCACCAGATACACAATGAAATGGTAGCTGGAATATAAACCATACATTTTATCATATCTGGCACCCTGATGATTTAATCCACAACATACCCAGTCCAAGATAGGACATTATAATCATGATAAAAAACTGTATTTGAAAGGAAAAAAATGAATACCACAGATCCATTGCACATCACACTCCTGCAGAATGAGACTTTTATGGGCAAATCTGTTCTCACAGAGACTCTCATGCATGTCAACCCTCTGGTCACTGAACCTGCCTTCTGGAAATTGTGGTGTAATTGTTCAAAGTGAGGGCTCTGGGATCAGAGAAGCTGAGCTTGAGTCCTGTCATCAACTATGCACAGCCTTTGTGAGGTGTGACCAGAAACCCAATCTAGGGATATCAGTCCTGACTCATTGTTTCCTTTAGTTAAAAGAGAAACTGCAACATGAGCTCTTGGAAGGCTGACAGGCACAAAGTAAGTGATCACGGAACATTGTTAGTATCCATATTGTTACTTGTTTGCACTCTTTCTTGCCATTCATGACATTATCTGCAAAGGTCATTGTGGAGGATGCTCTAACAACCCACTTCTTATTGATGTACCTGGTGTCTGATTGTTACACTTGCTGATTTTACTTTCTTTGGCAACACAGCTTTAAAACTGAGGACTTTTATTGAGGGCATCTGATTCTGCTGACTAACTAGAGCATGGGGACCATCCTAGCAAAGCCAACCAGAAAAATGCAAAGAAAATATTTTATAAAATACTCTTGGAGGCATGACAGACATTATAAGGTGATGAAGAATTATTGGGCCAAGCACCTGGAGGAGAAAAACCTGAGAAGTAAACGTGACATTCAGAGTCCCCTTTTCGACAGTGGCAGCCAATTCTTCAGGAGAAAACTGAAAGCATAAGATTCTAAGTAGCACCTTTGACAGCTTCAGGGGCCTTATGGGGCCAAAATTAGAGCACAGTATCTGCAAAACAGGGGGACGGGCTCATTAGCACCCACCTACTGGGTTTTGAATCTGGGGTGCAGATTCATAGGAGCAAAGGTATCCTCGAAACACACCAACCAACGCCTGAGGCTAAATTTCAATCACAGAAACCCTTAACATGAGATTAAATTTGATTCATAAATTACCTATCAGCAAAACTAAAAGATCTTGGGAGAGAAATTTTGGTTAATTCTCAAATTATTTCTAAGTTAAAATATTTGTAATTTTATTAGAATTAGCAAAACTCAAACTGGACAGAAAGTGTGATTGTCACGAAAAACAATATACAATGGAGACAGATCCCATAAGATTCACATTAATGAAATTACCAAACTCAGGCCTTAAAAATCTAATCTTAAGATTTTTAAAATGATATAGGACAGAATTGAAGCTTTTGTTAGAGAAGTGGAAAATGTAAAGGAGAACTAAATTGGAATTCTAGAATGGTATGATAGTTGAAATTAAAAACTCAGTAGAAGGGGGTGCCTGGGTGGCTCAGTCGGTTAAGCATCTGCCTTCGGCTCAGGTCATGACCCTGGGTCCTGGGACCGAGCCCCACATCGAGCCCTGCATGGAACCCCACATCGGGCTCCCTGCTCAGCAGGGAGTCTGCTTCTCCCTCTGCCCCTCTCCCCTCTCATGCTCTCTCTCACTCGCTCTCTCTCTCTCAAATAAATAAATAAAATCTTAAAAGAAAAAAAACTCAATGGATATATACAAGAGGATCTGAAGAGAGAATCAGTAATTGGAAAAATAGTTCAGGAGATGATATTCCAAATGATCCACAGAGTGACAAGTTGAAAAAACACAAAAGAATGTTCAATTAGGTAAAACTGTTAGGGACTGACTGTTTGTGTTCCCTCAAAATTCACCTTAACCCCCAGTGTGGCTGTACTTGGAGAGGGAGCCTCTGAGGAAATAATTAAGGTAAAATAAAATCACAAGGGTGGGACTTTAATCTGTCATGTGAGGACATAAGGAGATGGTGGCCATCTACAAGCTGTGGAGAGAGCTTTCACCACAACCTGAATTTGCTGGCATCTTCATGGTGGGTCTCCAGCCTCCAAAACGGTGAGCAAATCAATTGTTTTTCAGGTCACTCAGTCTGTGATATTTTCTTATGGAAGCCTGGGCAGGCTGATACATTGATAAGAAGATATATCGATGAGGTCTAATATACATTAATTCGACTTTGAGAATAAAAGAGAAATAATAAGGGAGAAGATGATTCTTAAGACATAATTGTTGAATTTTTTTTCAAAAATTAATACAAGGATATGTTGCCACAGATTCCAGAAGACCAAAGGAATAAAAACAAAGAAGTAAAGATAAAGTAAAGCAATAAAAACAAAGAAGGAAAGCCAAGTCTGTGTTTACTATAGTAAAAGTACCAAAAATGAAGGAACTTTATAATCACAATTACTATGAGTGTTGACAAATTTGCTAGGATAATTTCATGGGGGAGAGACAGTCTTCTCAATTATTTCTCTTCTTATTAGGAAGTTGTAAGAATTCTTTATACCTTTGCATATGTAAGTTGCAAATATTTTCTCCGATTTTGTGAGCTGCCATTTTGTTTTTTGTTTTTTTGGGTTTTTTTAACAGGACATTTCCTAGAGCAAAAGTTTTTCATCTTCATGGAATCCATTATGTCATTTTTTGTACTTTGTGTTTTTTAACCTGTTTAATAAATCTTTGTCTGACACAATGTCACAAAGATTTTCTTCTTTGTTTTCCAGCAGAAGTTAGCAGTTTTACCTCTTACATTTAGATCTATAGTCCATTTTGAATTAAGTTTTTTACATGTTGTGCAGTAAGACTTGAAGTGAATTTTTTCCATATACATAGCCTATTGTTCTAATACACTTCGTAAAAAATTACCTCGGAAACTTTGTCCAAAATCATTATAGCATATATACTACATAAATCATATTTTAACTTGTCAAGTAATTAAATCTTATATCCTATATATTATGTATAAAATATTATGAAGTTCAAGGAAATAAAGAGGCTGTTGGTCTGGATGCTGCTTTATGCCAATAAATAACCCATAATAACTATATATACATATATTTATAATTTATATTACAATACTATATTTAATATAGTTTTTTAATTGTACAAATGTTATATGATTATATATTAACATATTTATTTGTTATATATCTATGTCTGTATGTTTATTTCTGGACCTTCTGTTCTTTTCCATTGAAGTATACATCTATCCTTATGCTGAAATCACATAGAACGTGATCATAAATTTTGATAAATTTGATAAAATTCAACAATTAAGAACTCTTTGCAAACAAAGAATAGAAAGAGACTTTCGTATTCAAATGAATGATAACCACAGACTATATTTATCAACTATAATACCTAATGGTGAAATCGCAAAAACAGTCCATCTGAAATCAGGAAGAAAACACAAATGTCTGTTTTGACCACTTCTATTCAACACTGCAATGGGGTCTTTGAAATGTAATAAAGTATGAAATAGAAACAAAATTGGAAGGGGAAAAAAGAACATTAGTTTGAAACTATAAAATCATATACATAGAAGTTCAAAAAATATATAGCATATTATAAAAATAAACAAGCTTACAAAACTATTAGATAAAAGATCAATATGCAAATACCAACTGTATTTCCATATATTTATGGAACACAATTAGAGCATGAAATAAAAACATACCATTTACAAGAGCATTGCAAAATTACCATGGGCCCAGGAATAAATCTAACAAACGATGCCCAAGATCTCTACACAGAAAACTACAACACATTATTGAGAACAATTACAGATTTACCAAATAAGTGGAAGGAAATACAATGCTCACAAATTTTGAAATATATATGATGTGTATCATATATGTGTCAGCTTATCTCAATGATGAAATGTGTCAGCTTATCTCAATGATGCAGTGTTCCTCAGAATTCCTTTCCTTGTGTGGTTCTCAGCTAGCATTAGTAACAACAAATATTTAGCATGTGATAGAAGGAGTAGAATTAAAGATGCCACCATATGTGTAGGCACTGTAGTAGTTCATGCTTATTGTGGTTTATTGTTGACATGAGGCAGCACCCAGACTCTCAGCCCCTCCAGCTCTCTGGACTTCCTAGTCTGGGGCCAATGGTATGCACAGCTCCATTGCAACACAAGCCAACTTCCCCTGCAGGTCATCCTATAGCGCTGGAGCTGGAGATGATGAGACCCAACACCAGTTCCAATTTTTCTTAATGGGTTCCACTTGTCCTGATAGGATCCAATTTATGCTTCACCTTGGGCTTTTCCTCTCTAATGCCAATCTGGCTGACTTAATGCAACTGTAACATCAATATTAGATCCAGAAGCAACTGCCTACCCAGACGACTCCTCAGCTTCCACCACTGCACAACATTTAATCTCTATAATAAATTCCTTATTTTGTATCACTCATAACATTTTTGCCCTTTGACTGAGCCTTGACTGATATAATATGAAGATGTCAGTTCTCTTCCGAACTGTTTTTATTAGTTCAGCAATTTTCATCAAAATCCCCAAGTAGCTATTTGTAAAGATACTAGCAGGTTGTTTTATGGAACTGCAAATAATCAAGAATAGTTAAGATATTCTTGAATATCTTATACTACAGATACAGAGGCTTGCTAGAATAATTAACACATGGTCATTGCAAAGATAAACAAGTGGGACATAATAGAGAACCCAGAAATCAACCTATACATATATGAACAAATGTATGTCATTTGTGAAAATGCATTTCTTTGCATGGTATAGGTTCAATTAGATATTTATTTTGGCAAAAATGAGAAAAGGGCCTGCTGTTACGATAGATATGAGTCCTCCAAGAACCAGTGCCATACTGTATATTTATATAGTTTGTGTAAATGTACATTTATATATTTACATGTATAGTATGTACATTTGTAAATGCTTAAACATGAAATGTATTTGTGTGTAAATAATTCACAAGAGGTAATTTACAGTGGAAAGTCTTAATTTGACAGATGAAATAAAGCTCTTCTATGTAATGAATGCCAAGTCAATTAATAAATGCAATAAAATTTCACTAAGATGCATAAAATTAGCAACTTAGCCATACATACCATAAAAATCCACGTATTCTGAAAAAAGAATTTTATGCTATCAGTTACTTAGTAAAAGAATGTCATCATGTAGCACTTTCTTAAAAACAACTACTTAATATGAAACACGTTAAAATTTTAGACCATGTCAGAGAGGATGCTATAGGGAAAATAGAAAGTATTTTAGTAACATATATACAAAGTTACATGATATAAATGAATTTGAAATGCTGTATACAAGTAACATCAGAAAATAACTGGCAAGTTTTATAAAGTGAATAAATACCAAAGTGATCAATCACATGATACAAGATTACAGATATAAAAAAGATTAAGTAAATGAAGAGTTTTTCAGACCTCTTAAGCTGATTATGATCAATGTATAAACCATAAAGGGCATGGTGAATATTTTTTTAAACAAATCTCAAGAAGTTAACTCTTATTTATTTATTTATTTTTAAAGATTTATTTACTTATTTGAGAGAGAGAGCCCGCATGAGTGGAGGGAGGGGCGGAGGGAAAGAATCTTAAGCAGACTCCCCCTGAGCACAGAGCCAGACATAGGGCTAGATCTCATGACCCATGAGATCATGACATGAGTCAAAACCAAGAGTCAGAGGCTTAACCAACTGAGCCACCCAGGTGCCCCAAGAAGTTAACTTTTAGATGTGAAATCAACAGTTTAGAAAGATTTAGATTAAAAATGCGACTTCATATATCACATATTAACTTTCACAAATGTTACTCTATTGTATTATTTAAACATTAATGGCTTGAAGTAAAATTTGGATAAATTCATTATCCAGGATTGGTATGTTAGTGACAGATGTTGACGTATTTCAGCTTACATTTCTGGTTTTGTATGATTATGCCTGGGACAGAGCTGTGATATAAACCACATAGCACTTGTTGTCTCTCGGAGATAAAATATTGACCTGGTTAGAAATGATTTCTTGATTTTTCCAGCTATATCCATTCTCTAATAAATAGAAAAATAGAATTCCTTAGGATTTGATGAAAATATTTAGAACGAGCACAACTTTTTTTTAAAAGGAACAGATATATATACAAAAATTTTATAGTTATATGTTTCAGATATATGTACAAAAATTTTATTTATTTATTTTTAAAAGATTTTTATTTATTTATTTGACAGAGAGAGACACAGCCATAGCGAGAGAGGGAACATAAGCAGGGGGAGTGGGAGAGGGAGAAGCAGGCTTCCCGCGCTGAGCAGGTAGCCCGATGCGGGGCTTGATCCCAGGACCCTGGGACCATGACCAAGCTGAAGGCAAACGCTTAATGACTGAGCCACCCAGGCGTCCCTGTACAAAAATTTTTAAAGTATATGTATTTTTCACTTTAGGAAATAGAGTTATTAGAATTAAATTTGAACATTAACTTCCTAGAAAAACTGGAAACATGTTTAGATATTTATTACTTCATTTTATTTCAAACAATATGCAGGCAATTTACATTTATAGTTGACCTTTAAAATGAAACATTTATAAAATAAAATAAGTTTGAATAAAACAAGTGTAAACAATAGAGCAGATTCCAAAAATCTTTTTGAAAACTAACATGTAATTTGTCATGAGAGGAACATATTTTCTGATGTTGCTATATTTAATTACACCTTATTAATAAAACTTGAAAAAGCAAATATGTACAGTGAACTTTTCACTTGGCTTCTTGTTGTTTTTGTCTTAATGAAACAAGTTATTATAAGTGATAAAGTCTAATTTTTGACCTGTATTTTGGAGAGCCTATATCATAAACAAGCCTCACTCACTTGTAGCCAGGTTATAACTAAAATATAAAGCAACTAATAATATTTCCTCTTACTTTCTTACAGTAAACACATTCAAAGGTAACCACATCATTTGACAAGAAAAATACATAAATATAGTATACAAGAATCTCTCCAGGACTATTAAAAAGATAAAGGCCAAGAATTTTTGCATTTCAAAGGGTCTTGATCCAATTTTCACAAAACAAACAGAAGAAAATATGCTGAAAACTAGATATATTTTCCAAAGGTGCCTCCACAATATTGAGACTTTACCACTTCAACAGAGCAGATAATTAAACAATTGCATTAATTATAAATTGACAAAGCACAAGCAAACCTAATGAATTATTACTATAGGTTACAAACATAGCAAAAAGAAATTTTGTAAAAATTATTTTTAAAACAGCAGTAACACTTTAAAATTTCTTCCAAAATTCTATGTAAATAATAAATCCTGCATTTAATGTATCTCATAATATTTCACTGAAAGATATGAATTGCCTTTTTTAGGAAATTATAATCTTTGATGTGGGAAGGATTTTTGATATGACTAAAGTGCTAAGAAATAGAATTCCCAAGTGCTTTCTTAAAGTTGTTTTCATATCATTAATTATTCAGTTCATATGTGGGCAGCAACATTCAATGTTTTCAACCAAAAATGAAGACTCAAGATGTCTGTTTCTGAATCTCAGCAACTCTGCTAAATTCTTTGGCCATTTGGGCATCACAAACTCCATCCTAATGGTCATAGAAAGAAAGCTTCCTGGAAGGGTTCAGTTTGGGACATTTCTTTTCTGGACTTACCAACAAATCTGCAGAGAAAAGATGGCACCCAAGCAATTGATTCTTTCCTTTAATTATAAATTTACAGCATCCTTTTCATGCTCTTCATTGAGGCAGCTTCAATCTCTCCTAAATCATTAAAATATGACATTTGGGGTTACTTCAATGATTAAGGAAAAGTACTCAAGATAACATTACAATACCAATTTTGATATAAATGCTTCTCATCTCCCATATTTATAAAAACATTAAAACCCAGGAACTTAAAAAAGAAGACGATTCTGGAGGTGGAATCCTCATAAGTAAAGCAGTTTAAGGAATCATAGCCATGTTGAGTATGTTCAGTTCTACTTCCTCATCATGACAGAAGATTCTACCTCTATACTATATCACTGCACCTAATGAATGCCTGAAACAACATGAAGTTAGCTATTTTATGTTGTTTCCTTAGTAAACAGAGAATGAGGCCGAATGCAATTTCCATAGTTACATAGGGAAATGTGAATTCTATTTATTCTATGTATTTGCAACCTAGCTGAAGGATGGAAAAAGTCATCTTCTTCATCAAAATCAGATAAAACAAGAAAAGGCATCAGTTAGTTAATTTTTGAAAAATAATCTGATATATTCAAAGTAAAAATATGAAACTGGCATTACAATAGAATATTATGAACAGGAAAGCATAAGGGTAGGAAAACATGAGACTACTCCCCCTGAAAGAAAAAAGGGAAGGAAGGAGAGAGGGAGGGAAGGAAGGACAGTGGGAGGAAGGGGGGGAGAAATGAAGAAAACAAAAATGAAGTAAATTGGGTTTCATGAAAACTAAAAGGACAATCATAGAAATTACAATAATGTTGGAAAAAATTAAAGAGCAGATGTATTACTGAAGAAAATCATATTGTTGAAGTCCTCATAGAATGTACTGAAAAACAAATTATAGATAGCTGTCATCCCTTAAAGAGGAGACCAGAATAAATAAATGGATGGATGGATGGATGGATACATAAGTAGACAGATACATATATGTGAATACGTGTGTGTGTTATATGCATGTACGTATGTCATAGTCATGTGCATAACAGATATATATGTCTGTTTATCCATATTCATTTGTTTGTATTTGTAATACTAAAAAGTTTCCTAAGGTGAAGAAAAAAATTTACTTAACCAAAGTAAAGTAGTAAACATTGGTCCACTCCCAAATACATCATTGCAGTAGAGGTTAAAAAATAAAGAGAAAATTACACAGTCATTGAAAAGAAACAACTTTACCTACAAAGAAACAAAAATAATACAGAATACATACTGGTCCTGTGAATAATAAATTTCAGAAAATAACAGTATATCCTCTTCAGAAATTTGAGATAAAGATTGTGAGTTAATAAAAATAAACACACTATTAAGCAAAAATCAGGAAAAATGGACTAACATTCTTGAAAAAATCAATTTTTGTAAAGTTTTTAACTTAAAATTTTTAATTTAATTGCAGAATATGGCATTTTTTATGAATTATTATATGGAGGAGGGAGAGAGGAGGGAGAGACTCCAAAGGACGTGGGAGACCATCAAATTTTAACAAGTAAGACGTGAAAGTAAATATGGTAAGAGAAACTCTGAAGAGCACAAAGTGTGATACATTATTTACTACAGCAAACATATAAAAATACATATAAAAAGAGATAAAAACATTTTGAAGTAACTTTTGTGCTAAAAAAAAATTAGGACTGCAGACATAAACTTCAAAAAGTCTATAGCATAGCAGTGCTGTCCAATAAAACTTTCAGTGACTGTGGAGAAGATCTGTAGCTACACTGTCCAATGCACGTGGCTAAGATGGTGAAACTGACTTTTCAGTTTTATTTTCCTCAATGTAAAATAGCCATGTCTAATGGGTACCATACAGGATGGTCCAGTTCAGTAACATAAAGTAAATTTTAATTTCGTTGTCAGTGTTCTTCAAAGACTACCAGAAACAGACCTGTAGTTAAGCTAACAAGCTGGAATTCCTCCTTGTTGCAGTGAGGGGAAACCCACAATACTTGGAAATGAGGAGTATTTCAACAAGAGGGTTTTAGACAGAATCTATTATAGGAGGTGGGCTTTGGTTGGTGGCTCAGGAGAAGTTTTTTTTTTCCATTGGGTGCTACCAAAAAGTGGGGCCATTCCATGATGGGGTATTGTAATAGACATGATCTAATGGGAGGAGAGGTTAGCATGAGGCTAAAGCTGTAATAGGACGAGATGCAGTGGTTGCCTATTTTGGTGGTGATGGTGGGGAGGAGAGGTATGGTATTTTGTTCATGACATAATGACCTCTTTTTGTGTGTACTCAAATAAAATTATAAAGTGACCTTCCTTCATCTCATTTTATCATGGTCTCAGTAGCCTTCTCTGAGGTTGGTGATCTGTGAGATTGTTTATTTTCAAAAGGAAAATAATGGTCTGGTGGTAAGCACCAGACTGACTTTTGAATGTCAAAGACTGATTCTTTGAATTTTCCTCCTTCTTACCAACATAGGCCAGGTAATATATTATTGACCTGCTTCTAACAGGGTGATATGTCAGGGGGTTTTTTGGTTTTGTTTTGGTTTTTTTTTTGCAATTTATCAAATAACCAATGTACAGAATAACCCATTTTCAAAATATACTTATTTCTTCTAACAATTTAGTTTATTTCACTATTATAAACATTTTCATTTACTTCCTTTTCCTTCCCCAGAACAATGTTTTTGGGAGAGCTCAATTGTTCCCAGCTCCATGATAGTGTAATAGGAGACAGGCAGAGAAGGGACACGGTGTCTTATTCCAGGAAACTCAATTTATGCCACCTGACTATGCCACTTACTAATTCTCATTGTTCCACTCATTTACAAAGATCCTAGCCAACTCTCTTACTTTTGTGAGTGTTTTAGCTCCTGGGGTCATTTCACTCTCCCCAACACTTCTTAATTCTTGGTGACTTCAATATCTGCTTACATGGTCTCCACCATGTTCTGACATCTCCATCATTTGACATCTTCTTCAGCTACTGATTCCAGATCATTCCCTAAAATTTATAATTAAAAAACCAAACACCCTATCAAAATGATAATTCCAAATACCCCCCTCCCAACCACCAACTCCTGTTTTTCCAGCTCATGCCTCTACTCCTCTGACTCCCAAACTCTTACATCCCAACAGGGGCCCACAACACACTGATCTTAGCACCTCTGTTTCAACCTTCATCCCCACCTATCCTTTTGTTCCTCTGTAGCCTGCCTCAATTTCAAGGTCAATCATTTTAATCATGACCATGAATATACCATCAACTCTGCTGCAAAACTACCTTCATCTTACTCTAGGATAAAACCACATATCTGGTTAAATCCAAATCTGCTTTATCCGTGCCTGCACTTGCAAACTGGATGTATTTGGAGATAAATACACCTATGTTGACTTAATCAATTTAAAAACTTTTATTCTCAAATACACTGTTAAAAAGAAGAAAACAATAAGCCCCAGAGTGAAAATTTTTGTATTTGCACCATTTATTATGTAACAGAATGGTATAATAATGAGTCCATAAAATTCAGTTAAGATGTTTTACATTGTTGTTAGGGATTATGCTTATTTGCTGGCTTTTTGATACAGTTTTAACGAACTAGGACATCTAAACCTTGTTACAAGGACATGATAGTTCAGTTCTACCACTTTCTTGCTTCAGCTTTGAAACATTTGTATGTGTGAAATACAAACAAGAAATATAAATCACTACTATAATATCTTCTGTTGAATAACTCTAACCATTACGTACAGTACCAATATTAATATTGATTAATAAAGATTGAAAATTTATTATGCATTTTAATATAAAGAATGTGTGGATTTCTACATTTCAGATGGAAGTATTTGAGGCAATGCTCTGGATAAAATAGATGCTAAGGATGCTGTTTATCAGAATACAATTCTAACTGAAATTTAGTGTAGGCATAACACTGGATGAAGTTGTATAGTTAAAAATATATGGGCCCACAAAAGATTATATTACGTTGAGTCATATAGAAAAATATATAATAAGTAAATGGGTATTAGCCAATCAATTAAATGTTTTATGACAAAGTGATTTTTTAAATTTAAATTCAATTAGCCAACATATAGTACGTACTTAGTTTCAGATGTAGTGTTCAATAATTCATCAGTTGCGTATAATACCCAGTGCTCATCACATCACACCCCCTCCTTAATACCCATCATGCTATTTTACGCTATCCCCCACCCACCTCCCCTCCAGCAACCCTCAGTTTGCCTCCTACAGTTAAGAGTCTCATGGTTTTTCTCCATCTCTGATGACTTCCCATTCAGGTTTTCCTCCCTCACCCTATGATCCTCTGTGCTGTTTCTTAAGATTTATTTATTTATTTTAGAGAGATAGAGAACATGAGCAGGAAGGGCAGAAGCATGGGCAGAAAGAATCTCAAGCAGACTCCACATGGAGCTCAAGCCAAAACGGGTCTCAGTCTCACAACACTGAGATCAGGAGGTAAGTCAAAACCAAGAGTCCAATGCTTAACTGTCTGTGCCACCCAGATACCCCTGACAAAGTAATTCTTATCCTGAAAGGGGTAAAATTCTCCTACCAAGTTCAGAAAACCATTTTGTTTATTCTTACTAACTGAGATGTTAACACTCTTAAAAGTGAGTCACATCAATGAAAGTGATAAGGATACAATTTGACTGTGGTGGGGAGAATTCACTAAACTCTAATCTGCACTGTATACTCTAAAAAATTTACACTAGTCAATCGGAAAAATATATATATATAATAAAAACAAGAAAAGTTTATCTGTGAGGGTGACTTAGTTGAAATTATTGAATTTTGAAAGAATTTGATATTAAATAAGAATAAAAAATGTGGACCATCTTAGTCATAAAATAACTGACAACTTTGGTGATCAGTGGAGTTGACATCTTCCAAAATCAGGCTCATATCATAGCCAATCCAGTTTCTCTTCTCATAATCAATCAGTGAAACAATATCAGAAAACTAATATTTTGTGAATAATTATTATGGAAGGACACTTCATTTTAGTTATCGTGATTAATCTTTACAGGACCCTATGAAGTGTATATTAACTCCAATTTATATATGCAAACTAGCTCAGAAAGGTTAAGTAACAGGTAATGATATAATGTAATCAGAAAATAATATGGCCTAGAACCCCATCTGTGGAAATAGGAGATGGAGATTAAATAGTACGCTTATCATGATGATATAAAATAAAATAAAATAAAATAATTTTAAAAAGTTGGTTGAAGATCCCAAGCATATTTCACAGTACAATGATAGATTATCTAAAATAACACCAAAGAATATCATATTAAAAAGAACATTAAAATTAATGCTACAGCAACTCTCTGAAGTAGGCATCAATATTATTATAAGGCTAAAAAATATCAAGAGACTCACCAAAGAAACATAACTAAAGATGATAAAGCTAAGTTTTGCCTTTAATATATATTGCCACCATTAAATTATGAGCTCCTTGAAAAGACTAGTTTACATAGTATTTTTTTGCCCAATGATCAACATAATAAATCGAGGTAATCAACAATTTGCTAAATTTATATTTTTGCTTGTATATGTCTTTTTGTCATAGAATTGACGGTATTACAGTGATACATCCTAAAATGGATATAATAAATCATGAAAATGATACTGCAGTTAATATGGTAAATTAAAAACCATTCAGCTCACTTTATAATTCATTAGTATTTATTCAAGGAGCATTGAATGTAACAGGGCTCACACTCTCAAGGACCTCACAGTCTTATGGAAAATTCGTAAACTAATAAATATAATATAATGCCCACAATAATAGAGGACCACGAAAGGAAAAGAAGACACTCAGTGAGAGTTCAAGGAAGGTCTTACAGAGGAGCTCAGTACCTGAAGCTGAATTTGAAGTGTTCATATAAGTTGCTCAATCTGTCTAGGGAAAGAAGTGTTTCACACAAAGCAACAACTTACACATATTCAAGAAAGCAGATTTAAGAAAAACAACACTATATGTGTAGATGTTTAAACACAAAAGCCAGGGAATGGAAGGAGTGACAAGAGATTATGCCAGGCTCTGAATGTGATAGGCAGCCTCTAAGATGACCCCCAAACATCGCCCCCTGCTGGCATTAATGCCTTTTTATCCATTTCTCTTTATTGTACGGGGACCAATGACTCTCTTCTAATAAGGAGAACATGACAAAAGTGATAAGATGTCATTCTTGAAATTACGACACAAAAATACTGTGAATTCCATCTTGCCTGCCTTTTCTCATTCTCCTGTAGAGTCTTAACTTCCAGGAAAAAAAAAAAAAAAAAAAGCTGCCATTTTGGGATTAGCCTTAATGAAGCCCAAGTGGCAAGAATCTTATAGTATCTAGTCAGCAGCTGGTGAAGCTTTAGGCTCTGCTAAAACCAAAAACCAGTTAAACTTTAAGATGACTACAGGCTGGTGGACAAATTGAATGCAGCCAGGTGAAAGACCCTGAGCGAGAGGCACCAGCTTAGCTGTGCCCTGGATCCTCACCACAGAAGCTATGGGAAGGTACATAGCCATTGTTTTAAGCAGTTAAACCTTGGTATAATATTTTTATGCAACAATAGATAACTATTACCATTGGATAGGGGCAGATGATAACGACCTCATACAGATCACACTGAGAACACTGAACTCAAAATCGATGGGATATAATACAGATTTCAGAAAGACTGACTATATAAGTAAATTTGTATTTAACAAAAATGACCTAAATGTCAATGATTACGGGTATATGGTATTGAAGGCAGAGGTATCAGAGAGAGAAGCCTAATAGGAGAAGAATCAATCTTAGCAAAGAACAGTGAAGTTGGAGTATAGGAAAAGGAGCTCAGAAATATTTAGAAGGCAGACAAAACAGAGCTTTGTAATGATCAATTCAAGGCAGGCAAGTGAGGGAGGAAGCATCTATAATGATGTCATGGTTTTCCATCTGAATGCTTGACTTGATGAAGGGGCCACCATGAGTCCTAAGAAAGACCACTTAGGAGGAGTATCGACGTAGAATGGGGAAGGACAAAAACAGAGAGCGAGTTCCATTTCAGACATGGAGTGCTTCAGGCAAGCTGAGGTGCTGGTGTAAATTGGATGAAAGAATCTAAAGGACCAAAAATGAGGCCAGCATCCATCCTGAACATGAACACGGGAGGAGACTGGGAGGAAGGGAAGGATAAAGTAAAAGAGACAAAAGGAGCATCAGAAAGGTACAAAGGGGGCCAAGGGAGCCCAATGTCACATAAATTGGGTAGGAAAGAGCACTGCGGAAGACAGGAGGAAAGTGCCAAATGCTGCAGTAAAAATAGATGCTTGATGCCTGGCAATTGGATGTAGAGAACTGGAAGCATCTGGCTACCAGCGCTATAGCATCTGGTAGACAAGTTCCCACAACTGTTGTGGATATGCTTAAGATTGCTGTTCTGTCTGTCGTCTGTGTCAGAGCCAGTGTTTTGAGGCCATTAACTCTTATTCCCTTGTATATTTCAAGTCGTGTGCTCTGAGAAGGTTATGTGCCATGAGTTTATGGACCATACTCCAAATCATTTGCACCTTATATCAATGAGAGGAAACAAAAACCTATCACAAACTGGCTTATCATGGAGGACTGTCAATGAAATCTGATGTTAGTGCTATCTTAAGACTGAGAGGAGGGACATAAATTTCACTGGAAAAACTAGGGAATAAAATTGTTATGACCTGTCTAGTAATGAAGACACTTATAAGAAAGAGCGAAACACCCCAACATGTATTTTCTTAATATCTCCAACAGTCATCCTTCCCCACTCTTCTAACTTATTAATCAAATAAAATATCTTCCCACTTATTAACTTAAAACACTAAATTAGAGCCACACTGGTTTCTACTAAGACCATTAGTTGATGAAAAAATTTCACCTGCAAAGTAGACCATTATTTTTCAAAGGAGAATAACCCCTTCTCCTCCGCCATTTAGTAATACTGAGGTAAGGATGATAATGTTCTCTTTAGACATTTCCTTTTTCTCAGTTGTCTGTTTTGTCTCTCTAGTTATGTGAAACACAGGGCAGAGAAAAAGTTTGACAACTTGCTCATGTGACCCCAGTAACAAGTTGCTCTGTTTACCCTGGAGGTGGGAAGATGAGTTAAATAAGACAGATGCTAGAGCATATGGGCCTTAAGGCACAACCACCCTTGGGATATCATTTCATAGGTATTTGGTGCACCAATTGGAAAGTTAGATGGTTTTCCATGTACACTTATCCAAGCGGGTAGTGGAAGCCTAAGTGCTGCAAAATCCATGATGGATTGTGCTTGCCAAGTCCTGTGGTTCGCAACCATAAGTTGTGCTCTGATCGTGCTGTTCATTATGTTCCTACTTAATAAAAAATGGAAAACATTCAGCTTTCCAGCATGATAAAAACATATGATCAATGTGTTTTCTCTTTCGACTGAAGAGATCTTTTACATCTGCAATGCCAGATGGATCCAAATGTAATTATAACTAAAACCCTGTGAGTGAACAGTTCTAAAGTGAGAATTCTGAAACACATGCTCATTCCTCAAACATTTTAGAAAAGGAGGGATGAGATGGAAATATTTAACTAATAAGTCATTATTCTCTTACTCTACATTGGTGAAAGATATTCAGATGTGTACTCCTCCTTAATCAATGATGCAGTTGCAGCTCAAGAAGACCGGATTATGTAAGCATGCAGGCAATTTCAAATCCCCTATCATGCTGTTGTTTCCAGCGACTATTATCCAGGTATGAAAATTATTTATCCCATCAGCCCAGGACCTTGAAAATAAATGAGCAAGAGATTTGCTGGATATCCATGACCACCCTGAGCTGAAGGTCTTTAATTACCTCTCAAGAGAGGTTTTGTGTTTTGTTTTTTGGTTTTATATTTTCTGATACCTTGATCAAGATTTTTTTCCCCTTATCCCATTTGATTTCTATATCATAATCTTCTAAACTTACTTTTCATTTTGTATGTATGGTTTAATTTTAAATTCATGTAGACTTTCTATATTTTTAAATTAATATCAGTAAAGCAAGCCAACAAAACAAAACAAAACTTTGAGTACCACTTGTGATTATAGTCCTGTCTACGGGTGGGACTAGACAGTCTGTTCCTCTTAAATAATCATATTTTTAATAAAAATCTAATTTTTTACAGAAGCTTTAGCTCCACAGCAAAATTAAGAGGAAGGTATGGAGATTCCCCCATACCCCTTATCCCAACAAAAATGCACAACATCCCCCATTCCAACATCCCTTACCAAAGTGGTACATTTGTTGCAATTGATGAACCTACATTGACACATCATAATCAGCCCAAGTCCACATAGCTTCCCTTAGGGTTCACTCTTGGCACAAACAGAAAAAGACAGGTACCCACCATTATAGTAACATACAGAATATGTTCACTGTCTTAAAATTCTTTCGTGCTCCACCTATTTATCTTCTCCCCATTCCCACTAGTCAATCTCTGGAAACCACTAATCTTCTTACTATAACCATAGTTTTGCCTTTTCCAGACTGTCATATAGTTGGAATCACAATATATAGCCTTTTCAGATTGGCTTCTTTCACTTCATAATATGCATTTCAGGTTCTCCATGTCTTTTCATGGTTTGGTAACTCATTTCTTTTTAGCAATAAGTATTATTCCATTGTCTGGATGTACCAGAGTTTGTTTATCCATTCAACTTTGCTCTCCTTCAGTATCGTGTTAGCTACTCTGGGTCTTTTGCTTCCCCATATAAATCAGTTTATCAACATCCACAAAATAATTCATTGGAATTTTGGTTGGGATTGCATTGGATCTACAGATTAAGTCGTGAAGACCTGACATCTTGATATTGTTGGGTTTCTTGTCCATGAACATAAGATATATCTCCATTAATTTAATTCTTTTTCCATTTTATTCATCCTAGTTTTATGCTTTTCTTCATATAGATCATATGCATATTTTGTTAGATTTATAATTAAATGTTTCATATTTGGAGGTGCTAATATAAATGGTATTGTGTTTTTAATTTCAAATTCCACTTGTTCATTGTTAATATATAGGAAAACAATTAACTATTGTCTAATAACCTTGTATCCTGAAACCTTCTTATAATCATTAACGCATTCCAGAAGTTTTTTTGTTGATTCTTTCAGACTTCCTACATAAACTGTCATGTCATCTGCAAACAAAGTTTTATTTCTCCTTTCCCAGTCTGTACACATTTCACTTCCTTTTCTTGTCTTGTTCCTTGAGGCATTACTTCCAATACAATGTTAGTAAGGAGTGATGAGGAAGGGATATCCTTGCCTCATTCTTTATCTTAGTGGAGAAGATGTGAGTTTCTCACCATTAAGTATGATGTTAGCTGCTGGTTTTTTGTAGATATTCTTTATCAAGTTGAGGAAGTTTCCCTCTGTTCCTAGTTTACTGAGAGTTTTTATTATGAATGGCTGTTGGATTTTGTCAAATGCTTTTTCTGCATCTATTGATACGATCATGCGATTTTTTTAGGCTGTTGATGGATTATATGAATTGACTTTTGAATATTGAACCTGGGGATAAATCCCACTTGGTTGTCACATGTATCTGTTTTGATACATTGTTGAATTTGATTTGCTAATATTTTGCTGAGGACTTTTGCATCTATGTATGTGAGATATTTGTCTACAATTTTCTCAGGTGAAAGAGACAGTTGTGGAGTTGGAGATTTGAAGATAAGAGAGAACATTTAAATCATCACACTGGAGAACAGAAGAGAAAGTTCACTAGGAGATGTAGGAGGATTGGTGATACTGAGGACCCAGCTGAAGTCTGGTGTTCTTTCTTGCTCATTACTGGCATCAGCCTGTATTGCATATATACTTTTTAAATAAAACTGAGAAACCTGAGTACAGTCATGAAGAAGGCATCAAACTGGATTCAAGTAGGTTTTAGTCTCAGAGCAAAGAGTATATTGAAGAACAATGAACAAAAGGGTTATAGTATGGGTAGAAGAATAGTTGACATCAGGAAACCTCCAACATGAAAGAGAATGATTTCAGCTGAAAGCAGAAGGTTCAAGGCACTGGAGTTTGCAAGGCTTTTAGGCAGATGTAGGAGAGTGAGAGACATGTAATGTAAAATTTTAAGGCCAGAGAAGAACCCTAAGCATTATTTTACCAGAATTGATGAGTGCAGAATTATTATGGAACACCTACAGACTGAGAAGCTTAGTGGAGATGAGGAAGTCAAAAGACTGTGGCTATGACATTATCCTGGAGCTTGAAATCACCTAGACTAGGGATGATAAAGTTGAGTGTGAAATGTGTACCAAGATCTTTAATTAATGAAATAAAATGATGAAAAAGTTAATAGATGAAAATAGTCCAGGTATATGGCAATTCCACACTTCATCCCTGAAATTATGAATATTTTACCTTACATGGCAAAAGGAACTGTGCATATGTGGTTAGGGTTACTAACCAGAAGAATTTAAGGATTTTCCCAAGTAAACACAAGAGCTCTTAAAAACAGAAGGTGGAGTCTGAGAGAGTCAAAGTTCAAGGGAAAGTTGGCATACTATTGCTGGCTTTGATGAGCGAGGGGACTATATGTCAAGGAATGTAAGCAGCCTCTAAGATCGGAGGTTGATCCCAGCTGATAGCCAGCAAGTAAATGAGGACCTTATAACTATGTCAGCAAAGAACTGGATTCTACCAATGGGCTGAATTATGATGGAAACAGATTGTCCCCCCAGACCCTGCCAGCACAGACTGATAGACACCTGAGTTTGGCTTTATGAAATGTTCGGTGGAGTACCCAGTTGAGCTCACCAGACTGCTGATACTCCTGTCCCACAGAATTATGAAATAATAAGTGGGTGTTGTTTTAAGCTGATAAACTTGTGGCAATCAGTTATGGTAGCAACAGAAAAATAATTCACACCCAGTGGTAAGGATCACTACACCTTTTTACAAGGGGGAAGAATAATTACATGGAATCAAAAGTGTAAACAGGAAAGGACAGTGATCCTCAGGAATATGGGTGGTACAATAATGAGATTTTAGAGAGGTGGAGGGAATTTGTTATCTATGGGGAAAGAGAGGTCTCAGTTAAGGTGGGCTCTGGAGGGACTTTTAAGAAAGGATTAAGGATATAGAAGATGGTGAGAAATTGGCCAACTGGATAGGTTCAGAAACTAAGCAGGCAGTGGTATAGATTCCATGCTGCGAGGGGAAGGTCCTTTTCATCATGTTGCAAGGGAAGGGCAGTGATGCACAGTGCACATTTGAGTAGGAAAGACTGGATAATCTATGTGTGAAGAACATGAAAACCAGTTATTGCATGCTGGGTGAGGATAGTAGAGTTCATATGTGATGTGAACTTGTGAAACATTTCATTTAAAAGAGGCTAGCATTGAGTTGGGTATTTTTCTAACCTGTTGGCCAAATACCATATTAATCTACCCCTTTCAAAACTCAGAATTTTTGCAAAGCTTCCCTCTTATTTATCGTTGCTCCATGTAACATTTCTATTTTACTAATTCACCTTTGTCATGTGCCACCTTAACTCCTTTTCAAAATATTCCAGACACCAATAAATGCATGAGTAATTTTCAATGACATTGCAATTCATATTTTTTATTTTTTATTAGGTTTTTAATTTTAATTCAAGTGTACTTAACATGCAGTGTTATATTAGTTTCAATAATTCTATACATTAGTGCTCATCATGAAAAGTGTGCTCTTAATTCCCTTCATCTATTTCACCCATCCTCCTACCCCGCTCTGGTAACCATGAGTTTGTTCTCTATAGTTAAGAGTCTGTTTCTCACAATTCATATTTATTTAAATTTTTAAATTCAACCTTGTTCTAGTCACTAAATTATTTTAAATAAGTATCCTCAAAACTGTGAGAAGAAAAGTGTAACACAATATGTCTGCTGTGGCTATGCCATGGAATAAGGTGCCATTAGAAGGTGATTATGTAATAAATGATCATTGTTTCAAGGAGAAGTGCTGAAATTTAAGTAAGAATTGAGTGTGTGTCCCTGTAGATCATGTTTGGCTATTAGAGTCCATTTTAGACATTTTACTAGCCGATAAAATAGTACTAATGGATGAATTTTGTGTTTTTAAATTTTGTTTAGTGAGATTTACTGTTTCTTTTATAAGAGGTAGTCCAGCATTAGAAATATTCTTATTTCTATAACACTGAACTTTCTTGTTGTTGGAGAAAAAGTGCTTTATCAATTAAGAGCTTTACATAGCGAGTGAACACCTACTATAATTCAGATCAGACCTTTTAAAAATGTCCTTTATTTTCAAGCTGAAACATAAATCTCATTGTTTGCTTAAAACTTTAGCATCTAATTTATCTTCCAAAGGAAGCTTTGGGAAACAGATCATGTTTAATATATGTACATAAATTAATACAGCACAGCCATGTGCTTTAATGATCATATTTTATCTCAATTACATTTCTTCATGGCCTTATTAAATGTTTATCATAAGGAAGATTTAGAACATGCTGTTAGGAATATCTATATTCAAGTTACATTTTTTATTTTCTCTTACTATAAGTATAACCTGGTACTCATTACAGTCCTTTGTAACTGCTGCTGAACATAGAGACCTACCCAAAGCTCAGGAAACAGATTAAGTTATAGGTTACTGCTACTAAGGCTTTTACACCTGACTCTTAGTCTCACTACAGTCTTTGATTTATTGCCACTATAATGCAAAATATGATATAATAAGTATTCAGCTGCCCGAGACAAGGTATTCAGCTCTCTGTCCCTTTATGTGCAGTCAATAGCTTGCTAATTCAAGGAAACATATTTTATTCTGGATTACCCTGAATAAATATATCCCACATTTATTATACTAGAGGTCAGAGCACAGATGTTCTCTGCAGACTACCATTTTATAATTCAGAATCACTCCAAGTAACTCTAATTTTATGAAGCAAGCTTAGCCTTGGCAACTAAAGAGAACACAGATTTTGAATGCCTTTATGCTGTGCAGCTAAATTATTGCACATGCCTTTTGGCCAGGTGGAATCATCAACATCCTCTTCTACTTTTCCCTCTCGTTACAGCTGTGCGAGTATCTTCTAGTCAACCTTTAATCTATGCATCAAAAACTTTTCAGGACGGGTACAATGCTGGCTGACTGAGAAAGAACAATTGTGCTGAATACATTTGCCAACATTTCAGAAGACGTCTACGGAAATTTGTAATTAAGTTTGCATATTTTAAACCATACCTTTCTGGCATTGTTCCAATAAAATCTTTTTGTTGTTGTTGTTCCAATAAAATCTTATGTATTAAGCAAATACTACTCCTTCAGAACAATAGTACAGACTCTGGAAGAGCTGTGTTAAGGCACAGCCCATTCCTCTGATGAGATTCTAACCTATCTGGATAAATAAAATAAAACATATGGAGGGGCGCCTGGGTGGCTCAGTTGGTTAAGCGACTGCCTTCGGCTCGGGTCATGATCCTGGAGTCCCTGGATCGAGTCCCGCATCGGGCTCCCTGCTCAGTGGGGAGTCTGCTTCTCCCTCTCCTGCTCCCCCCCTCGTGTGCTCTCTCTCTTTGTCTCTCTCAAATAAATAAATAAAATCTTAAAAAAAAAAAAAACACATATGGAGAAGAGTATATATAAAGCAGTACATAGGTAAATTCAGAACTGTGCCATAACTTTATCCGATGAAATCCAAAGATAATAAAAAGATGGAGATATCAGGAAAGATGCATATGGATTGACGAAATTATAGCGTAGAAATAAAACCCATGGACTTTGGTCATATAATCTAAGTTATAATCCAGGCTACAATTCTTTCTTTTTTATTTATTTATTTATTTATTTATTTATTTATTTATTTATTTATTTGACAGAGAGATAGCGAGAGCAGGAACACAAGCAGGGGGAGTGGGAGAGGGAGAAGCAGGCTTCCTGCTGAGCAAGGAGCCCTATGTGGGACTCGATCCCAGGACCTTGGGATCATGACCTGAGCCGAAGGCAGACGCTTAACGACAGAGCCACCCAGGCGCCCAGACTTTGAGAGGCAGCCTTTTTATTTATTTATTCATTTTTAAAGATTTTATTTATTTTTTAGAGAGCGAGCGAGAGAGAAACAGCATGAGAGGGGAGAGGGTCAGAGGGAGAAGCAGGCTCCCCGCTGAGCCGGGAACCCGATGTGGGACTCCATCCCAGGCCCCTGGGATCATGACCTGAGCCGAAGGTAGACACTTAACCATCTGAGCCACCCAGGCTCCCTACAATTCGTTCAAGGTATGTGACCTTGGGCAAGTTAATTAAAATGGGTTAATTTCAGATTTTTAACTCAAAAAATGAGAAGGTAGAATTACTAACGAATAGGGTTTTAAGAAAGTCAAATGAGAGAGCAGTAATTGGCAATTCTAAAACACTATGTGTCACTCTTCAAAATGGTTTACATGTATTAACTCACTGAATCCTCACAATAGCTCTATATCCAGACTATCATTCCCCCTTTTTATAATCGAGGAAATGGAGATACACAAAAAATAAGTAGCTTAAGGTCACGTCTATTAATGGAGGAGTTGAGATTCTGGCTCTAGAGATCATGCACTTGAACACTATATTATGTTGCTCAATAAATTTACCGATTATCATTGTCATAGAAAGAGTGAGATCTGTCCTAGACCCTGAAGCATTATTAAGATATGAAGACTCAGAAGAGAGGTACCACATACAGCAATGCTTTAACATCTGTACCTCCATACCTGCATATCAGTATGCAAGATTTGATTTATAAAATTGTAATGTAAAAAATTGTAACTATAACTAAAATTATTTTTTCAAAAGTCAGTCATTTTTCTTACAGATTTCTGTGCACATAAATAATACTTCTGAGAAATTAGGGTATAGGTGATACCCATCACAACCCACTCAACTCCAAAGAAAGCAAGCGCATTGGTAATCCATTAAAAATCGGTGACAATTTAATTGCTTTGTTTTCTCCATTTGAGTTCATAGGTGTATGGAAGACATCTAACGAAAAAATTATTAGTGATGCTTTAGTGTTAGCAGTTATTACCCTCACTAATAAGGCAATATTTTATTAAAACATTTCAAGAGTAGAAAATGAATAGCAATGACATGATTGATAAATTTAAAAGAACATGCCCATATATGGGTTGAATTTTCTCTTAGATTCATGATAATCATTGATACTTACTTCTCGGCAAAATGCCTGAGGACACTAAGAGTTTTGCTATTCTCTGTACTTGTTATTCATATTACCCTGGACCCATTACTTTTTGCTCCACTTCATAAGTAAGAATTTAAAAAGAGAAATATTCGGGGTGTCTCAGTAGCTCAGTCAGTTGAGGTCCCGACTCCTGGTTTCTCAGCTCAGGTCATGATCTCAGGGTCGTGAGATGGAGCCCTGTGTCAGGCTCCATGCTTAGCCCAGAGTCGGCTTGAGGATTCTCCCTCTCGCTCCCTCTGCCCCTCCCCTACCCACTCCTTGGTGCGGGCTCTCTCTCAAATAAAAAAATAAATCTCTAAAAAACAAAATAAACAAAATAAAAAGGAAAAAAATATTCTATTGCCTTTGGATTTTAAGTAGTTTGCTGCCTGTTATTTTTATTTCAAGGGAGGGGAAACAATGATTATCTCAATCATGTAAATCTATTTACTTAAGTGAGAGATATAAAGTTGTCTCAGCCTTCTTATTTGCTCTGGGAATTGGCAATAATATATGGAGAAGGCATATATTTGTATTTAATTTTTCCACCTAACAGTTTACTTAAAGATCTGTCATCACTACTGAAGGATCAATTTGTTTCTAATATAAATCTTAAAAACTAAACTGCTCAAAAATGCAAATATTATGTTAAAAAAGTTAGAGCCCAGTTTCAATACTAGTAAATAGAAGAATCTGTAATTTTGGAATGCTAACTGGATATCCCTAAAGAAGATTTAGAGCTATTAGAAACACCATTATAATAGAACTGTTGTCTCAAGAGAGTTAAAATTAATACCACACAGAAGCAAGTTTAAACATGTATTATTAATAGAGAAGGTCCACTTCAAATACTTCTATTTAATTCTTGCATCATAGAGAAACAGAGAATCTTAATAATATCCTGCTTAATGGAATCTTATAGTTGCACATTTTTTTAAGATTTTATTTATTTATTTGACAGAAAGAGCGAGCACAAACAGGGGGAGTGGGAGAGGGAGAAACAGGCTCCCCGCTGAGCACGGAGCCCAATGCAGGGCTCGATCCTAGAACCCCTGGGATCATGACCTGAGCCAAAGGCAGACGCTTAACCGACTGAGTCACCCAGGCCATCCAGTCAGACATTTCCATATTCACTGCACTCTGAGTTGCATGGTCCAGAATATTATCCCTGGATGAGGCAGTAATGTGATCTTTAACCACAGGGACATCACAAAGTTTAGTGTATTTTACTCCCCTAGAGAGGTGTCATATGAAGGTGAAGTAGTACAAAAGAACTTTCCATTGAAATGTGGCCACTCTTTCCCAGCTTGACACATGTGTAAAGGAAAAGTGCATTTCTGTGATCAATAGATAATAATGCATAAGTATCCCATTAATTTTGGAAAAAGCATTTTTTTCACCTTCCATCCTGTCCAGTGCCATTTATCAAGTGGGCTGTGAGTGACAATAGCAAGAATGAGGAATTCTACTTGACATCATTATGGATGGCAGTCTCAGAAATGACAGAAACCATAAAATAGCAAAATAACACTTGAAGGGCATGTTCAGTACAAGCCCCACATTACGGACTGCATCGCAACTTTGATAGCTGAAAATTAAATCTATTTCTCGATAGATGGGACTGCTATTTTCCATTTGTGCCTTGGTTCACAAGATTTACTAAGTAGAAATCCACGTAGCAACCTCAACTACTGTTTCTTAATATGCAAATTGAGCAATAAAAACACATATTTTGAAATCTTGATTTTGAGCATTGGTTGTGTATGAAGGAAATTTCAAGACAAAATCAGTATTAATCATGGTTAGTAACTTTGTTCCAGACCCATGTCTGAATGAAAGTGAGAAATGATTGGTTAAACTTTCTACATTGCAAGCAGTTTGCAATACATGTATTCAATTGGCTACAAGTTGTGACCTATTAGAAATATATATTTTTATACCTTATGTGGCTTTATGTACTTTGTAATGACCACAAACACAACCTTCTTTGGTGTTTACTTTGCATCAGGTAAGAATATTTAATTGTGCTTCTTTAATTTTTCTTTACATGTAAAGTGTTTACAGTAATAGAAAACATAGTAAAATCTATGGCATTTTAAAGTTGTTTTCACTGAAGCATGCAAATTCTGTGAAAAATAATCCATCAATATGTAACCACAGTTTTGCTTTTTTCTGCTTTTAGGTATATACGTATACAAATGTAACAATCTACAAATGTGTAAATAAATCCTCAACTCTTTTGAAGAAAGATGTTTATCTCTGCCCATCAGTCTAAATGTGGTCAGGAAGAAAAGTCACTGCAAATTACGGAATAAGGGAGTTTTATACAAAGACTAGAAGAGCAGGCAAGTTTGGGAGGCACCGTGCCCAGGAGGGGCGGCAAAATGAGAGCCCATGGAGGAACCCATAATTGCATTGGTGGTGGTCGGGGAGCTCCAGGAAGTGTGCAGAGCCCTGGGTATGACCCAGCCCTTGCGTGTGTCCAACAGTCTCCTCTGCACACAGCCCTGAATCTGAGCATCAGCATGCATGACCCTTGGACTTACTGGTAGAGAGATACATTGTTCATTAGGGAACAAATTTTTATGTTTCTATAAAAGAAGAGGAATTAAATGGAGGTTAGGACAGGCAGGTTGGCACAGAATACTTTTTTCATCCACCATGAAGTTAGTGGAAAAATCCTATTCTCAGAGTGGCAATCTGACCCACTTCCTCGTCTATGATTGCTATACCGGACACCATCCACATTGCAGAGATCGAAGTTTGGACTCGGCTAGATCACCCTTCCAAGGATCCAATTTCCTGGAGAATTGCCACTCTCTCTGAAGCTTACATTTCTGGACATTGTAATACACAATAATTTGCAATTTACTGAAGGTGTTTATTGGTGACTTCTCCACATCATTATTCAAGATCACTTATCTCAAGTATATTTCAGCATTTATGGAATATATTCAAGTTTTTTTGCTATCAAAGTTAAAACAACAAGAGATCAAAATCACCACAAACAGCTGTGATTTCTTCTACAGTAGTAGCAGTTCTTAACTCATCAATAGATTTTTGATGGTATAAGACATTTAAGTTGTTATCACAACTAGCAAATACAGCTTGAGTATGATTTCAACATAAATATGGATATTAGAGGAAATAACTTTAAAATAAATAAAGACATAGCTCCCATTCACGTCTGTATGTGTACACATGTATTCTGCATGTTTTTCTGGGAGATTGGGAGACTCGCTAACCCATGCCCATAAATCACAGATACTCAGGGACTCCAGTACTATGCATCTGTTATGATGCAGATAACATCTGCAGTACCATGTTCTAACAAAAATCAAAGCAAATCAAACAACTAAAAATAATAATAATAAAATCTGAAGCACCTCCTGGTGCCTCATGCTTCATGATAACCACTGTAGATGAAAATATACTCCATCTATCCATAAATATACTATATTTGTCACTCATTTCAAGTATTCATATGCGATGAAGCCATGGAAAACATGGAGGGATCTTATGTGTATATAAAGATATTAAATAGGGACAGTCTGAAAAAGACTGATACTATATTGTTCCAATTATATCATATCCTAGAAAAGGCAAAATTATAGAGACAATAAAAAGATCAGTGGTTTCCAGGGCTTTGTGGGGAGATGGGGAGGATGAAGAGGTGAAGCACAGGAGATTTGGGGACTTTTTTAAAAGATTTTATTTATTTATTTGTCAGAGAGAGAGAGAGCACAAGCAGTGGGAGCAGCAGACAGAGCGAGAAGCAGGCTCCCAGCTGAGCAAGGAGCCCGATGAGGGACTCGACCCCAGAACCCTGAGATCAGGACCTGAGCCGAAGACAGACACTTAACTGACTGAGCCACCCAGGTGTCCCAGATTTAGGGAATTTATACTAGTCTGTACAATACTGTGAAGGTGGATACATGATGTAATTCATCTGTCCAAACCTATAGAACTTCATGACATAAAGTATGCAAATTAGAAAATCATTAGGAAGTTAGGTCATCCCAGGAAGGAACTTGATGCTGTGACAAGAGATCGTATCTGTTTAAATGTTTGAAACAACCCCAACCTTAGATGGGAAGGTGCTCATCTAAGTAACTTTGGAAATGAGTGAAATCTGTACAACCAAAAGCAAAATGAACTGCATGTAAATACTGCCTTCTAGTTTATACAGTTGTTTTTCAGTGTGGTATACAGGTTAACAATTCTGATCCTGCTCTCACGATTCTGGTACCTGTATACTGCTGTTGAACATGTAAGTAGATAGATTTCTCAGTGTTAGGGTAGGACTTTACAGATAAGCAAGGTGAAGAGGCTAGAATCATCCACATGGTAACGCATTATAGGTGGAGCCATCAGTAGGAACTCAAGTTTCACTCAATATGATACAGATGGTTACACCTAGAAATATTTGTAGATATTCATGTGTTAGTATACATACACATATATTTTCTTGCTTAGGCAGGTGAGATGGTCTCAAAAAACTGAAACCCCAGGAGTAATCAACACACCCAGCTCCTGAATCTTGGCTTCTAATACCATTCTCAAAAACAAAAATAAAGCAAAAGCAAAAAAACCCAACCAACAAAACAAACAAAAACCCAGAGCTCTTTGGAGAAATGGCTGATTCCAGGACTGAGACAGAAAATATGCAAGATGAGCCCACAATACCTTGTGGTGTCAGAAAGTAGGAAAATGCTGAGCACACACAAGTGCACACTCATGGGGGTATCAGAGGGATGCAGGGGCCAACTGAGAGAGCTCCCAATAGCTAAAACAGGAGCCATTTGACCAAAAAATTGCATTGGATTATAACCCAAAGTATAAAATAAATAGCCATGAGTATTTATTGATAACTAAATGATTGCATAAATTAATAAATGGTAGAGAATTCCTATACCAAATAATTCAGAATAATGTATAGGTTCTCCACCCTACAGAAGGGGGAGTCTAACTTTCTACTCATTAAGTGTGGCCTACACGTAGTGATTTCTTCCCAAAGAATACAGTACAGTATAGAAAGGGCAGGGGACTCTACAGTAGATAAACCTGAAAAATCTCAGCCAGGTGATCAAGTCAATATTAACAATGATAAGGTATTTGACATATAGCCTTGATACGATGTCATGAAAATAGCATTTTACCTGCATGCTTTTCTTTCCTAAAACCCATAATAGCAATCTACTTATGAGATAAACATCAGAATAATTCCAATAAGGGGCACCCTCCAATTTACCTGACCGTACTGCTATGTATCTGACCCAAAACTGTCAAGGTCATCAAAAACAAGGAAAGTCTGAAAAACAGTCACACTGGAGAAAGAACTAAGAAGACGCACAACTAAACATAATGCTGCATTCTGAATAGGATTGTGGAACAGAAATAAGACATTAGATAAAATCTAAGAAAACCTGAATAAATTATGGACCTTAGTTAATTATGTATTGATAGTGCTTCATTCATTTTAACAAAGGTACCATACTGGGGCGCCTGGGCGGCTCAGTCATTAAGCGTCTGCCTTCAGCTCAGGTCATGATCCCAGGGTCCTGGGATCGAGCCCCACATCGAGCTCCCTGCTCCGCGAGCCTCCCTCTCCCACTCCCCCTGCTTGTGTTCCTTCTCTCGCTGTGTCTCTCTCTGTCAAATAAATAAATAAAATCTTAAAAAAAAAAAAAAACAGAAAAAACAAAGGTATCATACTGATAAATGATGTCAATAAGGAATACTCTGTGCAGAGATACATGAAGACTCTGTACTATCTTCTCAACTTTTCTGTATATCTACAACTGCTGTAATGTAAAGTTTATTATAAAAAACACAAATATGAGTAAGAGATGATCTCCATTCTTGAGGAGCTCTCAGTCACGAGAGGAGGCAAATAGTCCAAAAGTTACAGTCAAGCATGATGAGTTTCATGATAAAAGGAAGCACGGGACATTGAGCAGTTAGTGGAGGACCTCCTGACAGTGGCTGGCAGGCCTAAGGAACCTTGGGGAAGAGAGTGATTCTGAACTGAGTAATACAGGAATCAAGAAGTGAAGAGGAAATGAAAAATGCAAGAAGCAATGAGATCTAACCTTCAGCAGGTAATTCCCTTTATCACCAGCATCAAGAGCAAATTCCCCAGACTTCTACAGCCACCCCAACTTTGATTGCAAGTCTCCATTCCTGCTTTATCTCCCACTCCCTGACTCCGCATTATTGGTCCCGTTCGGTTCCTATCAACCGCGGATACATTCATCTCCTAAGTCTTGTGCTGTCTGGCCGCCTCTGTGCATGTCGCCACATGGTGGATGGTGAGCACGTTTTTGCCTTTTTTTTGTAAAGATTTTATTTACTTATTTATTTAGAGAGAGAAAGAGCATGCACGAATGGAGGGGGGTACGGGGGAGGCAGAGGGAGAGAGAATCTCAAGCAGACTCTGTGCTGAGTCGGGAGCCCAACATGAGGTGAGATCCCATGACCCTGAGAGCATGAACAGAGTTGAAATCAAGAGTCAGACACTTAACCGACTGAGCCGCCCAGGCACCCCACTTTTTTGCCTCTTTAAAAGACTGTGCAGCCTTCGGTACCTGCCCTGTTTCCCGAGTCCTTGAACATTCCCAAACCCTACCAGTTTATGAGTTCTCTCCCTTCTTCAAGCTCAAAGCATGTTTACCATCCTCTGAAACTAATTTGAATAATTCTACCATTAACTTTCATTAAAATATTGCACAATAACTTTAAAATTATTTTTATTTCCATGTACTTACATATTTTTTTCATTAGTTATATTCCTTAATTCTCCAAATAATGGGCTTGTCTTGAAATCCATGTTTTGGAATGATAAGACTCCTTGACTGTCATCTTTCTATTATTTGGTAGAGGAAAAAATAGGAACCATTTATTGAGGGTTAGTGTATCAGGAACTAAGTAAGTATCAGGATCTAAAGTGAATAAAATATGTCAACTTTTCAAATTCCCCCAAATGCCTCTGAGCTAAATATTATTATCTCTGTTTTCTAAAACTACTGGAGGTCACTGGGGCTGCAAAGCCCACCCAGACATCTAGTCTCGCCAGAATCCTGAGTGTGAAGTCAAACCAGCACCAGAGCCCAGGCTGTTTCGGCTCCAGCCTGCTACCACCTGTGTGCGATCTATGGGACCCATACAGGCAGACTATTTCTCGACATTACATGGCTCTGTGGTGTCGGGGCCAGACCGATTCTCAGGTCTGTGTAGTGGCCACAATGCTTGGCTGGACCCATGACCTGAAGCTTTATGCAGAACCCTAGTTCATCAGTTTCCTCAATTTTCAAATGGGGCTGAAGATAGCACCTACCTCCTAAGGTTGTGGTAAAGAACAAAGGAGCTCCTGTTGTTGCCATCATCATCCCTAAAGGTACCACTAGCTGTCATATGACTTGCTTTTTTCTCTTTTTGGTCCTTTCTGGCATAGAAAACATTTAATAACTTATTCGTTTTACAGTTTCTGATTTTGCTTCTCTGACAGTCCTCTTGTTTTCCAGAATATAAAAAATGAAATGGTATTTGACTTCAGTTCAAGAACTTGGCAGTTGAGTCACGCTTTAAGAAAAAGAAGGTGTCTTTTAGGCTGTCAAGAAAATATGGGGATTGTCACACGGCTTTGGGCAGGTGGTGACAGGGGCCGAGCTGGTGCCTGTCACCTTCCTCTTCCTCTTTCCAAGCATCTTCGTGCGCCAAGAAAGGGGACATTGACCTTGAGAGCCCATGAGAAGAGATACTATTTCAAATGAAGCAATAAAATGTGTAATATATGTTTGTAATTAGAGAAACTGTTTTGCTCTCTTCTCAAGTTTAATAGCTTCTCAAAGATGGTGAGTAAGTTAAGGGAGTTTTTTAATATTCCTCTGAAATATGAATCCATGTACAACCTTGTATTCCATAATTAAAAATGTCTTTGATCTGAGGGTCTTAGATTTATCCTAGCAAATTAAGTGTTGAACATGGGATCTCTAGGTTTTACTCATAATGCAAACAAGTAAAGGCAAGCAGCACCACGGCTGGGGAGATACTCAGCACAGAGGGCAAACGGTACCTTGACTCACATCAAACATCATCATGTGTCATCTGGGAAGGGAGGCTGATCGGCAGCATGAGAGTTACCTTAACTCTGTTCCGGTGAGGGCGGGAGATACAGCTTAGATGTCAGGGGGAAAGTACACAACCAAATACTCAAATAGACTCATAATGCAGAAGAAGGGGGACACAACAAAGATGTCTCTTTACTTTGTGAAGTCTGTGAGGCAGTCCTGGCACCATTATATCCTATAACTTTGCTGTGAATACTAAAGCGGTATCACATGTGAAAATACTTTGAAAATAAGGAGTGTTATAAACATATGTGCTGTGTTTTCATTCTTCAAGTGGGCCATGCCCATGGCAGGGCGGGTAAGTTTCCACCTGACCAGTTGTATGGTTTTATTAAAAGAAATAGGATGTTAGCAGTAATGTAAATGAATCAAGTAGAGAAGTAAAGATTTGTTGGAAAGGCTAGGTTTTTATTTTGGATTAATAAAAAGATGCTATTAATACTGAAAGAAAATATAATCACAGCATGAGCTTTTCGTATAGTTCATTTAGTAGAGTAAGATGTCACTTGTAATTTAGACTGATGTGCAGGGCTGATGACGTACCTTCCACTGTAGGATGCTATGATACTTGACAAATGAGCCTAAAAAACAGGTTAGTACAGTTGGGGGGAAAAAGTAATGGAGATGCCAGGGATCGAACCTGGGGCCTTATACATGCAAAGCATATGCTCTACCACTGAGCTACATCCCCAGGTCTGAAAGTGGCCTGACATGGAGATGAGTTGGCACAGTTATTCCTTTTAAGAAGATGGGCAGATGACTCTATCTGGGGAACGAAATAACACTGGATTCCTACAGTTTCAAATTCCAGTCACAGGACGTTCTTAAGCATTCTTCCAGGGACGTTTTGCACCATTAATATAGAATCGTCCTGCAGCCTTATAGCTCAGCATCGTGCTAGCTTCCCAAGCCTTATTTATAGATACGATGAAGCACCACCTTCCTTCAAAATTCATCTTATTTCTGTGGTCTCCTACTCATCCACCCAAGAAAATACTTTAATTATATTCCACAATGTCCCTATGCCTTCTAGGGGAAGGGAAAAAAACTCCTCTATTCCCCTGGGTTCTGTGCCTGGGCCTTGAAAAATAGATCAACAAAAGGATTAACAAGAGAAAAAGAGAGTTTATTAAATCTCTCCCACCCCCACCCCCACATACAACAGGGAGAAACCCAGTGATGAGTAACTCGAAGGCGTGGTTAGAACACTGCATCAATCAGTACGGAAGTGACAAGACAAAGGAAGAAGGGTTTAGGTTTTTAGAGGTGCAAACTGGGGAAAGTAAAGGTAGGGGGGAAACCAGTGCGAGATAAGGACTCTCTAGAAAGGTTTGAGGGTGTAGAATCTTCTCAGGGCAGTGCTGCCTCCAGTGGAGGGTTGGTATCTCCTTCCTGGTAGTGTGGGCTGGGGGCATCACAATGGGAATTTAGGGTCTGCTTCCAGGAAAAGAGTTGCCTTCATCTCCAAATAATCCTTGTGCCAGAACGTTGTATTTTGGGGTGGTAGAAACTGAACCACCTTCATATCCTTCCTGGGGTGAAGGTCAGAATGGGGGGTCTTGTTACTGAGAAGAAAAAGATGAAGGAGTTTACTTGTTGTCATAACAGTACTTCCCTCAGGACAGGGAAATGGCGTTCTGGATCTAACAGCCCACCCAAGTTGCGTGGCATTGCTGTGGCCAGAGGAAGCAGCATCGCTCTGAGTGGAGCAAGTTCCTGGAGGACCTGAGTCCAAACCGTGGAGAGCTATCAGCACTTGATTTTCACTGGCTATAATGATAAAGATGAAATAGTGATTTGATAAATAACATTTCCTCAATGAGAGGACAAACAGGAATACCAGAAGTAAATGAAAGAGCTATTCTTTGGTTTTATCTGCTTGATTACCACAACCCATAATGCTGAATGCAGCATATCCCTTGATAGGATTATTAGCGTAGGGCTCTCTAAATATTTGATGAGCTCATTGGAGCCTTACAGAAAATCTAATTTCCGGGTTATCACTAACAGCATATTCTGGCTCTGACACTGGTTCTCTTTGCTAAGATGATGCAAACTTTAAAGCACACTCTTGTTCTATCTTAGCAAATTTGGACATTCTTGGCCAATATAAGATCAGAAGCTAAGAACAACAAACTCATTTATGAACCAACTCAATGATATATGATACACTTAGCTATATCACTGAAACTAATAGAGGACAAAGTCCAAAACAATAAAGAATTACCAAAAGAAAAAAAGTATCTCCTTTCTTTTTAGCTCTGGTTCCAATATAATGATGGCTTTAGAAATAACTTTATCTGAATATAGTTTTCTATAATCCTAGATATTTCACTTCAGATGTATATGCTGATATTCCTTATGAAAAATATGAAAGTACAGAATATTCATATATTGATTAAAATAAGTCCAAAATACAGGTAATTCTCTTAAGCAAGACTATCATTATAGCCTTTAAATCTCCTACCTTAATATTGTTGGGTCTTCATCCATCAGTGAAAACACAGCTAGTAAAACGATGTGACTGAGGTGTAAATTACTCCATCTTTACCAGACCTCTGTCCTACCATGTACTTTACTGTAAAATACTCTACGCTAAAGACTCAGAGAAGAGAGTAGTGCCTCAAGTGTTTATCCTATGACTGTGCCAGGTGAAGGCATGCAGAATAAACCTAAATATAAATTACTTTGAATGCTTCAGGCTAGTCATAGAAAATTTCATTTGTCCTGAAAAGATTTTCGAGCTTGAAAAAAATGAGCAAAATCAACAAGATTATGAAGGCTCCATATTTCTTTCAGTCCATAAATATAATATGCTTTCTGTAAAGTTATGTCTCAGAGAGATTTATGCTTGTTTTGTTACATATTTACTTAATTGTCCGGGATCCATGCACATGAAGAATTCACCCTGGAAAGAGTGGGTTTCACGAGATTGTTCTGCTGCAAGACCCTGAACTAGACACTGAGTTAAGCCAAGCATGCTCCTTGCTACCACACAGGAAAGACTGGCCATGCCATGTTTCTTGTCGGAAGCACAGAAGCAGGAGAGCGTCCACGTGCACACTCTCTCTCCTTTACCCTCTGGCTTTTGCTGGCTTCTCTCCCTCTCATAAGTGCTTTGCACATAAATACTCATGCGACATTTGTGATATGAAAATTAGCTTTCAAAACGTCTTCTCTTTCTTATCAACAGGTTTGCCCTGTGAAAAGTACTGAAAAGTAACAATTTAACTTGTTTTGTAAATGTTATTTGATGAAATAATAAGATTATATAGCCAGTATGCATGATAAAACTTAAATAAAAATTTCTTAAATTAGGGGCGCCTGGGTGGCTCAGTCGTTAAGCGTCTGCCTTCGGCTCAGATCATGATCCCAGGGTCCTGGGATTGAGCCCCACATCGGGCTCCCTGCTCCATGGGAAGCCTGCTTCTCCCTCTCCCACTCCCCCTGCTCATGTTCCCTCTCTCGCTGTGTCTCTCACTGTCAAATAAATAAAATCTTTAAAATAAAATTTTTTTTTCTTAAATTAGTTTAACATATAAATCTTATTATATGTGTATATATGTAAAATTTATTAGTTCTAATTTTGGAATTGTAAAGTTCTAAAGGAAAGCTTTAAAATCCTTTTCAAATTTCATATTCAGCTCAGAGAATCAGAAAAAAAATTTGTAAACATCAAATACCAAATAATGGCATCAAGACTATTAACTTCCAAATATAAAATCATAAATTTATGCTGTTTTAAGCCATGAAATTTGTGGCAATTTGTGACAGCAACAATCATAAAGGAATACAATCCTGCCACCTCTGTTGGCTACTGGGCTGTGGTACATGTTCCCTACCCGTGTCTGCTGTGGGCCAAGAGGGGCTCAGGGTGATGTGGAAAATGGAAAAGGACACAGTGGGGGGTGGGGGGGGAGGGGTCTCTCCCTGAGTCTATTCTCCCAGTTATGGGATCTGACCTCCTTTGGATCCAGTCTTCTGTTATGGGGTAAATTATGACCCCCAACATTCAGATAGTGAAGTCCTAACCTCAGTACCTCAAAATCTGAGCTTATTTGAAAACTAACATAATTAGTTAAGATGAGGCTACCCTGGAGTCAGATGGGCCCTAATCCTGTATGACCAGTGCCCCTATGGAAGGGAAACCTGGCCACAGACACACACATGAGAATTCCACGTGAGTATGGAGGTAGGGTGATGAGTTTACCAGTCAAGGATTGCCGACAAGCTGCCAGAAGCCAGGAGAGAATCTTGGCAGATTCTAACTTATGAACCTCCGAAAGTACCAACCCTGAAGACAGCTTGATCTTGGACTTCTGGTCTCCAGAACAGCCAGAAAATAAACCGCTGTTTAAGTCGCCTTGTTTGTGGTACTTTGGGCAGCCCCAGCGAGCCAAATCTCCCTCCTCCACCATGACTCAGCCTTCTTCCCGCAGTGGTTTCTCATAGTTCTTGGGTTAGTTGTCAGAACCCATTAACTCTGCTTGCTTTTGCAGCCTCCCCAGGGTTGCAGTAATGGGGAGTCACCCTCTGATCGCCTTTTCTTCTCATTTCAGCAGAAACTGCCTTTTTATATTTTTAGCACGTACAACTTCTCAGAGAGTAAACACACATTCACTTACTAGTGCTCAGCGTTTAACACAAAGCTCTTTTTAGGATTGATTTCATTTATTATCAGTGAAGTTTCCCTCTTATACCCCTTTGCTGTTGTTAATAATTCATCCAGTATTAGAAATGGTGATGTCCTTTCTGACAAGTTCTCCCTTGGTTTTTAATTTTCATTCATCTTTGTAAAGTTAGCTAATTCTGCCTGTGGTGTCAGTCAACGTGAGGATGTCCAAAGAAGTTGCATCAGGTCCTATTTCACTGTAGCCCCGGCTGTAATATGCAATTGTGTAAGAACATCAGCATATAAGTCTACTGAAATCTTTCCTCCCCTGGTATTTCTAGTCTTAACAAGGAAATTGGCAAAAGCTCCTAATATAACAAGAACTCAAAAGGATTCAAGTGTGGCAAAGAATACTTTTCATATAGGCAGATTGGATGTCATAAAAGTAATTTTTGTTCATATTATCTTATGAATAAAAAATGTTATGACTAAGCAAAACAGAAGAAGCTAAATAAATTCTTCCCAGTTTATTTTAGTGGTAGCCATTTTGTCATTGTGAATTACATGAACTTACCTTAGTTGGAATTAAACACAGTCAAAATCAAATTAATTTTCCATTGCTTGTTTACATGAGAGAGCTCTTACAAACATAATTTTGCTTACAATATGCCTGCTATAATATTTTATTATTTTTAGTTATTAAATGTTCTAAATAACTAATTCTTCGTCTCTAGTCAGCATTGGTAGCTGAATTTTTGTCACATTTTGTAGACCTTCATCCAAATCTTACAATTTCTTCAAGGTCCATATTAAGCACCAATTTCTCCATAAGTTCATCTCAAACAAAACTAACAGATGTTAAAAATAGTAATGCTATCTATTTAGATAGTTTAAAAATTATTTTATAGCACATTTTATATTTCATCTTTTGTCTTCTGAAATATTTATTGTTCGAATGCAAAATCTTTGAATACAGAGATCAAGACTTCCATTTTGTTTCTTTTTTACAATGCCTTGAATAGGGGTAGGCATACGGTAGAGCATAAATATAAATTTCTTAATTAAGTTACCATGTCAATCTTATTTTATGTGTATATTTTCAAACACTACTTCACAAAATGGAGTTGCCTTAGAAAAGTTGTTTTGTTTTTAAAAATGTGGGGCACCTGGTTGGCTCAGTCAGTTAAATGTCTGCCATCAGCTCAGGTCATGATCCCAGGGTCCTGGGATCCAGCTCTGCATCAGACTCCCTGCTCAGCCAGGAGCCTGCTTCTCTCTCTCCCTCTGCTCCCCCACCCTCCCCCTCCCCCTGCCCTGCCCCCTCTGCTCTCTCAAATAAATAAATAAATAATCTTTTTAAAAAATGTAAAACCCCAAAGGAAAGTTAAAATTCCATTTCAAATTTCATATTCAGTTGCAGGACATGTATGAACATAAAATGTATCATAACATTAAGATTACATTTTTCTATAATTTTCATATATTTACATTTCTTAAAATACAAACTCTGAAAAAGCACTTCTGCATGAAAACTGACATTTGTTAGTCAGTTAGTCAAAAAGCACTTATTGAACATACACGGCAGAGGAAAGAAAGTTACAAATCATTCTAATAGTTTCAACAATAATTTTCTTGACGTATGTTTTCCCATGAGAATAAGTAGCATGATACAGCCCTGATACATGGGGCTAGCGTCATGGTTTTATTGAGATACAAATGCTCAGTTTTGGGTTTTGGTTTTGGTCTTTTGAGAACATCATTTTTCTCTCTTACCCTGAAATAACATCTCAGAGTGAGGTTGATGGGATGGCAGAAATAATCAGACAATGACATTTTCAGCATCAAATGAAACAGTAATTCTCTACATTCACAGATAATTCTGCAGAACAGTTCTTATACAAATATAGTAATTTTCTGCTTATGTAAGTATATGGTGGCAAAAATGAGATGAATGTGAAAAGTATTATTAGCATCACATGAATCACACATATCAACAAAATGCCACTGAAGAAAACATAAATGCCGACATGTGTCAAGTGAAAGAGATTGCCACCTGCCAATCACCAACCACAAGTTGTAGAAGGAGAGGAGAAAGCAGAGTCTTGGAAAAAGCTCTTATTATCCCTGAAAAAGCAATTTTTTACTTCAGAGTGACTACAATAGGGTTTGATTGTGTTAATTTCATCATCTAACATGATTGATGATGGATCTACAGCATTGTCAAAACCTCAGCAAGCAAAACAGTTAAACATTTTTGACTATTGGCATGATGCAAAACACAACGATGCGGCAAAAACAAAGGCCGGGGACAGCAGGCTGCTGCCTTGAGGCTTCTTTTCAGGTAGAAACAGGAAAAGCTGTGATTTATACCCCATTTCAATTGTCCTCAGGAAACGTTTGACAACAGACTGTGGAAGAAAGTAAATTCCTCGTTGATACACTAAGTATGCACCTTACACTGATGCATCACAGGGACACACCAGTGGGAAAGACATCAGATTTATTTATTTATTTATTTATTTAAAGGTTTTATTTAGTTATTTGAGAGAGAGAGAGAGAGAGAGAGCACAAGGGGGGAAGAGAGGGAGAAGCAGACTCCCCACTGAGCAGGAAGCCCCATGTGGGAATCAATCCCAGAACCCTGAGATCACGGCCTGAGCCGAAGGCAGTGGCTTAACCGACTGGGCCACCCCGGTGCCCCAACGTCAGATTTAAGATCCAGGAACTGGTTCTAGTCTCTGTGCTTCACCCAAATTGTCCCAAGCCAGACACTAATAGCATGCACCATTGGATTATTCACAATAACAAAGATATGGAGACATCCTAAATGTCTGTGGATGGATGAATGCATAAAGGAAATGTGGCCCATGTAATGGAATATGATTCTGCCATATAAAAGAAGGAAATCCTACCATTTGTGATAGCAATGATGAATCGGAAGGACATTATGCTAAGTGAAATAAGTCAGACATAGAAGGACAAATACTGTATAATCTTACATATATGTGGAATCTAAAATATAGAACTCACAGAAGCAGAGAGTATAATGGTAAATAGTTACTTTGGTCTGGAGGGTGAGGGGAAAAAATGAGATATTGGTCAAAGGCTACAGACTTCCAGTTATAAGATGAAGAAGTTCTAAATCTAAGGTACAGCATGGTGATTATAGTTAATAATATGTAGTGTATACTAAAAATTTGCTGAATGAGTAGATCTTAAGTGTTCTCACCATCAAAAAAGGAGGCAACTCTGTGGGGTGGATGGATGTCTAATGGGCTTGATTGTGGCAACCATTTCACAACCTGTACCTACACCCAAACTTCCTGTTGTAAATATATAAAATTTTGTCCATCAGACATCGATAAAGCTGGAAAAAAACTGGAAAAAAATGCGCCATTGGGTAAATTATTTAACATTTTATGTCTTTTGGCTTAGAAGTTAGAAAAGTCATAAATATTTTGAAAATATTTATCTGGTTATTATCAGCAGTCTTTGTGACTGCAGGAGATACAGCAGTTTCAAAATTGAAATGTGAGCCTACACATAAAAAATGAGCGTATTCTCAATACGAACGATGCCACTTGCAGGAATCTCAGAATTGGCCCCACGTGGTAGTAGAGCTGACGGCGGCTGAACGAAAGATTGATCTAGAACGGCTCTTTTGGAATCAAACTTAGATTTGGGTCACGGCATTCCCTGATCCTTATCCTTGACAAGTCACCTGGAGCCGTCCTTTAAACCATACTTCCTGATTTCCTCTGATGTAATATCTGAATAACAGTTACGAGTATTTTGTAGAGCTTTTGAGGAAAATGTGGAGATAATTTATTAAGGTTTTTAGCACAGTACATGACAAGGCAAATAATCACTGAATTAGCTATTATTATCATGATTCCTTAATTTGAATATGTTCCTTGGGGTTTTGTTCTATATAACTGCTTCCCATAGGACTGTCTGTAAGTCTGAAAGCATTCTATATCTACACTGTACATGTTACAGCAACTACTGAATCCATGGGAATATCGAACGTTTAAAACATGGCCAGTGTGACTGATGAACTGAAGTTCTTATTTTATTAATTTTAAATTGAAATACCCACATGTGGCTTCTGGTACTGTATCAGACTCTGCAGGTGTGGAGTCTCCTCATTCAACACTCTCTACCTGGGCGATCCCACCTACATCCACAGCCCAGGCGTGGTCACCTGCACCCAGGCATCCCCCAATCTCCATCTCATCCCAACACAGTAGCTAATGTTTAGAGGACACTTTTTAGGTGCCAGGCATTTCTAGGAGCTCTGCATGCAGTGTCTCATTCCGGCCATGCAGCATCCCTGTGCCATAAATACAATTATTCCGGTTACGTCGCAGATGAGAAAAGCAGGAACAAGCTGATTCATGTCTGAATGAGAAGTCAAACAAAATAAGCTTCATAGCTAATGCAATGATCTGGGTGTATGAATCTACGTTAAATGCTTTGCCTAAAGACAGGGCTATTTCCGACAAAGCCAGGACTAGGATGCAGGCAGGTTTCCTGTTTTCCATCCAGTTCTCATGACCGCTCTGCTTCGCTGTGGAATGGAGGGTTGCTGTGTCAGCAAAAATACAAAAACCTCCACCGAGAAACTAGAGATCTGGGCAAACCTTCCTGAAGAAATAGGGGGGTGGGGGTGGAAAGGATTTTAAGAATGAAGCTAAGTTTGTTAAAGAAAGTGCTAGTAAAGGAAATTCTCTCTGGCCAGTTCTGAGTTTATAAGGGGCAAAATGCACACACACATAAACACACACACACGCACACTCCTTTTATGATATGCACACAGACACAGAGATACATTTTAAAGTAATAATAAAATGGGACCTTTCAATGTGAATTTTAAGGGAATCAGGTTAGAAATGAGACTTTTCTAGATTGTCAAATGTCCATCGAAACTATGAAGACTCCTTTAGCTCTGATTGTACGGGATGTCAGACTTTAATTCATTAATTTGAATAGCTTGCAGAACATGTTTGAGAAGAAGTCAAAGAAATTCAGGCTGAGACTAGAGAGAGTACAATAGGATGTTTATGCTTCCTTTTGTTCAATTTTAAAGAATCAAATATCTCTGGAAGCTACTAGTAAGAACATGTGAAAGGTCATTTCTCAGCTAGTATGACAAGCTATATTTAATCTTAAAACATCAAAGAATATAATTTTCTTCTAAGAACTTATGCCTCTTATTCCATCCCTAGAGCTCTAGTGTGTGCATTGGTAAGAGTTTCGATGTAATAAAAATACTTAGACATTTTACAAGTGATTTCATAATCATTTTGATGAGGGAACAGAGGGCAGGCTGGGGACAGGGCAGGAACTGACACCCCACAAACCCCCCCACAGATGGGATGTATGTGACATTTCTCATGCACTCCTGGGTGCCCTAAAGCTAAGGAAAGGAAAAACAAAAAGTTAACACAGAGATCACAACCCTGCAAGATATGAGTCTCCCTCAGTTTACAAATGTCTTAGCAGTCTACAAGAACAAAGCATTTCTATCAATAACCTAGCTTCCAAAAGGAAATGTAGATACAATTAAATGTCCTTGTAACCTGCAGCCCATTGATAGATCCTTAAAGCCGGCAGAGCCTAATGTTCCTCCAGGAAGTTCCCAACTATCTTCATGTTAATGTCTTGCTAGAGGGGTAAACAACCTTAACTTGACAATGGCAAGGCCTGTGGTATCCTCGGAGTCTTCTTTAACATATGAAAATCCTTTGAAAACCTCCCTTTTCCTTATCTCCCCCAAACCCATAGTATAGAACCAGCCACCCCTCACAACTCCCGGGGCAGGAGCTCTTTCTGCCCGGGGGTCTTGTCCCCGTGCTTTAATAAAACCACCATTTTGCACCAGAGTCTCAAGAATTCTTTCATGGTCATTGGCCCCAGATCTCAGCCCATGGAACCTCACCTACATTCCAAAACCACATCAATCTGAAATGCACAAAGCAGCAACCTAATTGGACAGATTTACCAACAGAAAAACACTGGCTTTCTTTTCTAGCAAGCTATTAATTTATTTTAATATATTTTCAAATATCATCAAATCTCTTAACTAGTATTGAACTTAAAAATATCCCAGTATTATAAACCTCAAAGTAGAAATTTGATAATTCTGTCTAGAGACATTTCTTCTGAAAGAGAGAAAATATTCATATTCTGGCAAGGAAAATATGCCTTGTAACTACAGAAAAGTAACTTTTCTGTTATTTATACAAATTTACAAACCTGTTTACAGTGCCTACACACCTTTAAAATATCACATCATATTTTATATTTTCTCCAAGATATTAGCCAAAATGAGCAATAATCTTTATTGCCTTTGAACCAGGTGTGGTTCTATGTTACAAACTGCTAAAGCTAATTAGCATCAGGTCACAGCTTGGACCGAATGCTGAGACAGACGCCGCTGGAAATGGGGGCTCACAGCTAACGGTCTGGGACCCGGGTTTTCTGACTCGCTGACCAGAGTGAACTCTTTGGGAGCACTCCTAATAAACTCAGAGGATGTTCAGAATTTGAAAGACACACAGAATTAGATCATCCTGGTGCTTCTGCCTTCACGTTGCTACTTTTCTATTTCCCCTTGTTTAAAGTAAGCACACTCATGTAACCGTTAACATTTTTTTTTCAGGAAACCTTTCCAGTCACATCCGTCAATCTGGGGAAGCTGATCCTCCAGATGCTCTTATAACAAACTGGCCATGTCTCTATCACTGCCTTTACCACAGAATTATAATAAAATAATCGCTTCATATGTCCGCATCTTTCACCAAGCTTGGAGACTTTTAATGGCAGAGGCTAAATGTTACTCATCTTCCAATCCCTGATGTCTAAATGCTAATTTGACACTTAGTAGCTGCTTAATTAAATTTTGCTGGGAAAAACAACAAGTAGATTAAAGAATGAATGCATGAATGAATTTTTTTTTTTTTTTTTTTTTTTGGTGCAAATAAGTGGTTTATTAAAGCATGGGGACAGGACCCTTGGGCAGAAGGAGCTCCTGCATGGGGGTTGTGAGGGGTGGCTGATTATATAATATGGGGTTGGGGGAGGTAAGGAGGTAAGGAAAAAGGGAGGGTTCAAAAGAACTTTCATATGCTAAAGAGGACATACAAGATACCAGAGACCTTGCCATTGTCAAGTAAAGGTTGTTTACCCCTCTAGCAAGGCATTAGCATTAAGATAGTTGGGAACTTCCTGGAGGAACATTACATTCTGCCCACTTCAAGTATCCGTCCATGGGCTGCAGGTTATAAAGACATTTAATTGTATTTACATTCCCTTCTGGAAGCTATTGCTAAGGCTTTTGTAAGTAAACTGGGGGAAACTCATGTCTTGCAGGACTGTGATCTCTATAAGTTAACTATTTGTTTTTCCTTTCCTTAGCTTTAGGGCAGCCAGGAGTGCCTGAGGAATGTCATATACATCCTTTGCGGGGGGGAGAGGGGTTGTGGGGTCAGCTTCTGCTTTGTCCTCACCTTGCCTTCTGTTCCCTCATCATTTTCCCCCTGAGCAATTTTGACCCTTAAATCTTTAAGGTTGTTGAAGGTGGAAGGTCTCATCTTCTGTAACATCTTCCTGCTGAACAGGGGCATAGAGATGTCCCTACCTATGGGTCAATATTGGTCAGTTGGGTAATGTATAGGGGAGTTACAAAAGGGGGAGGCAGCTCGATTCTGCATAAGTGAATTTAAATTTGACTGCCATAAGACTAATGTAACATGTAACTTGGGCTTTGTGTGAAAAAATTAGAAACCAAAATACTTCACTGTCTTCCCCCAAGAATTTTAGATCCTGCTAGAGGTCAAAGGTAATTGAAGGGCTTGTATGTTTTCATCTTTGCTTTTAGGAAATCTATATTAGTGCGTTATAATTGATTTTTATTCCTCCAGCGAGTCTCCCCTACCCCATCAAAGGGGACAACGTTCAGGTCTCCTCAAACCATAATCAACCACATCATTATTGTTACTTAGAAGAACTTGTGTGTTGGAGACACAGCCACAGCGCTTCCTGAGAATAAGGAACTGAGCCTGGTACCGGGACTGAGGACCCAGTGTGTGACGGGGAGAGGTGATAATGATGGGGCTGATGGAAGACCTGCAGCCAAAGGAATTAAAATATCAGAAAAGGAAAACTTCTCCTGCCTGAAGAGCAGCAAAAATGTGGAAGACACCCCTCTCTTCCTTTTGTTTCTCCTTGAGATGCCGATGGAGAGCGCCCGAGAACTCGTCACCTTGCACAGCTTACTTCTGAGCCGGTGACTGCGCCGTCCTCAAGGAACTCAGACTCATATGTTCCTGCTAAATTAAAGAGCTACAAATTAAAGAATAATGTCTACAGGAGAAAAAGTGCAGAAGACATTTTCTAGAGATGGGGAATGACTTTCTAAGCATCGGCCAATGCAAGAAATTCTTCAAAGATAAAGAGACTTGACCACTTTTTAAAACTTTTTAATATCAAAAATGATCCAAAAATTGTCAAAGGAAAAAGAAATTGGAGAAATACAGTTTGAATGAGGATAACCGACAAATTCTTGCAGATGGAAGTTATAAAATCAAGGAAGAAATCCATCATGTTTTCATTAGTCTCTCCAGCGTCAAATCCAGCCATCACATTTGATCTTTCCCCTCCTTCAGCCCCTCCAGGGCCCATGCATAACCTAGTTCTTTCTACCTCCATCCTGAGTGCTCTGTGACAGGTGCTGTAGGGCACCAGGCACCTTCCCCGGACAGGCAGCCTGCCTCTGGTGACTGACTGCTTTCTTTTCTTTTTTCTTTCGTAATTTACGAGTTCATTAATGCTTCTCCAAATACATTACCTTGAATGTCATTTTACAATACTTCAGATTACAATTTTTTTTTTTTTAAAGATTTTTCTTTATTTGACAGAGAGAGACACAGCGAGAGAGGGAACACAAGCAGGGGGAGAGGGAGAGGGAGAAGCAGGCTTCCCGCTGAGCAGGGAGCCCAATGCGGGGCTCGATCCCAGGACCCCGGGACCATGACCTGAGCTGAAGGCAGATGCTTAACGACTGAGCTACCCAGGCGCCCCCTCTTCAGATTGCAATTTATATTCATTTCCAGGCACTTTAATTTCTTACATAATGCAGTGGTTGCTGCACTATATATGCGGATTCCTTTTCCAAAACTGAGGGATTCATCGTTCTGCTTGCCGGGAGTTTTGGCTGCTGAAGATTCACGCCTGACTTCTCTAGAATTCGTCCTTGGCCGACAGGAGCTGTCTTACTCAAGGCTATACCCTTCCCTGAGGGAAGCCCACATCCAATGACGCATCCAGATGGGTGTAGGAGGGCCTGGGCTCTGTGCCTCAGTGGGGGGCATCCCTCAAGAGCCATGTCAGCCATGACTGACTTCTCTCCACTGTTCAGACAGGAGCCGCAGCAGTTGGGAATTCTGTGGGACAGAGTGTTATATTCTGTCTGGACACTGGTTGGGGCTCCTTAGTCATTCAGAGAGGTCTTACAGGCTGTCTAAGGCTTGTACTTCCCCGCCACGCTATCCAAAGGAATGCGTGTTGTTTCCTTTATGGTACATAAACCCCCACCCCTCCAGAAGCTCCTTGTTAATGTTCTTATCACTACTTGCTGCCCTTCTCCCACTAACTCTCCCTTTTGCAGGGATTATGTCTCCCCGTTTCCCACCCTATCTGCTGCCCCTCTGTGGCAGCATGGAAACGTATGCTTGGCCCTCCCTTCCAGAAAGGACTTCCCCTTTCCCTGTGATGAGTGCAGAGAGCTGACACGTCCAGCAGCAGTCCCTGGGGGCCACCTTCTCTGGATGCTCTTAACCAGTGACTGAGCTCAGTGGTGACTCCAGGACCAGGCCATTTATGCCCAGTGCATGACACCTCCAACAACCAACCTGTGCCCTGGGGCTCCTTGCTGGGGTGGCCAAGGCTTCATCAGCTCCGGTTCATGGTGGGGGAACCGGAGCTGATTCCCTGGCCAATCCAGTTCCTTTGTCCATTTCCCCTCGTGTTACGGAACCTGGACTTGATCGCCCGACGGAAGAACCAAGTGACACCCGGAGATCTTGGAGGATAGGAGGTTTATTTAATGCCGGCAGGCTCAGAGGAGAGGGGTCTCCAAAGGTCTGAGCCCCGAGCACAAACAAAGGGGGCAATTTATACACTTCTACTTCCGCAGACTTGGCACTTTTGGCATGTGCATGAAACGGGGCAGGGAGAAGGACTCTGAAGAGCCCCAGGGCACGGACTGGGACTCTCTCGCTGGCTCGGTGGGCCATCTTAGGACACAGATTTTCCTTATCACTCACACACATGGATGGACATCAGTTAGGCATCACAATCGAAAGGTTTTGCTGACTCCTACTGCCTCCTCCCACATTTATTTCTCTCAGGCATCTCTCCTGATCCCCAGCAACCCCACAGGCTGCTGGCCCTCCTCTCAACTCTGCATCTGCCACCTGGAGAAGAGAAGAGGTGAAACCAGACACAACCCTGGGCAAATAAGACGAACTTGATGGCATTTGTGGCTTGAATAAATTAGAACCACTAAAACCACAATTCAGAGAGATGCAAGAAGGAAAAAAGAAAATTCACAGAAGAAACAGGTTCAACCTTACCAGGAACCAAAATAATATAACTTTGAGACAACCAAACTTGTGAAACTGCAATGAAATCCCACTGTTGCTTTCCTGTTGTGGAGGAGGGAGCCAAGCTCTCACACGTGTAGCTGTTCTTCCCAAAAATACAGTTGTGTGTTCGCAGCACACGGTCTGATTTCATCCACCCAGTGTGGGAATCACAGGCTCAGAACTGCAGCTGATAAGAATCTCACAAAAGGCAGTGAATGGGACTCAGCTGCCTCTGGGTCTCAGTCACCGTCCCTCTGTGTCTTCGCGTTCATCTGTCTCTCCATCTGTCTCTCACTGTATCTCTCTCTACCACTCTCTCGATTTTTTTTTCCAATCACTATGCATTTAGCCTTGCGATTTAAAAACAAAACAAAACAAAGAAACAAAAGATTTTGATGATTGGACTAAAAGGAAAAAAACTATTTAACTTTACATTTCTTTCAGTGTTAAAGCCTAAACCCTTCAAATTCATTTAAACAGCATCCTTAATTTGAAAGTTCTCAAAAGAGTCTATGTAACCAGATTTTCTCCATGGAAGGAAACATGCCCAAAGAGCTTCCCCCGTGTGAGGACGTTCCTCTCCAGCGACCTGAAGCAGTTAATGAGTCTTTCTGAGAATCCTTGTAGATCTGGTAGTAAAAAAATCTGGCTTTAAAATAAGAAGGCTTTAATTTAGAAAACTCAGATCTATTATTTAAATAATCGTAAGACTCTCTGAGCCACATGTTTCCCCATTTTAAAATAAGTCTGAGAAGAATATCTACCTCACAGAAAACAAGATGATCTGATAGAATGTAAAGTGTGATAAATATCAGTAAAAGGTCATAGATTTGAGATTTCCCACTCAGTTTAAAAGTTGTGACTTCAAAGCAATACTGTGAGATAAGTTTCGAGGTTTCTTGCTTTCTTTTATTTTTAATTATTTTAATTACATAATTCAGTGATCATATAATAAAATATGAAGGTGGATGCTCCGCAAAGTTCAATAAAGCAACTTGATTTTCCTGTGTCCTTAATTTTTTTCAGGTACAATAAAGTTAGTCCTGCAGTTTAAAAACAAAACAAGACGAAGAGATAATAAACTTAATGGATTGAAGAGAAAGAAAATATTTAACTTTAAATTTCTAAAATGTTTTCAGTATGAGAAGCTATTGCTATCTTTTAAAGTTAAAAAAAAAGCAATACAAAATCTTTATTGGGTATTTTTGAACACTTTCAAACAAATCATTTTGGGAGGCAAACTTATGATGTCATTGACTCCTGTTGTTTATATATATCACATTTACTATAAATGTGTATGCTATATATGCAAATTAGCACACATACAAGGCCGTTTAAAAACATTAAGGTGATTTACATCATTACTGTCCTGTATTGATATTTCTGTGTGGACACTTAAAAAAATTGGGACTTTTTTATTTTAAATGATTACAAAATTATATATGGATTTGGCGTTAGCTATTGTAAAATATTGCTAATCATGATTATAATTTAATTGAGATCGATGTTTGTCAGACATGGAAAACAGGATGTAAAATTTATCTAATTTAAATTTATATTAAGTTTGAGGTATTTTCCACTCATGCACTGTGGGGTGTGTGTGTGCGTGTGTATGTGTGTGTTGGCAGATGTGGGAGGTGTTTCGTGAGAATATTTTTGTCTTCAGCTTAGGCTGCTATCACGAAATACTAAAGACTCTGTGGCATTTATTTCTCACAGTTCTGAAGGGCAGGAAATCCAAGATCGAGGAGCCAAGAGCAGATTCAGTGTCTGTAAGAGTCCTCTTCTGGGTCTGCCAGTGGGCACTTTCTTGCCATGTCCTAACAGGGCAGAGAATCATGGCTCAGGTGTTTTCTAATGCGAGCACTGAACCCCTTATGAGGACCTCATCCTCATGACCCAGGTATCTCCCCTAAAGCTCCATCTTCAGATACATCACATCCTGGGAGCAAAGTTTCAATATGCGAGTTTGAGGTGGGGACACAATTCAGTCCATAGCAATATATTTATTTACTATTTGAAAAAATCCCCCAGATAAGTGAATGATTATCATTGATCCTATATAAATGTCTGGTTTACAATTCCACATAAGGGTCAGGTCACACGAAATATTACCATGAAATATATTCAAAATGGGAAATTTTTTTAACTTAAAAGTTGTTAAGGATCATATTAACAATGTTTATAATAGGTTGAATATTGGGAGCATGAATGTGGCTGTTACTTGAATATAAAATTTGTCTAAAATATGTCTTTGTGCTCAGTAGTTTTCAAAAGAGATATAGGTGCTTACTTTTTTAGAAAGCAATAGGTCTCTTGCGTATTTTCCTTTTATTTAATTATATATTTTATTTTAGCCAAAATCTGTGCTATGCTAGTATTGTCCAGAAAGATAATGCTTTTCTGTTGACATTTTTTAGGTCTATAGTAATTTATCATACTTTCCCTGCAAAGTCCTGAGTGCTTTGAATATTTTTAGTTTCTTACAGTTTAAAATGAAAAATCGTTTCGGGGCACCTGGGTGGCTCAGTTGTTAAGCATCTGCCTTCAGTTCAGGTCATGATCCCGGGGTCCTGGGATCGAGCCCTGCATCGGGCTCCCTGCTCCGCAGGAAGCCTGCTTCTCCTTCTCTCACTCCCCCTGCTTGTGTTCCCTCTCTCGCTGTGTCTCTCTCTGTCAAATAAATAAAATCTTAAAAAAATAAAATAAAATAAAGTGAAAAATCTTTTCAAAATTCATTCCCCGTGGGAAAAAAAATATTTTCCTTTCTCAGTCTGACTTATTTCACTTAGCATAATACCGTCTAGGTCCGTCTATATGTTCATAAATGGCAAGATTTCATCTTTTTATGGCTGTGTCATTTTTTTAAGATTTTATTTATTTATTTGAGAGAGAGAGACAGAGACAGAAACAGAGAGCACAAGCAGAGGGAAGAAGCAGAGGGAGAAGCAGGCTTCCCACTGAGCAGGGAGCCTGACACAGGGCTTGATCCCAGGACCTGGGACCATGACCTGAGCTGAAGGCAGATGCTTAACCGACTGAGCCACCCAGGTGCCCCCTTATGGCTGTGTCATATTCCATGGTATCTCTTTCTCTCTCCCTCCCTCCCTCTCTCTCCCAGTTTATGTGTGTATGCGTGTGAATGCTGTGTGTGTACATGCATGTGACCACACTTTCTTTATCCCTTCATCTATTGATGGACACTGAGGTTGCTTCCGTATCTTGGTTGTTGTAAATAATGCTGCTATAAACAGAGGGGTGCATATTTCTTTTTGAATTAGTGTTGTAATTTTCTTTGGGTAAATACCCAGTGTGGAATTACTGGGTCATATGGTAATTCTATTTTTAATTTTTAAGGAAACTCCATACTGTTTTCCACAGTGGTTGTACAAATTTACATTCCCACCAACAGTGCACGAGTGTTCCTTTTTCTCTACATTCTTGTCAACACTTGTTATTTCTTGTGTTTTTGATTTTAGCTATTCTGACAGATGTAAAGTGGTATCTCATTGTGATTTTGATTTGCATTTCCCTGATGATTTGTGACATCAAGCATCTTTTCACATGTCTTTGACCATCTATACATCTTTTTTTTCTATGTTTATTTTAGAAAACTGTCCTCTGCCCATTTTTTAATCAGATTAATTTTTTGGTATTAAGTTGTATAAGTTCTTTATGTATTTCAGATATTATCCCCTTACTGGATATATCATTTGCAAAGATTTTCTCCCATTCAGTAGGTTGCCTTCTTAAAATTAGTCAGACTGAGAAAGATAAATACCATATGATTTCACTCATATGTGGAATCTGAAAAAAAAAAAAAAAAAAACAATGAGTAAACAGCAGAATCATATCTATAAATACAGAGAACAAACTGATGGTTGCCAGAGGGGAGTGGGTGGGAGGAGGGGCAAAATGGGTGAAAGGGTGTAGGAGATACAGGTTTCCAGTTATGGAATGAATAAGTCATGGGAATAAAAGGCGAAGCATAAAGAATATAGTCAGTGACATTGTAATAGCGATGTAACGCGGCAGATGGTAGCTACATGTGTGGTGAACACAGCATTGTGTATAAGCTTGTCAACTCACTAAGTTGTACACTTGAAATTAATGTAACATTGTGTGTCAACTATAGTCAAAATTCAGTCAAAAAAATTAAAAACAACTAAAGAAATTCAGTCATTTTCTGAGGCCTTTTATACATTTAGTGAAATTCCTCCCATACATACTCTTCACTTTTCTTTTATTTTTATAATTTATTTATTTATTTTTAAAGATTTTATTTATTTATTTGACAGAGAGAGAGAGTGAGCACAAGCAGGGAAGCAGCAGAGGGAGAAAGAGAAGCAGGCTCCCTGCCGAGCAGGGAGCCCGGACTCGGGACTTGATCCCAGGATCCTGGCATCATGACCTGAGCTGAAGGCAGACACTTAACCAACTGAGCCACCCAGGCGCCCTTCATTTTTATGATTTAGTTTTAAATTTGTATCAAAGTAATATATGTACAGAACTCTAAAAGTCAAATAGTAGTATAAGCCCTTCCCAAAAAAAAAAAAAAAAATGGTAGTAGTCTCTCCTATCCCTTTTTTCCTTTGTCTATTATTGACTCAAAAAAGCATTTAGAGAAAATGTCTATAATCATAAGAAACACTACTATATGACACTCTTTAGAATTTTACATTTTTCTTTGTCATTCTCAATAATATTCCCATTAAGTCAGTCTTATTTTTAATATCGGTGCTAATGTCATAAATAAAATTTAGAATCTGTACTTCTTTATTTAAGTGTAATTGACATACAATGTTACATTTGTTTCAGATGTACGACATAGTGATTTGACAAGTTTATCCATGATGCTCTGTTCACACAGTGTAGCTACCATCTGCCCCATTACATCGCTATACAATAATATCATTGTATTCCTTATGCTGTGCCTCTTATTCCTGTGACTTATTTATTCCATAACTGGAAACCTGTATCTCCCACACCCTGTCACCCATTTTGCCCATCCCCTCCACCCCCTGGGCAACCATCAGTTTGTTCTCTGTATTTATAGGTCTCATTCTGCTTTTTCATTATAAGTTCCTAATTAAAATCACATATTCTAAGATTACTTTCTTAAAATAAGTGCTACTTTGGGATAAAGGACTCCCTTTGTTACTTAAATTCAAAAACTCAATGTTATCTATGTCTTTTACAAATGATGGTAATCCATAAAATTTATGTCTATCTTATTATTTCTTTGTTTATCTGGGAAATTACAAAGCAAAGTATAAATGGTCAAATCAGCAACTTAACTGTTTTGAAATCATTATTACATAAGATATTTGAAGGATGCATTCTAAATAAAAATTCCACCCTTGAAGTTGAAGAGAAGCCTAAAACGTAACACCTAAATAGTTTATGAACAAGTTCTGCCAAATGTTCAAAGAACAGATAATTCCCATCTTATACAAAGTATTCAAGAGCAAACAATGGAAAAATACCCAAATCATTTCCTGAGACCTAAATAACCATGGTATTGTGCCAAAAAATGAGAGCAAAAGAAAAAAAAAAAAAAACCCTACAATTCAATATTAGTAATAAGCATAGACGTACAATCATATATAATATTTAACAAAATACACAAAAATATACTAAAATAAAAAAAGCTCCATGATCAACTAAGAATTAGCTCTGTAATCCAAGATAGTTCAAATCAGACAACCTATTATTGTAATTTTCTACATTAATAACAGAAAAAGCATGATCATTTTAGGTACAAAAACAAAACAAATAAAACATTCAAAAATATTTAATTTATATCACATCTAAGAAGGATTATTTAGGGAACATGACAAAATAATAAATTTTAAAAGTGAATGAAAGAATAAAAGTTTATGAATATTTGAATAAAAAATAATAGATCGTCACATCCTTCCTAAAAATTTTGTATACTTAAATCTGTATGAATTAAATGCTAATTGAATTGTTGTGGTGTTGATGTAGGAATAAACAAATACAGGAAGGAAAACAGGCTAGAAACTGAGTTATATGAATATGTTGGAATTTGGCTTATGTTTCCAATCATTAAAATTGCATTCAGTTGCATGCGACAGAAAACCCAACTAACACAAGATTAAATGAATTATGGTTAATATTTCAGCACTGAAAGCGGGGATTTAGTGATGCCATCTTTTAATTCTTCTGTTCTACCATTCTTCCTTGTACATCTTTGTCACGCACAGCTTCGAGATGTTTCACTGTTAAATTCACATTCCTATTCTAGCCAGGAAGATGGTGGCAGGGCAGAAGCAAAGGGGGTGTGCTAGTTTGATCCAGAGACAAACCTTTTGTGGAAACCCCCTTTCAATAACGTCTACAAACATCTCCTTGGCAAGAACTGAATCACGTGGCGGTCTCGTGGCAGAGGAATCCAGGGAAGTGCGTGGATAAGCTTTCCAACATCTACAGAAAATGAAGCAAAGTGCAAAAGAGAATGTAGTCAGTTTTTGTGTGGCCAACCGTCCCGCAAAGCTGGTAAAGTCTGGCATTCAAATTAATGGGGGAATACTAAAAATGTGGCATTTACACAATCGTCTATTCATATGTAAATATATAAGGTTGGAGTCACTCATCACTCCATTTAAAAACACTTCAGATGGATTTAAAGGATCACAAAACAAAAATATGCAAATATAGGGGGGAAAATATTGGCATGTTTATAAGTTGAGGCTGCAGATCTTCTAAAACAAAACACAAACACAAAATCCACAAAAGAAAAAATATAATAGTTTATTGTTTCAAATTTTAAAATTGCTCTATAAAAATATATTATAAATAAATTTAAAAGTAAAATGACAGATTGAGAGAAATCATTTACATATGCTATCAAAGAATTCATATGCAAAATACTTTCCAAACCCTGTATATCTTTATGCAAAAGCAATGTAGTAAAAGAAATAGGTAAAAGAATTGAATAATTGATTCACTTACACATCCCTAAGAAACCTAGAAAAAGATACTCAATCTCAGTAACAATCAGTAAAATGCAAAGTAAATAATGGGACATAATATTTTTCAACTTGCAGATTAGAAATCCTAAGAAGTTTGAAGATCAAAATTTGTTGAGACGTTTAGGTAAATGCTGATGAAATTTTAAATGTTACATATCTTTTAGTGAGAAGTTTTTCCTGGACTATTAAAAGTTTCCCCAAACAAAACATTATTCACATATCACGCAAAGATCTAAAACTTGAAAAATTTTGTATTCATTTCAGAAAGAAATGCTTGCACAGACACAAAAGATGTTTATAATGATGTATATTGCATGATTGTTTGAGGCAGAAAAAATTGTGAATTATGTGAATTTCTAAAAGGGGGGTAGACATATCTAAAATATATGAGATTCTATCATAGAAATAGGAAAGATCTCTACCAAATGTTATTTGTTGAGTGAAAATAAGCAAGAAGCAATACAATACCATTTCTACTTAAAAATTAAATATGGCGAATCCCATAGATAGATAGATAGGTGATTGATACAGAAATATCTGTCATTGTGTCTATGTGTGTTTGAAAAGATTTGGAAGGTTATAATTTAACATGTAAAGAGTGGCTCTTTCCAGGGCAAACACGGAGACTGGGGTAGATGATTGAGCCTCATCTCAATCACTGAATTTTTGTTCAATGACAATATATCTACTTGCATAAAGGAGCAGGTTAGAAGACACATAAAAGAAGCTGGCACAAACACAATATAATTTTTAGGTCAGCATTTCCTCTGGCACTTTAATTGTGACAGAGAGAAAGGTGAATACCATTCCCGATTGACATTTCCACATTTAGAGACTGTCACCACTGTCACCACCGCAGAGCTATGAGATAGAAGTCCTAACACCTGAGCAGAAAGGCAAACATGCTGCAGATATTAAACAAAATGACTGTGTTCCTAATACCAGACTACCTCAAAACCAGAATGGCAAGGAGATTTCTACTCATACAACAAAAAATAAGAACTCTCGTTTTCACATTACAAACGTTCACATGCTATGAGAATCAGAAAAAGCACAAAGACCAATGACTTGGATCATGGACCTACAGAATCAAGGCTGTTCTAGAAATGAGGCCACCCTACAAAGCTGTCGGAACATATGTTTTACAGAACTGGCATGGATGCACAGAAATTGTAATATTACCCAAGGGCAACTTCAGTTGGCATATCCCAGTGCATCTAGGCAGATAGGAAACAAGGAAAGAAAATCATGTGTGAAGTTTTCCTAGAATTGTTAAAAAGGTGAAAACAATTTTTAAAATCCTGTTAAACTCCACTTGACATTGTGAATGCAGGAATAGCAAGGAAAATGCATAACTGCCAGCACTGAATAAAATTTAAGTGTCGTTAGTGTGCAATTCTGTAAGCAGAATTTTGTAGCACTTCCTTAATTACTCTAAATTGATGTAAAAAGGTTAATTTTTTCAAACTTACCCACAACGCAAGCAAAACTTGAGCAGACAGTCAAGTAATTAAAACTGCTTGGAGCTTCAGAACAGGTCATAAAATTGTGGAAAATTTGAAGAGATGTCAACAAATGTTTAAAATATCTGTTCCTTAGGTCAAGGTTGAACAAGTCCACAATGCCTTCTGGATGTGTCTTGTTTCTGTTGAGCTCACGTGGCTTTTGCTCTTGTTTGATATTTGATAGCATTTTGTTGATTGACTGACCAGAGTCTAAAGATTGGCTTTATTTCTGCCATTTTGTAGCTATTGACCCAAATTAGTTAATATTTAGAGAGAAGAAAAGCCACAAAGGTTGTAAAAATAGGAAAAGATGCATCATAGTATATTGGTGCATAAGAATTCCCCAATAGCTCTTGCAATTCTGTAGAGGTGGACCAGGGTTTAATGAGGCACTTACCAACATAAGAGCAACTTATGTCTGGCTGAGAAATCATTCTCAGCCTCTGAAACAAATAATACATTATATGTTTAAAAAAAGAAGAAGAAGAATGAGGCGCCTGGGTGGCTCAGTTGGTTAAGCAACTGCCTTCGGCTCAGGTCATGATCCCAGGGTCCCGGGATCAAGTCCCACATCAGGCTCCCTGCTCAGCAGGGAGTCTGCTTCTCCCTCTGACCCTCCTCCCTCTCATGCTCTCTGTCTCTCATTCTCTCTCTCGCAAATAAATAAAATCTTAAAAAAAAAAAAAAAAGAAGAAGAAGAAGAAGAAGAAGATAGCAGGAAGGGAAAAATGAAGGGGCGGAATCGGAGGAGGAGACAAACCATGAGAGACTATGGACTCTGAGAAACAAACTGAGGGTTCTAGAGGGGAGGGGCTGGGGGGATGGGTTAGCCCGGTGATGGGTATTAAAGAGGGCACGTACTGCATGGAGCACTGGGTGTTATACGCAAACAATGAATCATGGAACACTACATCAAAAACTAATGATGTAATGTATGGTGATTAACATAAAAAAAAAGAAGAAAAAGTGAACTTCCTCCTCTCGCCTTTTCCATCTGCCTCCAGCCAAGTCATTCTGTGTAGTCTGTTCTGTCATTCTGTAGAGAATGTTACTTTCCAATATATTTTGTCCAGCTATCTTGGGATTGCTCAAAGGAATAGGCAGGGGAGCCTTAGAACACCTTCCAAATGTGACATTATGACTCTTCACAGTGAGTTCACATAAGGTAATTATTTACTTTTTGGGATTTTTAAATCTGGGAGCAGCTTAATCACCTGTAGATGTTCAAAGAATCATCAAGCAACATGTCCATGATGTAGTCTCAAGTGTAACTAAAACATTTTCTGTAGAGTGAAATATTTGTTCTCTGAGGCAGAAGTTGGTATCATAGGCTGCATGCACAGTGTAATTAGGACCTATTTCCAACCTTGGCAATGATGGCTCTCGCAATGGCATTTGGCACCATTTCCTGAAGAGATTATTCCCTGGGTCTATCAGTAGGCTAGAAGGCCAAACTCCCATCTCAACATTTATTCATATTAAGTTCATATTCGTTTTGTTTTTCCTTCATCCTCTCTTCTAGAACTTTTTACTGCCGAGGTTAAGGTAATAAGAGCATGCTGGAAAATAGCAGTCAGTCTTTTGGAATTACAATATATGAAGTCTATGCTGGTTGGAGAATAAATCCATTCCTTCCTTCCTTCCTTCCTTCCTTCCTTCCTTCCTTCCTTCCTTCCTTCCTTCCTTCCTTCCTTCTTTCCTTTCCTTCCTTCCTTCTTTCCTTCCTTCCTTCCTACCTACCTTCCTTCCTGTTCATCTCATGCTTAAATGTCATTCCTAATGGACCTCCTGAAAGATATGGTGATTGATCATCATTGTCAATGCACATGATATTGATCACCTTCAATACTTTCTTTGCATAGTTCATTTCAAACTGCTTGGACAAAGATGCATCCTAAAAAAAGTTGGTGGCTTAAGTAGCTTATATAAGCTAGGATGTTTATTACTCTGTTTTTTAATAATATGACAGATATAATAAGGACAAATCCATAAATGAGAAAGAACAATGACTGATTAGTCAAAAGAAAAAAATCAGTGAACATACAACTAGATATAGCTTTTACTTTGTCTTAGGGTACTATTAATAATAAAGGTTATAATAAAAGTGGAATTTGTTGATACAAAAATAAAATTACTACTTTTCTTAAATGGAGTTTGGTAGGAATTTAATCAAAGTTGTACAATACTGTTATATTGTACCTGAAACAAAAAAATCCTCTGATAAGATATTTATTAGTCAAACTCATGAGAATAATGAGAGCCAAACAGAGTACATCAATGAAATAGGCACATTGTCAACTCAGTCTGTTTCTTAACTAATTAGCAAATCAGTCCATAGTGGAACATCAGCTTCAAATGAGCCTCTCATGTCTCTTTATCTTGGCCTTCCTGCATAATTAATCAAATTCATGATACTAGGAAAATATTGGAATGTTCATCTAAATAGAAAAATAATTTAGTGCTGGCTTCTCCTATTTTATGTTGTGCCATAGTGTTGAAAGCAAAGATTCTTTAAGTTGAAAAACCATTCTTGGCATGTGGGGAGATCATGAGTAACATTTGGTGTTTATATTCCTGTTGTACATAAGGGTGGGGCTCAGATCGCAGGAGTGAGTGGACGGGCAGCACTTGCTATGTCACAGGCACCAAGCAGGACATTTTGGCAACTATACTCATGAGCATGTAGGTTTCCAACACATTTCATGTGTCAAAGTGAGGTTATAGAATACACTTAGGAAGCTACAAAAATCATATGTTTCTGTTCAAATTTCATCAAACATCCAAATCATCTCTTGTTTCAAGTCACTGGAATATCAAAAATCGGAAATGAAAGCAGTGTTAGTTATCTAATGACCACTAAATTCACAGCAGAGAAAGAGAGTCAGATAAATAATTCCTTTCTCCCAAAAAAAATAATAAAAACATTCCATCTTTCTTCTGGTTTGTTAGTTCTCTGTGCCTATGTTGACATTAGCAAAACGTATGGCAGGGGTTCCTCAATCTATAGAAAGAAGAAAAAGAGAGGAGAAAGGTTCCTTCTACATTTGTTTTTCTCTGATTCTCTAGGACTTACTCTGAAGTCCTTTGTACTTTCATTTAATCATTGTGTAGTCATTCATTGACTTGCTGCCAGTGAGGAATGGCTTGAATAGACTCTGAGTCAACAAAGCTTTTGGAGGCACGGCATTTCATTCTTCAGATTACATCAAGCCATTGGAGTCAATCCTGCAACATCTCTAAGCACCTCTTAAAATTGTAACAGGGCGTTGCCTATATAAATTGTTCGTGGAGCCTTCAAGAAAATGGCATTAAGAAAAATATCACCGGGTGAGCTGGCAAAACAATCTGATTGGGTATGGAAATCAATAACTTCTCAATGCACTCTTTTGACCCAGAAAAGTACCTATTACTTATGCAGCAGCACGTCTTGGGTCATGCCAGATTACAGGAAAATAACAAATGACACATGTGTTTTGGCAATCGTTCATTTGTATGTGGCAGAAATGCCAAAGAAAACCCATTTAAAACCTAAAGATTATTTATTCTTCCCATAACTGGAAAGGTGGTAATGTTCTCAAACACTGTTTGGTCCAGCACTCGGACACGCTCAGAACCCATGTCATGACTTAGTCTCCTCATGCATGGTTCACCCTGGGGATTTAAATGGCCTTCACTGCCCCAGGTTCTTCCTGAAGGGTGCATGCTCTTTGAAGACTCACAGTGTCCTTACTGATGAGACCATTGTAGAACGAATTGCATTCCAATGAAAATGAGGTTGTTTTGAGTCAGAATAATCCTAAATGATATGAGCAGATGTGGGGAGGGTTAGTCCCCAAAGGAAATTTGGAATCATGTCACCAAGAAAGATGGGAAGTGGGTTTTGGGTAGCAATAAATACATGTCTCTATCAAGGAGGGATACATGTTAGTTCTTCTACATTGTCGTCTACTTATCTGGTTGTATGTCCTGTCTGCTAGTTACATGATCTGCTGGAATGCAATCTGTGTGAGGGCAGAGATCATGTCTCAACTTTATCTCTCTCTCTTCTGAGCATGGTACTTGATGGTGAGTGAGAGGGAAATGGTTATTTATTAAATGAACAGATGGATGGGTGAAAGAATGAATGAATGAACAAGAATAACATGGAGAGAGCTTAGACAAGGGATTCTGTAATAAAATAGGAAACCATGGGAGGATTAAAGCTGCATTTAGGAAAATCGTACACCCCATCCAGTAGGGCTTTGCTTAGCTCAACCTATGTTCCTCCAAAGCACATCCAGCCAAGGGCAGCATATACCCTTAAGGCTCTCAGACCAACCTCTACTTTCTCTTTAGCAATGGCCCCAGCATTTTAGAGAAATATAAATGAAAATTGAAATTGTTTAGTCACAGAATATTTGTAGAGTTTATTGGCCTTATGACATGCCTGTGGCACTGGGGTCTGTTAAATACTGGACTAAATCTCTCTGCGAGATATAAGCTGTCACAAAAAAGTAATAAAATCTAAAATTCTTATAACTTCCCCAATGAATTCCCCATCCTAACACTTTCCTTATCTCTGCATAAAGGCATACCTCTGAGGGTGTTAGAGGTGGGAGATAATGAGAAAAACAAAGAAAACTACCTTCTTCTCAATTTTCACCTTTTTCCCTGAGGTAATGCTATTCTTATCTCTCTGATGACCTCCTTTTCATTTTTTTATATCCCAGCTTAGCCATTTCCAAACTCCTTGGCAGCTGATGACAAACCCCTGAAACCCTACCTAATCCTACCTAATGTAGGTATGTACCATATTGAGAGGAATATATACTCTTCCTTTCTCACATCTATAAACTTGTTATAACCTTGTTGACAGGGATTCTATAATGTGGCTGTAATAAATTTTTTTTTAAAAAAAGAAAAATGGCTATTCTAAACAATGAGCTGGGAATTAAAAAAAAAAGAAAAACTATTTTAGAACTGTCAAAATGTCTCTCTTTTTATCAGTAAATTGTGTTTGAGTAATTTTTCCAGAGTTCTTAGAATTTTTTGTAATTATTTTCAGCCCTATGTGCAATTATTTATAACAGAACTCAATGTACAAACTTAGCAATAATTCTTAACACCCAGCAACTCAGTAACTGTTTTGAATTTTTAGATACGTAGCAAGAACTTTGTCATAGATTACATCTTTCTTTGATGAATATAAATATAATCATATGTTCCTATCTCTATTAAGGAAGTGTATAACATTTTCCTTTATATTGCATCCCAACCCCAGCACTTTGCCCTATGTCCAGGCACCCAAACTGATCATGAGAAGGGCCTCCAAGATATCTTTTAAACCATTGCTGGCCAAGAACTTTCTGCAGCTCACTTAGGAAGTCCAAGATTTTTGCAACTTATAAATTGCTAATATTTTACCTGTATTTTTTATATTAAAACATCTAAGATTACCATATTTCTGAAATTTTGTTTCAGAATTGTGATTTGGAGAAATAGCACTGACTATAGAAAAATATCTATAACAATTAACAATTGATTTGACAAAACAGCTTTGTTTAGCATTCAAGGAGCAACTCTCAATTTCATACTTAAAATCAGGCGGGTTTCTAAACATCCTGTGATTTCTAGATAAATCATTTATTCAGGTTTATGATAGCCTCTGTAATCATTTTTCCATCAGAGCATTCTCATTAAGTTGCTTTGCTGACACAGCATTTTCCAAAGTCAACACTAGTGCTAAATGTTTTCACCTGCCCCATGTTTGAGAGTCAATGTGTGTGCATTATTTTTAACAATCTCTGTTGCCCATTTTTGAATCAAAATTGACCTGACAATATTGTTGATGGCCAAAGAGAGAACACTCAAGCAGATGAGGAGGGTTCTGCTTCATATAATGCCAATAATCTGTCATTTATTTTTCACCGGTTTAGCAGAGAGAAGGTACTGAGAGGTACATTTCCTTTTCTTTGCTACGTCTAGCATAATACCCAATACATAGTGATATTCAATAAATGTCCATAAGATATATGAAAAAAGTTTGAATGAAAGAAACATGTGTTGTTTATAACCTTCATGACGTTCTTACTCTACGGATATGACAAGAAACTCACACAACGTTATTCTCAATCCTTAGTTTGCATCTCAAAATTCTGAAGCTAGGACAAATGATCTGTGTTTTCCACAAAAACTCCAGGAGATGCACTTTGAGAAATAATGACCCATAAACAAAGTTATGTGGTTAGGAACACTGTGAATCATTTCACAGTCTAGAAATATTCAGCTGAATGTCACATGTGATACAATCAGACTAGATCACATTTGATCAAGATCCTAGCTCATTAATTCTGGGAGCAAACGGTGACATTCATTGTAGGTCAGTGGCCCACCATGTCTGGTTCCTACCTTTAGTGACCCTTTTCATAAAAATAAACCTACTCATATAGAATGACCACTACAGAGGAGAACCATATGCAGGTTTTTAGAAGTTGAATCAAAATTATACATGGAGTAATCCCAAAAGAGGATTTAGTGTTACTCTGACTTAATACCCAGCCTCTCTCTTAACTAAGAAATTGGTGAGACTATTTGCCAGACAAAACCAAAAAAAGTCTCTGAGCTGAGCTGTTTTAAGAAAGCCTCCTCTTTATAACACTACGATCCCTTTCCAGCAACTGATGCTATTCGTGTCATGCACCATCTGTATTGAATTGATCTTTTTCACATATCAGGGCTGTTGGCATGAATTGCACAAAATTCTGAATTTCTCCATTATTATTCAAATTTCATACTTTTAAGGTCAACATCTCCCTGACCTGTGTTTCTAGTGTCCTCCTTTCCCATTTGCACAGATGTGGTCAATTTTCTTCTTTAATGTCTTCTTGGTTTTGTTGTAACATGTACTGGCAACATGCCAATGCTTCTATTTCAGTCATTCCATTCTGATTGCAGCATCTCCAAGTGTTCTTTTCTTCCTGGGGTTGACAGCAACAGAAATTGTTGTGGAGTTCCCCAGCTGCGTGGCAAGGAACAACCAATCGGTTGAGTACAATTTAGACAAAGGTCCTTCTCGTGTAGAAGTAAGAAATCTGGGGCATCTCCTCAGTCAAATATCATCATTCATACTTACTGAATATAGCAGCTTATAGTTTTATCATTTTATCATGTGATGCTCCAGTTGGACAAAAATACTTTTCCAACTTAAAAAGGGTCTGATGAGAAAACAGGGTCCATGGTTGAATTCAGGTTCACCACAAAGCTAAAGTCTGGAGTGATATATGAGCTTATTCTAAATAAATGTGATTTATTTAGGAAATTGAAAGAAACAACAATCTGAGGGTGACCTCTTTTGACAATATCTGGGGTGTTTGTGTGTGTTCATCTGTGTAATTAGATTTATGCTAGGAGGCTGAAGAAAGATTGAGACTTTAAAGAAATTATTAAAAATGAGAAAAGAAAAATGTGGCTTTTTTCTTCCTAAGCATATCTGTATTTTGAGCATTACAATCACTAGAATGTATACAATATTTTAATTAGATGTTTGTATTTATCAGTTAGATGATAAATAATCCTCTGGAGTTTTAGTAATGAAGGACATGTTCAGAGTGAACTAAGTCTGATATCTTCATTTGATGAATAACTGGAAAAAAGCAAGGAGCCAAAAGATTAAGTTATCTATTAAATATCACATCTGGGACATCTGGCATGAGAACCCACCTATTTTAACTTCAAGAATGGTATTCTTTCCTCTCCATTTCATTTCTATAATCACAGACACAAATACATGGTTTGGTCTTTTTCTTTAAGTAAAAATAAAATAACATGACTTTCTTTTCAAAGATATATTGTAAAAACTCTTTCTCCATGATGAGAATTCTCCAGGTATTAATTAATTCTACTTGGGAAGTTCAAAGCTACAGAGTGTTGTACACTAATATATTGAAACAATCATTAGACCTCACTGAAGAAACAAAAGACAACGTTGCAATAGTGTGGGGGACGGTTAACTGCATTTCAACAAGCGAGGACAAGTTCATTCGCTCCTCTTCGGTAGCTGAACTCTGAAGAGTCCACTTTTCACACTCTGGTGCAGCCCCTCCCACATAGAATCTGAGCCTGCGTGTTACCTGGGTTAATGAATCAAATGTGGAAGTGACATTGCGCCAGTTGTAAGCTATCCTTTACAAGGACTCACCATTTATGTTGCATCCCTCCTGGAACACGGGAGTTTTGGGAGCCATGAACCACCCAGCAAGAAACTCAGCTGCCCTGGTAAGCAAGCCATGGGAGTGACGAAAGAGAGAGACCCTGCAACTTTCCACTATAAAACAATTACATCAAAACCCTTTGCTCTGGGGTGCCTGGGTGGCTCATTTGGTTCAACGTCTGCCTTTGGCTCAGGTCATGATCTCAGGGTCCTAGGATCCAGCCCAGCCCAACATCAGGCTCCCTGCTCAGCATAGAGTCTGCTTCTCCCTTTTCCTCTGCCCCTCCTCCCTGCTCATGCTCACTCTCTCTCTCTCAAATAAATAAATAAAACCTTAAAAAATAAAAAAAACCAACAACTTCACTCTTAGTAATCTCAGTGAAAAGCAGAACAACATGTTCCACAAATGGAAGACACACGAATGAGGAAAAGAGGGAATAGAGCAATTTGATAGGCTTTTAAAGGAAGTGTGCTTGATACCCTCCATGAGAAACAGAAGGAATACCACCCATAAAACAAGACAACAGGTTACCAAGCACGAACACAAGAAGAGGAGGTTAAGAATTATAAAAGAAAACTAAGAAAAGAAAATGATTAAATTCTTATAAATAAAAATATTTCTTAAGCAAAAGAAACCACTGTATATATTGAGTACAAAACTGAGGGCGCCTGGGTGGCTCAGTTGGTTAAGCGACTGCCTTCGGCTCAGGTCATGATCCTGGAGTCCCGGAATCGAGTCCCGCATCGGGCTCCCTGTTCAGCAGGGAGTCTGCTTCTCCCTCTGACCCTCCCCCCTCTCATGCTCTCTCTATCTCATTCTCTCTCTCAAATAAATAAATAAATAACCTTAAAAAAAATATATTGAATACAAAACTGAATGCAACTGAACCTTGAACTACTGCCTGGAAGATTTTGCTGAGAATGCAACTAAATACACACAAGAGATGAAAAATTTTCTAAAGCAAATTGAAACTTTGGAAGCTAGATCTGCTAGCTCTAATTTATATTTAATAGAGAGAAGGCTGGAGAGGCAATTTTTGAAGAGAGAAGTTGCTCAGAGTTTCTCAGAACAGAAAGTCACAAGTCTTCACGTTGGAAAAATTGTCAAGCATACACGCCAAATTAAAGTAACAGTAAACATAACGGCAGACACAATGCATCTAAAGAAGGAGACGGAGAAAATACTTACATCAACCAGAAAGAAAAAGCAGGTTAACCACCAAAAAGTTGGAGTGAGATGGGTATCAGAATTCTTATCAGCAACACCAGAATCTTGAAGACATCTGTGTTTTACTATCCATCTGTATCTTCTACCTATCTAGGATCTGTCTGCCCATCTATAACTGTATGTATCAGTATATATTTAGAAACAAGCCAAATTAAGTTTCTATACAAAACTCTATTGGGAGATGGAAGATGAGATATCCAGGGATGCTAAAAAGTAAGATTTCTGTTTTATTTGGAAAGAGGCTGGAGATGATAATTTGTTTTAGCACTTGCAATAAAAACTCAGATTTGATATATGTATTAAACATTTAAGAGTGACCACAAAAATAATAGAAGTAATTCCCAAACCACTAAAAAAGTTAATAACAAAAGCAAAAAAATAAAATAAACATAAAAGTACACCATCAATCCACCTGAAGCTTAAAAAAGAGAAAAAGTCAAAACTAACAAGACATTTAGTAAATAGAGAAGAAAATATATAAGATGATAAAAATAAATTCAAATACATTTGTAATAAGGATAAGTAGATAAACCCCCAATAAAGACAATAATTAATCAGTTAGATAAAACCAACAAATACAATATCAATAAGTAAAACAAAATTTATAAGCTATCTCCAAGTGACAGATGAAACAAAATAACACCAAAATATTGTAAAAGGAGCTCCAAATCGATATGTGAAACATACAAAATCGCTGTTAGGACTGACTATTTGAAGAATGGAGAAAATTCAAATGAAATTTTAGATATATGCATACATATAGAGATGATAGAAAGTGGGGGAGGGAGGGAAGGAAGGAGGAAGGAAGGGAAGAAGGAAGGAACAGGTCAGATATTAGATAGATTGGTAGGTCCTTAGATAAAAGATGGAAACACACATGCCACTTTTTTAGTTACTAATTCTGAGTATGACTGATAGTTCCATATTTCTATTTTTCTGCATTTTATAAGTTTATTCAAGTTAAAAGCATTACTTAATTGTGTTTGTGTCTCTAATCCGTAAAAAAGTTGACATTTTTAGATACTTTGATGAGGTAGGTTCAAAATTCCTCCATTTTTTCTGTCTTAGTTCTGGAATGGCTCATTTTGCAAACACTGGGGACACACTAGGACACAAGAATTAGAGTGTGAAACAGAAGACTTGTGTGTGTATTAGTTTAGATGCTACGTCGCTACCTGCTAGCTCTCTCGTAATTAGAGTGAGGCTGCTAATTCCTCCTTGGTCTGAGGATCCACAGCGAGGGGAAGGAGTGGGGGAGAAGACCTGATTATGGAACATTCATGGCTGTTACATGATCCTGGATCATGCTCCCCCTTCTGCTTCTGCCATACAACCACATTATCCTTCCTTTCAAAACCTAATGGGAGAAAAGAGCAGATGTATTAATATTTTCGTCCAAAGCTAAGTATCTGGATAAGGTTTTCCAAATCTAAGCCTAGGGTGCTTCTTCACAAACTAATGATTCATGGAAGAACGGACACTTGCACTTCCTTCCTCACACACCTACTGCCTCTAGGCGAATGGATAGGGTTCTTCTTACAATGAAATTTAAACGTTCACTTATAACCGATTTTCTTAGAAATCCCAGATATATTGAGAGGCTCCAGATATTCATTACTTTCTTGCCATGGAAAAAACTGGCCCTCCAAGAGTCATTGCACTGAGGTCCAGGGGCAACTAATAACACAGGCAAGGAAAATCACAAATTCAAAGTATGCCATTTCTAGGGGTGTGAGGTCGCCAGATAGCACCAGCCTCCCAAGATCGGAATGTGCACATTGCTGAAACCACATTTTGGTGAGAGTATTTACACCACACAAATTGGCAAATGCTACATATAGGAGCTTTTTGTGGGGGAGGTGGGGGATCTGTTGTTAAACATTTCAGCACACTCCTGCTTACAGGCCATAAATTCTTGTTTCATTTTATTAGAAAATACAGATATATTTTAAGAAATTGAATATCGTATATAACAGTATAGAGCTAATTAATTAATGAATATTAATAAATTATTTAAGCCCTGATAATTCATGTATCTTTCTAAATTAAATGTAGAGCTTCTTTTTTTACTTTTTATTAAATATAGAGCTTCTAATCATTTAAGTTTAAATAATTAATTTCAATGCTAGTGAAGAGAAAGAACAGAGAACAGTTGTATTTCAGAATCCCACTTTTTTTTTTTTTTTTTAACAGATAGAGCATCACTTAAAGGCACTATGCTGTGAAGGACTGGTGCATACATTTACACATAATTAGTCTTTTCAGTGGGACGGTACATCTCAAAATCATTGGCCAAGACTCCATCTTTCCTGATAAGCTGTTTTTCCTACTGAGTGATGCCATTTTTTTCTCAGTGCCTCTCTTGGTTTTCTTAGGCTTCTGGAACTGAAACTGTGGGTAAATGTTCCTTCTTTTCATTAGTATTTCCTTTCTCGGGATGATTTAAGATCTCTAGATATTTCCATAACCTAGGAACTGTCCTTTCTTTTTAAAGTCATTCTATGTATGTCTGCTCTGATATCATTTTGATGACTGAACACTCAGAGAGAAATACAGTTTGCCTTATTTCCAACTGTATGGAAGAATCTCAACATTTTCCCTCTTATAAAATGCATAAGCTACCATTATAATCCACTCACTCACGTGATTAGTTTTGTGTCTCCAAAATAAATTTTGGACTTTGACAAATGCATAATCTCATGTGTCCAAAAATGCAGTAACACCCAGAATAGTTTCACTGTCCGAAAATCCTCTAATTATCCATTCTTCCCCATCCATCCCTTCTGCTCTACCACATCCCTCCTAAGCCTCTGGAAACTGCTGATATTTTTATGGTCTCTAGAGTTTTGCCATTTCCATGAAATCAGATAATTGGAATCAGACAGTAGGAAGCCCTTTCAAACTGGCTTTTTTTTCAGAAAGCAGTATGCACTAACCTCCCTCCAGGTGTTTTCTACTTGCTTCATCTATCAATTACTGAAGAAGAGATGGATAAAATTTCCAACAATATTGGTGGATTTTCTATTTATCCTTTCCCCTTTCTCTGTTTTTGCCTCACCTACTTCGGCACTTTATTATTAGATACATTCATATTAAGGAATATTTTCTCTTCTTGATGTTTTGACCCCTTGGTCATTGTGCAGTGCCTTTCTTTATCCCTAATGTTTTCCTTGTTCTGAAATTTGCTTTGTTGGAAATTAATATAGCTACTTAGCTTTCTTCTAATTAATTGTGGAATAGTGTTTCTTTCTCGATCCCTTTACTTTGAATCGGTTTATATCTTTATGTGTGAAGCAAGTTTCTTGTAGACAATAAGGAGTTGAGTTGAGTACATTTTTAACCATTCTGAGAATCTCTGTCATTTAATTGGTGTGTTTAAGCCATTCATATTTAAATGATTATTGCTATAGTTGGATTAATATCTACTATGCAAATGTTCTCTGTTACAATTGTTCTTTATTTCTTTTTTCCCTCTTTTTCTACCTTTTCTGGTCTTTGATTTAGTTAACTTTTTTATGTGGTGTAAGGCTTGGGTACAACTTTATTGCTTTGCATAAGGATATCCAGTTTTCTCAAGACCATTTGTTGAAGAGACTGTTCTTTCGCCACTGAATGACCTTGGCACCCTATATTAAAGATAGTTTGATCATATATGTAAGGATTTAGTTGTCGGCTTTCTATATGATTCCATTACATGAGCTATTTAAAGTAGTCAAATGTATAGAATCAAAAAGTGGAATGGTTGCCAGGGGCTGGAAGAAGAAGGAAATGAGGACTTATTATTTAATGAGCGAGCATGAGGTTGTACTTCTGCAAAGTGAAAAATCTCTGGAGATCTGTTGCATAACAATGTAAATATACTTAATGCTACTGAACCATACACTTAAAAATGGTTAGGATGGTAAGTTTTGTTATGTGTTTTTGCCACAATTAGAAATAAAAACAGGGCGCCTGGGTGGCTCAGTTGGTTAAGCGACTGCCTTCGGCTCAGGTCATGATCCTGGAGTCCCGGGATCGAGTCCCGCATCGGGCTCCCTGCTCGGCAGGGACTCTGCTTCTCCCTCTGACCCTCCTCCCTCTCCTGCTCTCTGTCTCTCATTCTCTCTGTCTCAAATAAATAAATAAATAAATCTTTAAAAAAAAAAAAAAGAAAGAAAAACAAATAACAAAAAATAAAGATAATATTTATTTTAAAAATAAAATGATTTTTATTTTATAAACCAGTGACCTAACACTTGGTGTGTGTGCATGCATATATGTGAATTACATGTGGGGTAAGTGGGAAGTAATAAGAGATAGAAGTAGAGACAGAAATAGAGAAAGAGAGAGAAATAAGAGAGAGAGAGAATATGAGTATGAGCCTGAATTTAAGTATGGAATGCTCTGCACCTGGCTGTTAACACAAAGAAACATACACAAGGATATTCACTGCACCACTTTGAATGAAAAGAGTTTTGGAATCACCTAAACTTTGATTAGTTGGGAACAACTATATAAAAATGTGTGCTTGTTGGAATAAATAAATTCGATCAAAATATAACAACATATCTCAAAAATGTATTGATTAGTGAAAAAGCAAATTATCAAATAAGGACAATGAATATAGCCTAACACGATGTAGATAATCTGAATGACTACCTTCTATTCAAATTGTATCAGATATTTTTACTGTCTTGATTCCATTTGTGTTTATGAATTCTTTGGATCATCTTGTAAGGAGACGGGAACTGTAGCATGATTGATTTAAGCCGACTGAAAGTCAAGTAATGTCATGGCACGGTGTGCTGATGTCTCTTTCTCTGAAGTTCGTGGAGCGAGAAGTGGCAGAATTCAGTCCTCACACAGAGAACATGGCAGTGTGCCCAGATTCACTTTTCGAAGAGAAAATGTATTTCAGCATCTCTTACATTAAATACATTCGGTTAATTTGATCTTTTGTTCGTACCGTTTTTGTAAATGTATTCTGTTTTATAATTGCATGAGTTTAAGGAGTTTGTTCTCTTTTTATATTAACATATATTTAATTAATATGATAATCAAAAAATACTGCTATTCTGGATGTCAATGAGGCCATTCCCCTTAAAATGGGTACATAGATTATTTGATAATAATACTAGTAAGAAGAACTAAATTTCTTACATATTTAACTCAAAAGCAGTCAGTGAATTAAACGCTTAATTGTCTCCTTTAAACTCACCACATGTCTACATTTTTCCAGTGCGAGAGCTAAAACTTAGATTGTGTTGGATGGGATAGAATTGGCCAGAAGATATATTTGTACAAGGTTTAGGAGGTGGGATTGTTTGCTCCCAAAGTTCACTGTTTTTAATATAGTATATTACCTAATTGATGAAAATAGGGGTTTTTAAATATCTTTTTATGCATGTTTCTCAAAGCGTGTTCACCCAAACACAGCTAAGGAGGCAGAGGAGATGGAGGAGAGGAAGAGACTGTGGTTGGTGATTGTGGTTGCTGGTGGTCCTTGGGTTAGTTAAATGAGCCTGGAGAAGAGAGAAGAGTGTAGAATCTGTTCCCATTACTACCAAGCCTCATATTGACTGTGAGGCTGGACATCATATTATATCCTATATTGGAAGACCCATGAAAATGAAAAAGCCCTATTTCTTTCCTTTTAATGTTGTGAAGAACTACACACTTATTAGTAATCCAGTGCAAAATGTGATAAGTGCTGTAATTGAAGAGGAAGTCACATAGACCTGTAGGTAGGAAAGAACCAAGGCCCACTGAGGAAATTAGGGAAAGCTTTTCACAAGGAATTGTGATTGAGAGTGTTTTTAAGGATAGTGCTTGTCAGGAGCTGGGGAGTGGGGGGAAATGAGATCTCTCTTTTGCTTTTGACTCCATGCATAGCTATTTTGATATTATCTTCTCTACATTTATTTCTTGTTACTCAAGTAATGCCCCTGCCTAGTTACAGCATCACACTTTTATCTCCAGGTAAATGTATTTTGTTACCAGATCAAAGCTCAATAAATAGTTGCAAAATATTAGCAATATATATATTCCTTTCATGGGGAGATTGCTTGACACCTGAAATTTTGTTACCAGCTCAAAGCTCAATAAATAGTTGCAAAATATTAGCAACATATATATTCCTTTCATGGGGAGATTGCTTGACACCTGAAAAGAAAGTAAGATCACTTGCATTTGATGAAAGTGGAATGTAGTTACTTTATTATTTTACAAACCTCCTTAGATGATGGAGTGTCTAGTACCAAGCAAAGCATTCCCTATTTCTACTTATGAAAAATACCCTGACTTGTTATCCTTTGTCACCTTCCTTCTGATGCCTTTATCTCCTTCCTAGCAAAACTATACCTCTCAACTTTAACAAAGCAATGGGATCCCATATTTTAAAAGAGGATTATGGTTTTATGGCTCCGGAATCTTCCCTGCTTTAGTGTGCTACTTATTTTCAGTTTAAGTCCCTAACGGTGCTGACTTTGATCAGTGACATTTGTAGGATTGGTGAAGCATTTAGTTAAAAGAAATTGTTTGCTTTATCAAGTGTCTAAGGACTTCTAATGTCAACATTTTCAGGCATACGAAAAATAACAGAAAGTCATTGTTTGGGTTTATCATTCTAATGTAAGTCATGGCTATAAAATTATATGACTGCAATTTTAGGGAACAAATCAACTTGCATGTACAAGTGAGTCTTATTTACCTCACAGAGGTCAATTGAGAAGATACATACTTATTCAAACATGATGTCATTACACAAACCTTTTCTTAAAACCTTTTGCTTTTGGAATTAGTCAACTGAGCTGTCACCGATACTCACCAATCTCTTTAATTATCTTGAGTTGATTCTCCCTCTCATTCTCCCCAGCAGCTGTTCTAAACTCTTTCCATTTTCTTCTGCCTCCCTAAGGCATTTCACTGGTTCACTTTCAAACGACCTTGCTTCCTATTTTACAAAAAAAAACCAAAAAAACACTTCATATGCAAATTTTTTTACCCTCTCTCTGCTTCACTAAAATATGCTCTAGTAATTCTTAACCTGTTGAGTCATGAACCACACTGAGACTCTAATAAACACTTCTTTAGAAAAATTTTGTATATAATGTTGACCCATAACGTTAAAGCCAAATGTTCTAGAAGCTCCTCTGTCATCCCCTGAAAGAATTAAATGATGTTTGGAATTTTAAAGCCAAATTTCTCTGTGCCATTGGACTCAATCCTTCACACTTGAAAAATCAAGATATCCATACTAAACCCATGATCTTCATACACAAGCACAACCCCTTCTGATCCTGCCTTTGTCTTGAGTACAGAGTTTCTGTGCCCCTGGAATGCCATGCCTCCATTATCACCTGAGTTCCTGACCTGCCTGCTACATCTCATTGCTCAACTACAGTACAGCATCTACCAACTGACCCAAGGACGCAACTTAGGAGTCATCCAAACTCCTCCTTTGCCTCCATCTTAAACACGGATGAATGGCCAAGTCCATTCAACATCATCCAAACACCTTGCCCTTCGCAATCCACATGGCCCCTCCTTCCTTGAGGTTCTCACCATTTCTCCTGTGGGCTTTGCTTAGATCTCAGTAAGTGTCTGTGTTTCCAGGAGTTACCTCCCTGAAATGTACAATTTACTGGAGCACAACTCAGCTTCACATACCCCAGTATATCTCCATCACCACAAGGACAAACTGAACAGCCTGGTTGATTCACCCACTTATTAAGCCATTCAAGATCCGACTCTTTCCAATTTGTCAGAATACTTTAATATAAACTTTTCTCACTTTTTAGATGTGATATAATTGACATGTAATAGAATGCACATTTTAGATACATTTCTATGACTCTTGACAGATAATGCACTCATATAACCATCCTAATGAAGAGATAGAACATTCTCATCATTCCAGAAAATTCGCTATCTAATTATTTCCTATCTCACCACCCAGTATCATCCTCACCCCAGGACAATTGTTGTTCTGATTTCTATTGCTGCAGATTAGACCTATTATTTCTAGATCTTTGTATATATGTTCTGGCTTTTTTTTCCCTGACAAAGTACCAGCAAAGGAGAGACCAGCACAAACCCAATGGGGCAATTGACATCTGATGCCCATCTGGGCACAAGTAGGCCCCAGCAGTCACAGCAGCAGTGGGTAGGGACCACCCCACCTAGGTCAGTGGTGGCTGGATCTACCAAACAGTGTCAACATCAGCAGAACCTGGACAGGGACCCATAACCACCGGCCCCACACTCAGTGGCATGGGTGGCTCATCCGCTAGCAGTCACAGCACCAGCTAGCCTGATATCCCCAGGCCCTCCACCCTATAGCAAAAAATGATGCAGAACCAGCATTTCCTTGACCCCTGTGTTTACCAACAGAAAGCAAACCAGAATCAGCTTTCTTGAACCCCCCACCCCATGCACCTGCAGAGATTGAAATGGGAGCCTCAGGGGCACAGAGGAATGATGCACAACAGAATGGTATTGCAAGGCCTTTGAAAATGAAAAGTTACCGGATATGAACCCTAAAAAGTATGCCAAGACCTACAAGCTAACCCTGAATAAAGTGACTGGCTGCTAAAATAGCAGATTTAAATAGATCAAGAGTCCCCAAAACATCACACCCAGAATGTCCAGAATCCAAGAGAAACCAAACATCATACCCAGGACCAGGAAAAGCACAACACGAAGGAGAAAAGACAATTGATGTCAGTGTCAGAAAGACATCAGATGCTAGAGTCACTGACTAGGTTTTAAAGTAGTCATCACTGAAGTGCTTCAACCAATGATTATGAATTCTCCTAAAACAAATGAAGAAGTGGAAAAACCTCCACAGGAAATCGCAGTTACAAAAAGGCAAAGCTCTGACCCAGTAACCTTTAAATATAAAGATGTGGTCTCATTTGTCTGGGGGTGAGAGCTCTGTGACAGAGGGGTGACGGCCATGGGCCTTCGGAATCCCATCCTCCTTATGACGCGTGGCTATTGCAGTCTTGGGTGAGCCACCAAGGAAGGCTGTCTCATCAGTGGGTGAGGCTTTCTTGCCAGGTGTCAGTTGTCTTTCCAGGTAAGAGGTTGGGACCTTTCGATCTTTATTGTGTGGACAGCAACCTATTCACTGGGGAAAAATGGCTTGGCCTTGAGTCCTGTGCCATCCCCTTTTCACAATGGAAGTTTCCTGGACTTTTCCCACATCATGACCCACTGGAGATGAGCACATCAGATCTGAGTGTCTCAATTTACCCCTTGGTGAGACAAAGTGTTTGCAGCTGGCCCAAGTGACATACAAAAATTGCACTCAAAACGGAAAAAGCCTCCAAGAGTGGGGGAAGTCCTGAAGTCCAAAAGGCTAAGGGCCAGTGAGATACCAGACAAGTGTCATTGCCAAAGGCTCTAATCAGATTTCAAATTGGTCATGGCCACTCACAGCTCCGCATGAAATCTTAGGAAGGTAGAAAAAAAAAAAATCTTAGGAAGATAGAGCTTGTTGTGAAATCATATGTGGCTTCATTTGGATGTCCAAGCTTTGTGACATTGTTTTTCTAAGTCTTTAAACTCTCTCTTAAAATATAAGTGAGGATATGCTACGCTTACACTAATTACTTCATGAGGCTATTTTAACTCTTTATACTGTCAAAGTCCTGATACATTAATAATTTTATAATAAGCCATAATATATATATTTTCTTAGAGATCTGCCAACATAACTCCATGGTATTAAATTATTGACTGTCACTAATGCTAGTTATTTAATGCATTTAATTTGAAACTAATCTTTCCAAAATCCTGCAATTGTTTTCTTCACCAGATTCCTAATTATTAAAGGTGAGATTATTTCAGTTCTAATACGAGACAGTGGTAACTACAAATAGCCCATTTTCTGCTCTGTCATTTTGTTCAGAAAATACTCTTTCCCATTTCCAGCATTTCCCAGTCCTAATCAAGACAAAGATCAGCGTTGGGGGGAGAGGGAAATCGTCTGTATGTTTTTATTGCATGTCACTTAGTTTTAGGTATGAGCAAAGTCAGAAATATGAGTCTAAAAAACTTAATCAGAATTCTAAGATGTCTGACAATAAGAAATTTTATTATTTTTTCAGGCATCTCATTTCCCTATGTAAAAATCTGCTTGGAAAATCCGTTTATAAAAACACTTTCGATTTTTTTTCTTGAATCAGGAAAATAGATTTTATCTTCATCATTTTAATGAGATTCCTCAAGATCAAATTTCCCCATTTTAAGTAAGCTACATGTGAAAAAATTATTTTAGCTGGGCGTTCTAAAATTTAATTAGAGTCCATTTTTCCTTTGAATTATCTTAACTAGAAGCCATGTTTAAAAACCCTAATTAAACACATAAGAAGTTCTTCCAGTTACTTAAAACTGCCAGCCACAAAGTACGACCTTACCCGATATCTAAGAGACCATATTAGGGTTTAAAATAAAATGTACACGGTCCTTGTTGTGCAACTAAAGGTCAGCATTGTGAGCATTTATGATATCTCAGCTGCATGAAAGTAAAAATACAATCAGGCTAAGTGGTCTCAAAAGCTCTAAAAGCAAAATGCAGCTGTTTCTTGCTGGAGTTTACTGGGAGTACACATTCTGTGATGTAATTAATAGCTATTCCAGAGATATTGAAGAAAATAATGGATACAACATTTTAAAAACTTCAGTAACATATTACACTTTGTCATTTACATCTATCGGCAATGAACCAGAATTTCTCAGAATCAGAATGGAACTTAATGATCTTGTAATCCAGTGGGTCTCAAGGTTCACTGTGTGTATCTGAATCTCCTCAGTGACGAGAAAACACGTATTGTTGGACCTCACTCCTGGACTTTCTTCATTGGTAGGGCTGGGTTGGAGCCCAAGATCTGCATTTCCAACAAGTTCCCAGGCAATGTTGCTGCTGGTTAGTCCAGGGAACACACTCTAATAACGATCATTCTGGAGAATTAAATGTAAAGATATCCATTAGTTCTAAGATAAATATCAGGCCCCTAGTACCCTCCACAAATTCTAGCTAGCTAATAGAAGCAAGTCAAAGCAAAAGCAGAAGACGAGACAGAATCAATAGCACAGGGAAGAAGACCATGAGTCCCTTTGCCTTGAGACTGAAGACAAAGTAGAGCCTCTCTTCTGTACACCTTTTCTCTGAGCAAGTTGGTTTTGTCACTGGTATTTTCTACAGTAAGAGGAATGACTTCTCACTTTCCATGCTCTGGCTTCCAATTTTCCCTTAACCATCCATAAAAAAGGGTTATGGACTAGGAGAAAAGAAGATTTGAGTTTCTCATATCTCAAGAAAGCTTTTTTTTTTTTTTTAACGTACTAAAAGTAAAGTGGGAGAATGAGAAAAATGGGAGGGTGGAGTTGGAGAGCCGTATATTTTAGATCAATATTATGTAACTGGCAGAGGATTAAGTGATGACAAGTTCCAGAAAATGAGCAGAGTGTGAGTTCCAGGAAGGTATGAGCTATGTTTGCTTAACCCATCACTACCTAACAGCATTAATTTATAGGATAACTGAATTCATGTCACCCAACTGGATTGAAATTAGTAAACATTGAATTCTACAGGGTTGGATGGAAGAATATCTGTGTGCCGATTGAGGACACTCTAGTGAGCCAGGTATAGCATCATGGCTACATGAAGAGAGGTGATGAGAAATGTGGTGGCTAGCCCCCAAAAGACAGGCTAAATGGAAGTGCAACCTGATGGTTACATCAGCGAATGGGAAGACTAGATGAGCCATGGTCGAAGAGAGGAAACATACAAGTAAATCAAGAAGTACATCTGATGTAAGAAGACAGTGTTAGAGACGGACTACCACCACATCCAGTGCATAGAATTCCCTCCCCCCAAAACTCCCACTTTAGATTTTGCATTTGACCAGTGACATAATGAAGGATAAGGACTTTTTGGATGAGACAGGAAAATAATTTCAAACCCAGTAAATTTCTCCCTAGTCACGCAGGAAAAGCAACGTGAGGAGCAGGATAATGATAACAAATGAGTTAAGTGTTATCTACTGAATGATACATAAATTAAAATGAAAAGACAATTAAGTATCCTGCATTGCTATGGACTGGATATTTGTTTCCCCTCCAAAATCCATATGCCCACGCTTAACCCCCAATGTGATGGTATTAGGAGGTGAGGCCTTTGAGAAATGATTAGGTCATGAGGGAATTAGTGTCCTTTCAAAGAGCCTCCAGAGAGCTCCCTTGCTCCCCCTGCCATGTGAGGACATGAAGAAGAGGGTGTCTATGCACCAGGAATTGGGCTCTCACCAGACACCAGATCTGCTGACTCTTTGGTCTTAGACTGCCAGCCTCCAGAACCGTGAGAAATAAATTTCTGTTATTTCTAAACCAACCGGCCTATGGACTAAAACAAGCATACTCTTAGAAGTAAGATTCTTTAGCATTCTTTAATTCTTTAGCATTTTAAATTTGTTTACCTAAAACATAAAGAGTTGACAGGCACAGTGTTATAAATCAACCCACATCAATATTTGTTGAGTAAATGCTTCACAGAAGACTCTTTTCTCATTGAGCTTATCAAGCATTAAAATGTATCACATCATAAAAATGAAATAAATTGCTCTAATCTAAAATGTAGCTCTTAAATTTTCCTACCAGTCATTTGAAAAGCAAAACTATCTGTTTCGGGGGAGTATGAATCCAGAATTGTAAGTGTCATTGCATGAACTCAAGTTGGATTTGTAAAGAAATTTTTAAAATCTTTTTAAAAAATTTTTATTTCATTGATGGCCACTTACAGAACAATAAAATATCACTACTTTTCATTGCTAATGATTTAATTCTGATGAGGGGAGGTCCTCTGCTAGGAAAATCTCAATCTCTTCTTGAGATGGTTGATCAAAGGTAATTAGCGCTAAATTCAGATGTGCTTTGAGTGATAAGTAATCAAAAATGATGTGAGAAATTTAGGCTAAAATTAACTCAGAGGAAATATAAAATACAAATTGCTGAAAGTCAGGGTGCCTGGGTGACTCAGTCATTAAGCGTCTGCCTTCAGTTCAGGTCATGGTCCCAGGGTCCTGGGATCGAGCCCTACATTGGGCTCCCTGCTCCACGGGAAGCCTGCTTCTCCCTCTTCTACTCCCCCTGCTTGTGTTCCTTCTCTCCCTCTCTGTGTCAAATAAATAAATAAAATCTTAAACAAACAAACAAACAAATTGCTGAAAGTATTCTTTTTTATTTTAATCATATTTCTTCAAAATGGTTCAAATCTTATAAATTCAGGCAAGACCAGTAGAAAAACCCGACATATACAGAATCATATTTGAATTTAATTCAGAAAAGGAATCATTAAACTCTAAATATTGAACAAAACAATGACAAGATGATAGACACTATTAGAGGAGGAGGTGGAAAGCTTTTGAGCCTTTGAAATTGCTTTCACAAACAGTATGTCATTTGATATTCATAAAGTATCCTGAGTAGAGGTAAGGGGCAGATAAGGTGAGGGACATAAAACAGTTCCCCATTTTATAGATCAAATACATGATTGATTGATTCAGCAATTGATTCCGACATTGATAATGCTATTTATTGCCAGAAAGAGGCCTCAACACTCTTCTCATTGTATAATACGCCTAGGATTTGTTTATCTTTGTGACAATAAGATGTAACATTGAGCATCTATTATGGGCTGAAGCTCTGCTTTCCATGCAACACACAGCCAAGTATGAGTGTGATTCTATATTAAGTGTTTGTCTGCCAGGCTTTACACAAGACTCCAAGGAAGCCAACATAACAAGGATAATTAGAGATCTTCTTTCATTGGGATTCCATTCTACTAAGGTGACAGTCATCAAATAAGTAAGTATCCCAATATGTGTTTAATCTACTTAGTATATGTGTGTATTTATAAATAGTGCATATATAATACTAGACCTGTCTTTGACTAGCAGTGCGCCTGGGCCAAGTCTCCAAACCTCTTTGTCTTATGTGCTCACCTTCACAATGGAGTTAATAATAATGTCGACAATTTTTGCAAAGATTAGATGGGAAAATCTATTATATTGTTATACACTATGTTGAACACCTAGCAATTTTTAAACAAATATTGTTACCACTCGATGATAACAATTGTTATTACTCTAGTTATAAAAATGAAATACTGTTCTTACATAAATAAGATGAATTTAAAGTAATATATGCACAATTGTTTCAGATGAAAATACACATTTATTCAAGTGCAGATTATAGTTTTACATAAATTTCTCAGTGGACTGTGTTTTTTAAATTCTGAAGAGTCTTTAAGAATCACCAACAAGCCATTTAATTATATTTATATTAATTTAAGATGTGAGGTAAATTTATTTGACATATACTGTCGGCTCTTATTAAAGTCATTATGAACACTGAATTCATGAACCCTGAACCATTGCTCCCAAGGGAAATGTAAGGTTAGGTTCCTGAGAGCTTCTGCTCACATTTTTCTCTATAGATCAATATATAAACTTGTTTTACATATGTTTCTGTTTCATGACACCTTTTTAATAGATTGTTGATTCATTAAAGTTGAACTCCTGAGGAAAAGCACTATAACTCATGCCTGAAGCAAGTTTATCCAGTACATGCATTTTCTCTGGAAGTGACCAACCAGGCTTCTTGAGCTTGGGGACACAAGACAATGCCTCAGCAGAACATTTGGCTGCCACTTTAAGTGCATATCACCAACCAAAAGCACCAACGTGAAAAAAAGTAACACTAAATATATCCAGAAAAGGACATGTCTTTACGGCGTGGAGCTGAAGTGAGAGGAGGGTGTAGCTTTGTGCACTCGAAGCTGGGAATGTGTGTGTCGGGTGACTCACATTTTTTACCACTCTGCACATGACAAAGAATGATGATAAAAGCACCATCAGTATTGATTTGGGGGCTACAAATAAATTTTCCCAAGGAAGTGATTTCATAAATATAGAATCCGTGAAATGAGGATCAGCTGTACTTAGTTGGTATCATTTTTTTTCTCTGAGTGAGACTTGGAAAAATTTAGAAAGGGTTTGGATAATACCCAGTGATTCTTGCTCCCAGAGGAACCGTATAAAACATCAAGGCTAACAGAAAAATACTGTGTACATAGAAAACATTGTTTACTGTAGTTGAACTATGATTCCTTAAACTGGGGTTGATGGCCATAATCACCTGGTTAGCTTTTTAAAAATGTATGTTACAAGTCTCACATCCATCCCTGCTGGACAATATCTTTAAAGACAGTGGGAAAAGAGAAATTTTATTTTTATTTATTTTTTTTTTTTTAAGATTTTATTTGTTTGAGAGAGAGAGCACACACAAAGCAGAGGGAGAAGGTGAAGCAGACTCCCCGCTGAGCAGGGAGCCCAATGCGGGGTTTGATCCCAGGACCCCAAGACCATGACCTGAGCCAAAGGAAGATGCTTAACTGACTGAGCCACCGAGGCACCCCAGGAAATTTTATTTTTAAAAACACAGGCAGATTTGGGGACTTGGAGGTATAATAATTACAAAAGCATCACAATAGCTCATAAAACATTATGGTCCTCAATAAATACATCAGTTATAATTATGTATGGTCAAATAAGGTCTCCTTGGTCGTTTTAATTTTCGAGTGCTGAATTAATTGTTCAATACTTAATAACAGATCTGAGCCTGTTATTGCAGTCCAGCATGATGGCCTATGTTCTGTTGTTTTACATTTTTATTTAGAGTTAAAATAATCTTTTTTTTTTATTCTTATGTTAATCCCCATACATTACATCATTAGTTTTAGATGAAGTGTTCCATGATTCATTGTTTGTGCACAACACCCAGTGCTCCATGCAGAATGTGCCCTCCTCAATACCCACCACCAGGCTAACCCATCCTCCCACCCCCCTCCCCTCTAGAACCCTGTTTGTTTTTCAGAGTCCATCGTCTCTCATGGTTCCTCTACCCCTCCGATTTCCCCCGCTTCATTCTTCCCCTCCCGCTACCTTCTTCTTCTTCTTCTTTTTTTTTTCTTAACATATATTGCATTATTTGTTTCAGAGGTACAGATCTGAGATTCAACAGTCTTGCACAATTCACAGCGCTTACCAGAGCACATACCCTCCCCAGTGTCTATCACCCAGTCACCCCATCCCTCCCACCCCACCCCCACTCCAACAACACTCAGTTTGTTTCCTGCGATTAAGAATTCCTCATATCAGTGAGATCATATGATACATGTCTTTCTCTTTTTGACTTATTTCATAGAGTTAAAATAATCTTAAAGCAGTTCATTCATCTTTAATAAAAAGAACATTTTAACACACAGAGAAAAACAAAAGTACTGTTTCTGGAGCCTTGATACTTCCATTTGGTCAACTGATGCATCATTGGATATACATACATTTCAGAATATCTCTCTGTGGCATATACATATTTTAGCTTACAAAATAAGCCTTATTTAAAACTATATAATGTTCAAACCTGAGTAATATCTCCCCTTTTCTCATTTTACTCTGTAAACATTTTTTTTTCCTTTTTTTGTCTTCCTCCATTCTTTCTTTTCTTTCTTCCTTTTTTTTCTATTTATGAGATAAATTCTTTGGTAGCAAATGAATCATTCTGGTATAATATAATAAATTAAAATGCATGTGTATGCATGTGTGAGCTTACATCTGAGCTCCTGTTCAAAGCACAAGCAAATATATAATACCACCTTAAAATTTAGCATTGATATGCTTATTAAACTTGCTATTAAAGGATTTTATTAATTTTTTACCTGATAGGACTAATATGAAATCTTAGAATTGTAGGTCGGATTGGCTTCATAGGAGTGATTTATAGTTAAAATAAAATATCTCTGTGGTTACATTCTGTCTGTATGTCAACATTTAATAAAAACGTTCTCAGTTTAAAACTTGCTTGCAAATGCAGTCTGACTAATTTGGCCTCGGTATGTAGCTTAAAGTAGAATCTAGTGTGTTCACTGGCATCTTGTCCCTGGAGGAGATGATAGATAACATTCTGCCAGAACATTATATTATGGTCCCCATGCTTTTGTGAATGTTCCACAGCTGATAGAAAACAGAATCAGACATCAATGAAGCATTTGCAATGCAATGATTCTTGAAGGTGGTGGTTTTAGCCACCTTCATTTTTGTCAGTGAAATCTGTCCTTTGTTGATATGAAAGGATGTCTATCTCTGAAACTCAGCTTGCATTCAGATGAGGGTGTAAAAACAATTAAGCACTGGGCTCTATCATCCCACCACCCACTTCTCCTGCGTGGCTAAAATATTGAACATCTTGAACAGCATGCTACCTGGAGATGGGCCATGTGGCTTAGATACAGTCAGCAAATCCGGGACCTGCCAATTCTTATATCCTCTGCATTCTGTCCCAGCAATTCTGCTTCCACCTAGGGAAGGTTATTCTTGCTTAGGACACAATAATCCATAACCATAACTGTAAGTATTGAGATTTCCTCAATAGCTCAAGATAAGGTTCACCAACACCCCTGAATGACACATAATGTCCGTCCTCAAAGAGCAAGACACACAAACGGAAATGGATAAATAATAAAAATATGAGTGTTGTGGTGACCATAATAGGAGCAGCTGGAGGCTTCAGTACTCACCATTCCTAGAACATGCTGATCACTGGCCTCATGGCAGGCTCGTGGGGCAGGGCTTTCCTTTTCTCCCCATTTAATCATCACAGAGACCCTTTGTGATAGATACCATTATCCCTGTTTTTAACAAAAGACAGAAGCAACATCAGATGTCTGTACAAAGAACAACGACAGCGATGAGCACCAAAGAAAGATTGACTGACAGGAAGGAGGAATTTATCACCCAGAACATGCTCATAAAAATTTCCACTGACTCTTTATACAGTTCCTCTACACATGCTATCTTAGATTTATTCTCCCAGAGGTTATTACTATTTTTACAGACTTAAAAACTGAGGTGCATTGAGTTTAGTGGTTACCCCAAATGCATATAATCTACAAGACCGAGTTCAAACCCTGATGTTCTGAGGTAGAACCCTCTGCTCTTTCCTTAGTCCCTGCTTTCTCCCATGTCACCTCTTTATAAATCCTCAACTGGTAAAGTTTCTTAAAATGCTGAGTTTTGCAAAATGAGAGACTATTACCGACTCAGAAGTTGGCATGCTTGGTCAGAGCTTCGTGGAAGCATTACCTTGGAGACAAACTGAAGGATGACTTTCTTCTGTGGCATTATCTTTGAAAATTCCCCAGCCGTTTCAAACACTAAACCTAAGGGTTGCTCAATCCCCAACTTTCCTTTTCTCTATCTGTACAGAAGTGTGGTTTTCATGAATAGAAAGAAGGGGTTTACTCTTGAGTATAGGAACATTTGGATCAAACTATAGCAATGAATCAAGTGACTATAAAGTTTGTAATGGTTAGGCTTGACACATAATGAAAGAAGAAGAAAAAGAGAGGGAGGGGAAGAGTGGGAGGGAGGAAGGAGGTGAGTAGTGGCCTAAACTGATTTAACTCAAAGTAGAAACTACTACCAGTATTTCTTAGAAAGGGAAAAACTCTGAGTCCTAAGGAAGAAATCTCTTTCAAGAGGAAAATACTTCAAACTCTTCAGAAATTTCCTAGAGGAAAAGGTCACTTTCAAATTCCAAATGAGACTAAAAAAGTATGCTTCAATAAAAAAAAAAAGGCATTTGCTTGAATTATTATCTTCCTATGTTATTCATATTTGTGTGTTCACACCATTGTTAGAAGCAACGATTTCTGAATAAGATATCTGTTTCCAGTAACCTTTTATTTATACCTTCTGTATTCATTAGTTCCTTGCTTTCTGTAATTGAAAATGCGCTCCCAACCATCTGTCAACACGATTCACGCCCTAACCTCGTTGGCAGGCCCTTACTGACTTCGGCACGGGATTTGTACATGGACCAGACACTATCGGAGCCTCAAATGAAAAATATCAGTGGAAGTGTTATAAGGACATCATGATGGGTAGCCATTATTTAAATATAAAAAGTGTTGAGAGTGATGTTTGCAAAGAGCCCCATCATGCAAGAGCATCCCTTGGATGATGAGTGACCTGAGAGAGCAATCAAATGTTGTAATCATTAAAACTGTGTTAAAAGAAAAATAGTGAAACCCTCTGCTCCTAACAGTTGTCTGAGATAAGGAGATAACATTATAATATGTGATGTCTACAAGCGAGGATGTAGATTTATGTATGTGTGTGTGTGTGTGCTTATGTTCATATTCCATGCTAGGAGAATAACCACGAGATCCCCAGCAACATGATGTCTAAATATGCTTGAGGCACGGGTCATACCTACTCAAGAATGTACTCGATCTGTTAAGTGGAAAGACGTTATAATCACATCCAACTTCCCCTACTTCTCCTCTCTCTTCTCTATCACCTGACATGCAGGCTTGTTATGAAGGTCAGCCAAAATATGCTGCCACTCAGGACTTCATACAGTGTGGGTACTTACATATATTTCACGTCTGTTAGAAAAGTACACACGTTCTGCAGTCATGGTATTTTTCCATATATGTGATTTCAGGTGATCAAATTTGCGAATTTTATTGTTTCAAACATCTGTGTTCGCACTGAAGGCTTCTCTCCACTGGTTTTCTCATTTTGAAGGTGTGTTAGTATCTCCAACCATGATTTAGGAGTGGTTTATTTTTCCCTTGTTATTCTATAAATTTGAGACTATGTGATTAGAAGAATACAGTATTAAAACTGCTTTATATTTCCAGTGAAGATGGATCCTTTTTCATTATGTAGTGACATATTTTTATGTCCAGTAATCTTTTTGCCTTAAAGCCAATTTTATCACATAGCAATATATCTACACCAGCTTTCTTGCTTAGCATTTTCTTAGCATGCCTTGTTTCACTGCCTTACTTTTAGCCTTTCTCTATCCTTGTGTTTTAGAGAGATCACTCATAAATAATTCACAGTAAGTTTTCTAAAGCCAGTATATGCCATTTGTTTTGTGGATCTTGTCTCTCTCTTTCCTTGCCTTCTTTTACATCTTTTAAAAAAATTATTATATTTGTGCTTATTCACTCTCTTGTTTAAAAGTTATACATTCTTGTTTCCATTACATAAACTGTAGAATGTTGTTTGACATAAAATTTTAATATTAACCATTATCTGTACCTTCTCCCTAGACAATACAAGAAATTGGAAACACTAATCTCATTTATCTCCTTCTCACTTACATACTACTGGTGCTGTGTATTTTATTTTATTTATTTATTTTTAAAAGATTTCATTTATTTGTTTGTTTGTTTATTCATTCATTTATTTATTTAGAGCCGGAACAGGGGGAGGGGCAGAGGGTGAGGGAAAGACTCTCAAGCAGACTCCCTGGGGAGTGTGGAGCCTCCCGGGGGCTCGATCCCAGGACCTTGAGATCATGACCTGAGCCAAAATGAAGAGTCGAACGCTCAACTAACTGAGCCACCCAGTGCCCCTGCGGTTTGTATTTTAATTCAATATTTGTTAAATACCACAGTGTTATTTCATGTAGTTAAATTAATTTAGACTTACCCATCTATTTGCCACCTTCTTAATTTGGGTTTTTTTTTTTTCACCCAGAGCTATTACCAAATCAAATTTCATCAATCTGACGTAGGCCCTTTCACATTGGCTTCAGAGAAAAGTTCCCATCTTTTTTATTCACCCTCGGACTTTCATGAAAATAATATTAGATATTCTTTTGTTTGTATGTCCCCCATCCTAGCTTCCTTAATTTTTCATTATTTTGTCTTTTCCTTTTCTCCCTGGGAAATTCTTTTTGATTTAGCTTATGTCTCACTAATTCTTTTTTCAGCCATGTCGAATAAGTTTTTTTAAACTCCTCTGTGGAGTTTTCATTAGAGTTTTGCATTCCTTCTTACAGTTTTATTTGAAATTTATTTAATCTGCGTTGTCTCCTTTTAGAATTTTCACTTTACATATATTCAAATTCACATTTAATTTCTCTTAACACACTTTTTGTAAATCTATTTATTTTTGCTGATTTTTTTTCTTTTTTTTTTTTTTAAAGATTTTATTTATTTATTTGACAGAGAGAGACATAGCGAGAGAGAGAACACAGCAGGGGGAGTGGGAGAGGGAGAAGCAGGCTTTCCGCTGAGCAGGGAGCCCGATGCGGGGCTCGATCCCAGGACCCTGGGATCATGACCTGAGCCAAAGGCAGACGCTTAACGACTGAGCCACACAGTCGCCTATTTTTGCTGATTTTCATTAGAAGATTGCTTATGTGCCTAGTTATTTTTTACTGTGTTAGATGAAATCACAAAAGAAATACTTATAGGAATAACATGAGGTTCATGATGAAAGCACATTGTATTTTGAGTTTGCTATTATTGGTTCCCTAGGAATATTATTTCAGTACAATCCTAAACCATGTTCAAGTTTGAGGTTTTCCAAGGCTTTCCAAGGCACATAAAACAATGCTCAAGAATCTGTAAAAAGGGGGTCGTTCAATTCCAGTCTGCCCTTACCCAAAGTGTGTGCCTCAGGGTGTCAGGTGGAAGTGGGAATGCTACTTATCAGCTTTTCCTCTTGGGTAGGACCCGAGATTTCATGCACCACCTTCAGCCTACTAAGCCACCCAAACCCTCCACTCACTGGCCAATGACAGTAAAATTGCTTTGAGTTCTCATTTTACCTCTGTGACTCTCAACTTCTTCACATCCTTTGGTGCTTCCTTCCTGTCTTATTAGCTTATAGAAACTTTGAAAAGTTTAATATGTTTCATCTAGAGTTATACCTGTTCTTAGTTTTCCCAGTTCACCATTGGTTGAAGCAGATGTTCTTTATATTTCTAACACATGACTCTTTAGGTGAATTTCATGGTTTTTCTCAAATTGAACAAATAATTTCTAAGAGACGCATGATCTTAAAATAAAAATGACAAGGTTCACCTTCAGGTATTCTGATTCAAAAGGTTTATAGTCAAGACTGGATGTTTGCAATTTTAAAAGAAATTTCCAGGTGATTCTGACATGAGCTCCCTGACCCCCGACCCCACCACCAAACTGGTAATTTGAGAACCCCTAATTCAAACTGTACATTCTTCACAAAGGACTACAACACTTGAAATATTATTCACACCCCTCATTTACAGCAGTGGCTCACAGCTACAAGCACAAATAATAGGACCTTCGAGGTAAGTGGATTCACAGTTTGAAAAGCCCCGGGAGGATTACAATGTCCTCCCCATCTGATCTTGCCTTGAATGTAAACATCATTCATATCTGTCTATTGCTGCAGACTGCTCTTTGCAGGTAGAATGTACTTTTAGGAACGAACAAAACAATATAATGCTATTTCCTGTCTGTAAAGACAATTAGCTGCCTTAGCTCTTCAGTATTCTTGGAGTATCATATTTATAATTCGATCCCTTTTTATTTCAAATGATGATATGTTTATATGGAAAGACAGAAAGGAGATCTTTAAAAGTCCTTGTTTTCCCCCAGCCAATCTCATGTCCCACTTGAACACAACTTCACAAAATAAACGGGAAAAGTAGGCAGTTTCTGTGATTTTCTCCTCTTGACAGTTATGAGCTGGGGGCAAGGGACACATTTATCGAACAGTGATTTCACAAAGGAGACACTGAATACCCCAAATCACATTTAACTAAAGCACAAACATTTATAACAGATCTGCAATTATCTGTCAATAGCAGAACTTTATAGCAAAGGAGCCAAAGACAATGGAAGGAAATGATATTGGGAACATCTTGTTCCTGCACTTTTTCCTTACTCACACAACCACTTCAAGAGAAGAGGACTGACTTATTTTGGATGAACCACATCCTGAAAGACCCTAAGTCTCATTTGGGAAAGCAAGCTGAAGAGGGAGAAACAGAGATTATATCCCAAAGAAGCAGTGGACAAATGATGAGCTGAAAATTACATTTCTGTCTCCTCCTAACACTACTTAGCACCTCATATTGCGCTGCGCATGCCATCTTTAACAAAGTGTCCCCGCTCTGAGGGAAGAACTCACCAATGTTCTTTTCAACAGTCAGCACCTTCAAAATAGGACCTTGATTTGGCCAGTCATCATATTCATCCATCCTGTTAAGAACGATATATTACTTATGATAATATTGATAATGGCTCCAAACGTACCTCACTTTGCAGACATACGGCAAGACCAATAGTTTTATACCATTTTCCTTTCAATAAGTCAATGTGATCAGATGCACTTAATGTGACATAATTCTCAAAGTTTTGAAATGTACTCTTTAACTCAGGAAGATGATCTTCAAAAACATCTACAGATATATTTCAAGTTTATGTATCCCTGATACAAGCAAAAAAAAAAAAAAGCAAGTGTACTCAAAGTAGCAGATTAGAAAGATTCTTTTACCAAAACTTCCCTATGGAATTCATTTAAATAACAAGTTCTTTTAGTGTAATTGACATTGGATAGGATGGCAACACAGACATGGCTTTCTGGAAAAAACAGGTTGAGGTGATTGTGAGCTGATTAATAGGATTTGTAGGAAGACCATGGGGATCAGTGGAAACACGCTGATGAAACTGTATGGTCAACCTGCCAATAAATGGTCTTTCAATGTGTTGACTATTAGTCAGGAGAAATTGAGGAGACACGTACAGTTTAAACATCCTCAAAGGAGTTTAAAAGACTGCTGCCTAACCGATGGTCTGGCTGTTGCTGTCTTCCCTCTGGGTGGGAGGACTTTCTATTTAATCTGGCCATAAGTTCACTACACTGCAGTGACTAGTACTGAGTGGGCAGGATACTCAACTCCTTTCAGGCAACAGTTATAGAGATATACACTTACACTGAGCATGAAAAAGAGGGAAATGCATGGCCGCTATGGGCAGACACTGGAAGAGCCATTAGAACCTTGGCTGGTTTGACTGGAGAATGGCAGCTGGGGTACTTAACACCTTTTAAGAAAGAATGGCAATACCCTGCCATTCTACAGTTCATCTCAAGCCCTAATGCTTAATGTGATGGCATTAGGAGGTGACGCCTTTGGGAAATGATTAGGTTGTGAGGGCAGTGCCTTCATGAATGGGATTTGTGTCCTTCTATAAAAGCAACCCGAGCGAGCTCTCTTGCCCTTTTTGCCATATGAGTTTATGTGGAGAAAATGGCTGTCTATGAACCAGAAAAGACAAAATCAAGAGAATGAGAAAAGAAGCCACAGACTGGGAGAAAGTATTTGCAAAAGACACATCTCATTAAGAACTGTTCCCCAAAATATACAAAGAACTCTTAAAACTCAACAATAAGAAGATAAACAAACTGACTAAAAGCGAACCAAGCATAAACAGACCCCTCTCCAAGGAAGACAGACAGAAGACAAACAGTATATGAAAAGATGCTCCACATCATATGTCATTAGGGAAATGCAAATTAAAAGAACAATGAGATACCACTACACACCTATTAGAATGTTCAAAATCCAGAGCACTGACAACACCAAAGCTGGTGAGGATGTGGAGTAACAGAAATTCTTATTCATTGCTGGTGGGGCTGCAAAATGGCATAACCACTCTGGAAGACAGTTTGATGGTTTCTTACAAAACCAAATATACTCTTATCACATGACCCAACGATCATGCTTCCTGGTATTTACCTAAGGAGCTAAAAATTTATATCCACATAAAAACCTGCACATAGATATTTATAGCAACTTTATTCCTAATTGCTAAAATGTAGAAGCAACGAAGATATCCTTCAGTAGCTGAATAGATAAATAAATTATGGTACATACTGACAATGGACCATTATTCAGTGCTAAACACCAATGATCTATTAAGCCATAAGACACATGGAAGAATCTTTTTTTTAAAATTTTATTTATTTATTTGAGAGAGAGAGCACAAGTAGGGGGACTGGCAGAGGGAGAGGGAGAAGCAGACTCCCTGCTGAGCAGATGCAGGGCTCAATCCTAGGACCCTGGGATGAGGACCTGAGCTGAAGGCAAGACACTGAGATGACTGAGTGACCCAGGCACCCCTGCGTGGAAGAATCTTTAAATGCATATTCCTACATGATAGAAGCCACTTTGAAAAGGCTACCTGACATATCATTTCAACTATATGACATATTGGAAAAGGCAGAACTATGGAATCAGTAAAAAGATCAGTGCTAACCAGGTGTTGGGTATCAGGGAGGGATGAATAGGCAGAGAACAGAGAATTTTTAGGGTGGAAAAAGCACTCTGTGTATTATAAGGATGTTTATGTACATATCATTAAATGTTTTGTCCAAACCCATCAAATATACAGTACCGAAAGCGAACCATAAGGTAAGCTATGGATTCAGGGTGATGTGTCATTGTAGGTTCACTTGCAGCAAAAGTCCCATCTGGTGAGTGATGTTGGTCATGAGGGATACTGTGCATGTGTGGGGGCAGGAGATATATGGGAACTCTTTATACCTTCCTTTCAATTTTGCTGTGAATCCTGAAACTACTCTAAAAAAAAAAAAGGAAGTCTTGAAAAATGCAATCTTTACATAATTTTGTCCCTATTACTCTCTAACATTTTGCATCTAATTTCATATAACCCTACACGAGGGTAAATGTACGGTAAGAAACACTCTGTCATGTTAATTCTAATGTACTAACAGAGTAAAAGTCAATAATTGCTTTTCATGTTAGAACTGTCCCCGAGCTGACAAGTTTAACACTGCTTTTTTCATCTTATTTGCTCAGCAACTGTTGCCTTTTCCAAGTGAATACCACCACAGAATTTGAGCAAACCCAGGAGGGCATGAACTTCTTAATTTAAGGAATAAAATTAACTCTGCTGTATATGGAGTCCTACTTACCTAATTCACTAGGAGAGTTTTATGAATTAAACAAAACATAGGTACAAATGCATTATAAGCCACAGGGTGACAAATAAATGTGCAGCATAGTGTCAGTTTCTTGGTTATGTTTACTATTTCTAGGCTGGTGAATAAAACCTTTCATACCATAAGAAACGATGAGGACATATTCTTGAGTTTCAATCTATCTAGATTTTTAACATGAATCAGGCCCTTAGGGATATCAGCCTGTTGTTGAAAATTACTGGTCATGGATCCATTTGCCCTCATATTCAATAGGGAGAAAAATATTCTAAGCTTGATGAAAAATATGTACCATCAAATGTCTTTGTTATTAAATATTCAATCAAGTGTGGTAAACCTGTCAGGAGTAATGGATGGCAAACATACCAATTCAATGCAGGCTGTAGGAGGAGGCCCTGAATTTGGCACCTTGGCAGAATGAAACCCAATGCTGCAAGAGAACATGCATTGTGCCATTCATGATGTTAATACAGAAACTGATGCTTTACTATACTCTTCACCAGCTACTTTGCTCTTCTTGTGGACAAAGGGAAAGATAGAATCCCTGCTTCAACTGAGGAAAAATAATCGAAAGATATAATTCCTAATATATCTATGGCAGTTGCCCCAGGACAACACAGCGTTTTACTCCTAATGTCAGAGACCCAACACAAGGGTAAATGCGGGGTAAGAAGAGGTGGGTTTACAGCAGAGGATACCAGAATTTGGTGTGTCTCAGTGGGGGTGGCCAGATTTGGCAAATAGAAGCATGTGACATCTAATTAATTAGAATTTCAGGTTAATTTTTAGTTGAAGCATGTCCAAATATTTCGAGGATAGCCCACCCAATGTTTGGGTCATAGTTCCACCGAAAAAAATATTCATGTATAATTCTGAAATTTAGAGTTAACCGGGTTTCCTTTATTTTATCTGAGAACCCTAAACTCAGGTATTAATGTGGCAGCTCTGAGAAGAAACATATGGTCCTTTGAGGAAGGTTTGGAACACTGGATCAAAATGATCACAGGACAACTGAAGCAAAACCATGTATAAAATTAATGATACATTGACACATATGAACAGAGAATATAATCTAGTTTTAGGAGAGCACACTGCAGTTAAACTTTTAAAGTTTATATTCTGTGGTCCACCACTTAACCACTCCCTAGATGAATCATACAGATCAATTACATAAACCTTCTTAGTCTGTTATATCTTTAATGTGGAAAAATAATAATAATAATAATAGTAATAGCAGGAACATTTAGCCTTTGTTGTTACCATAACATTATCCAAAGAAAATTGGTATGATTAAATGACTGTTACACTTCTTTTGTTTTCATTTTAGTGAGGGTTGGAATGCCCTAGTGATTCCAAAATATATTTCTCTATTGTTAAATTTTATTTAGATATATATCATTGGACTATTTCTCTGCTATAAAAGCTTTAGTCCCTTTGGAAATGGAAGCAGTACATGATAACTCTTGAAGTTGTCTACATCTTAGAGGAGGTGAAGCCCAGAAGGGGCTTCAGTCTCTACTGGAAGATGTCATAATTGTACTGAAGCCTTAGGCAAAAGGGGGGAGCAGGTGGACAGGTGAGATGTGAGAAAGACAAGCTTGGATTCTCTTTCAATTTCTACCAGGTCCTATCTTTCTGTGACTATTGAGCTGTGTTTATAGACAGCAAAGTGACTTCTTAGCACAATTTTATTCCGTAGGAGATCTAAAATAACCCATTTGCAGCCAGAAACATATCAAGAAGTCGACTTCTGTCTGGCCCAGGCAAGGGTCTTGAGTTCTGAAACCATGTTAGAGGAGTGATCCTGTCACATAATGTCAGGATGTCAATTCTGAAGCAGTCTAAGATTTCATTCAGTTTTACCAGAACTTTATGTGATCCTGGGGCCAGGCGTCTAGCAGAGTTTTCAAGATTTGTTATAGATGAGCCTAAGCAGCTCTCATAAACAAGAGAATTGAGGAGAAGATGAAATTTTACAAAATGAAGGTATGGGCTATAACCTTCAATGTTCTTTCTGAGATGTAAATACAATACCATGATTCCTTTTTTTCAACACTTTCAAGTTTCCGGAGTGTGTGTGTGTGTGTGTGTGTGTGTGTTAATGGAATTCTTGAAGGTAGAGGTTCCAAGTACTTATCGGAGTTACATCTGAAAGTTACATTCCTGCAACATCAAAGGATCCCACTCAGACTGCCAAAGTAGCCAGAACTAGGGAAAAAGAAAAGCTGAGCATGTTAATTTTGTTTTCCTAAAGCCTGAAGAACCTAGCATAAGAACCTAAGATGGTATTTTATAGCTAAGACAAAGAGTATAATTTTTACATCTTAATCTTTAAGATGTCTCAGTTTTTAAAATGTTTTCTAACCATTATTCATCTACATATGAATTAGGTGAAAACATATTGAAATATGTAAATTCTACAAACAGGTTTGCTTGTTTTGAGTGTTTTAGTAAGGATAGCGTTATTGTTAAAGAATGTGGAAATTATGGGATGCCTGGGTGGCTCAGTCATTAAGTGTCTGCCTTCGGCTCAGGTCACGATCCCAGGGTCCTGGGATCGAGCCCCACATTGGGCTCCCTGCTCGGCGGGAAGCCTGCTTCTCCCTCTCTCACTCCCCCTGCTTGTGTTCCCTCTCTCACTGTGTCTCTCTCTGTCAAATAGATAAATAAAATATTTTTTAAAAATAAGAATGTGGAAATTAATTGCCACCGATGTAACTGAGGGTAGAAAAAAGCTTAAACAGAAATAGTTATTTTGTCACAAAGACATTCCTTAGTTTTTCACCATTGATTGTCAGTGCTAACATCCTCTGATAGGCACTAACCTAAACTATTAAAAGCATTTTTTGAATTGCAAACATTGATTAAAGAAAAATGAACAGACATTTCACCAAAGAAGATATTCAGATGGCCAACAAGCATATGAGAAAGTTCTCAACATCACTAATCATCTGGAAAACGCAAATCAAAACCAAAGTGAGATATCTCATACCTGTTAGGATGGCCATTATCAGAGAGACAAAAGATAACAAGTGTCAGGGCGTCTGGGTAGCTCAGTTTTTCAAAAAACTTAAACATAGAACTACCATATCTTCTGGCAATCCCGTTTCTGGGTATATATCCAAAGGAAATGAAACAAACAAAACAAAGGAAATGAAATCAAGATTTTTTTTAATTTAAATTCAAGTCAGTTAACATACAGTGCAATATTGGTTTCAGGAGTAGAATTTAGTGATTCATCACTTACATACAACACCCGGTGCTCATCCCAACAAGTGTCCTCTTTAATGCCCATCACCCATTTAGCCTATCCCCCATCCTCTTCCCCTCTAGCAACCTTCAATTTGTTCTCTCTTTTTTTTAAAGATTTTATTTATTTATTTGACAGAGAGAGAGAGGCACAGAGAGAGAGAGGAAACACAAGCAGGGGGAGTGGGAGAGGGAGAAGCAGGCTTCCCGGTGAGCAGGGAGCCCAATGTGGGGCTCCATCCCAGGACCCTGGGACCATGACCTGAGCCGAAGGCAGACGCTTAACGACTGAGCCACCCAGGTGCCCTTCAGTGTGTTCTCTTAACTACAGAGTCTCTTACGGTTTGCCTGAAATCAAGACCTTGACAAACTATCTGTGCTCTCCTATTCATTGCAGCATTATTCACTATAGCCAAGATATGGAAACAGCCTAAATGTCCGTCGATAGATGTCTGGATAAAGAAAATGTATATAATGGAATATTATTCAATTTTAGAAAAAAGAAGGAAAGCCTACCATTGGTAACAATATGGATGAACCTGGAGGACATAATGCCAAGTGATAAGCTAGACACAGAAAGATAAATGATGCATAATCGCACTTGTATGTGGATCTGAAGTAGTTGAATTCATAGGAGCAGAGAGTAGAATGGTGGTGGCCAGGAGCAGGAGGTGGGGGAAATGCGGAGATGTTGTTTAAAGAGTACAACACTTCAGTTATGCAAAATAAATGAATTTTGGAAATCTAAACTCTACCATGGGAACAAGTTAACAATACTGTATTGCACACTTGAAATTTGCTAAGAGGGTAGATTTGAAGTGCTCTCACTGCGGAAAGAAGGAAGGATGGGAGGAAGTGAGGAGGGAAGGGAGGAAGAAAGGAAGGGAGGAAACAGGAGTGTGAGGCGATGGATATGATATGTTAATTAGGTTGACTGTGGTGTTGTTGTCAGAATGCATTCATAATTCATTCAAAACATGTTATACACGTTAAATATGTACAATTGTTGTCAATTACACCTCAATAACGCTGAAAAAAAGTAAACGTACTGAGTTTGGAAGCACAATTTGAATTTAAATAAATTCAGTAACATTAAATATCGGGATGAGAGCACTTTGTCACAAATATTACTAAGTGTGAAACTATAATTTGTTAACTTGTTATATATATATCTGTATATACATACATACATACATACATAATCTGTTGTCATTTTATCTACTCTAATTAGACTGTAGAACCATAGAAGGACACTTCATATACTCCTGTGTTCACAGTGAGATATTTATGAGTTATTTAATCTTTGTTTTTTTAAAGATTTTATTTATTATTTATTTGACACAGAGAGAGGGAGAGGGAGCACGAGCGCAGGCAGGGGGAAAGGGAGAAGCAGGCTCCCCGCTGAGCAGGGAGCCCAATGTGGGTCTCGATCCCAGGACCCTGAGATCACGACCTGAGCCGAAGGCAGACACTTAACCAACTGAGTCACCCAGGCGCCCTGAGTTATTTAATCTTTGGATAATTATTCCTTTGACTTTTGAAGTAACAGCTTAGGTAAATTTTAGTAACATACAACTTTTCATTTTATTAGCAAACAATTATGAATTCTAATTGGGAGTCCCCCTTTAAATGGCATCTAAATCCCCCCAATAAATTGTGTGTACAAGATATCTTGAATGAATATTGTATGAGGTAGAAAATATTTAGCAGTATATTCATGGAAAAATACCTGTGGCATACATCCCATTAGTTATTCTTTTATTAAAAAGCTGTTCTTCATGTCTTAAAAGCAACTAGCTTGGGGCGCCTGGGTGGCTCAGTCGTTAAGCGACTGCCTTCGGCTCAGGTCATGATCCTGGAGTCCTGGGATCGAGCCCCGCATCGGGCTCCCTGCTCAGCTGGGAGTCTGCTTCTCCCTCTCCCTCTCCCCCTGCTTGTGCTCCCTCTTTCACTGTGTCTCTCTCTGTCAAATAAATAAATAAAATTTTTTAAAAAAAGCAACTAGCTAACAAAAGACAAATATTCTTTACTAAGGAGTATGATTTTTAAATCTTAAATAAAGGATGAATTTTAAATAAAGTACGATTTTTTAAAAATCTTAAATAAAGATTTCCTATCCCATGGGGGGGTGGGTATGGAAATTGAAGGATTTTGTCCCTTTGCAGAAGAAATAGGACAGCTAGCAATTTTTTTCTGAAATCACACCTTTCATTTAAAGCATCAAGTTCAGAGATATTTGAGCTTTCTGAAAATTTGCAGCAAGGCTGGAAAGTGGGTACTTTTTGATTAACAATTCCTGCTGAATTTCTGTTCCATTTTTTAAGTAGTGTGGTATTGTCTTTTTTCCTCTTTTCCATCCCATTCTGACCCATTTATTCCTAGATTATTTCTGAGAAATTCAATCCCCCCCACCTTTTTTATCAGCTTATCACAGCCTTGGTTAGTAGGATTAAATAAAAACTGCTTCTTTTTTATTTTTTCTTATTCCCCCAGCAAAGGGCTCTGCTTTAGTAGATTACATGGCAACTGACAACTCATGTCATTGGGAAGGATTTAACTATATCATGGTAGTATTTTGCAATAAACTTTACAGCAAAAACTGCATTCAGAAGTATAGTACAGTAACCTTTGACTGCTTTTTTTTTCACCGTTTTTCAAGAGTTTTGTTGTTGTTGTTTTTATTTTGAGAAAGCTATTTATGTGATATATGCCACATTTCAGTGAAGTCAGCTATCGGTTTTCTGTTTAGCTAGGATTTTGCATGCCCAGTCTCACTCCTTTGAGGATATGGCACCTGAAAATAGGACATAAGAGAGTAGAATTAACTTTGACTCATGATGGCAATGTTGGTTCAGATGCCTGGGCTGAGGCTGTAATTCAGACATGAAGGTTTATACAAATATACATCAAACTCAGAATTAACTGGGGTTTTTCAGCACCCTACACAGTGTCACACAATAGAGAATATCTATGAATGATGAATGGATAATTTAAAAAATATTACAAAATATTAATATCTTTAAGTTTCACGTGGAAAATTGAGGGTGTCATGTTATTAATGCATTCACTGAATGAACTTGCGTTGAATTCCAACTTTATACGAGGCTCTGGGTGCTCAGACAAATCATTGTCCTTGGCAGCAAGAAGTTTATATTATCTTAAGCAACATACCTTGCTTCAGAAACTGTGGTTATCTGGGAATTGTGGCCCCCTGACTCACTTTTTTCCCCCGTAGTAACTTCCAATTTATCTATTTTAGTGTGAGTTAGCAAAACTGCTAATAAATGAGATTAAACGATTTTACTGTGAGTGGCTTGGAATTGCCTATTTTTCTTCTACTTTCTACTCTAGGCTTTGCTAATTGGGGATTACTAATGTAAAGATCAGAGGATGTATTTGACTCAGTTAGAATGAAATTAGAAATTTTGAGTAGGAACAGCCATTCTTCCCTGCTATGGGCCCACTAGCTAATTTTATCAAGAGGGAAAAAGGGAAGAGTGAATTAGCCATTAGGTGGAGACATGAGGGTGTGTGCTTGGCACTCCCAGTAGGAACCCATCATTAATGCCATAAAGCATCATAATTCATGTAACTTTCTCTTATCCCCAGATTATACTTAGAATGTGTACTTATCACAAGATTAAAATTGTCATCATTATTTTTCCAATAAAAAACGAGTTAAAACCTGGAAAGAATAGCTATTTAAAATAGAAAATATACGGGACGCCTGGGTGGCTCAGTCAGTTAAGCATCTGCCTTCGGCTCAGGTCATGATCCCAGGGTCCCGGGATCGAGTCCCACATCGGGCTTCTTGCTCAGCAAGGAGCCTTGCTTCTCCCTCTGCCTGCCTCTGTCTCTCTATCTCTCTCTCTGTCTGATAAATAAATAAAATCTTAAAAAAAATAAATAAAATAAAATAAAATAGAAAATATACTAGTAATGCAACTTCAACAAAAATTGGAAACAATGGTTATGTTTATTTACATAGCTATTTAGGTTATGTTTTAATAGGTGGTAAATATGCCATAATTATGCTTCCATCATTTTATTCACAATAATGTCACCTTAATTCTGAACCTCATAAATGTATAGTTTAATGAAGTGTGAAATATATTTCTTATCTTTTAGATGGTTACGAAAAGAAGAAATGGGCATATAAAACATAAAAATATTTAAAGGTCAAAAATAGGAAGACATAAATTTTAATATAATAATTTAATCTATCTTCCTCAACTAACTAGGTCTAAATTTATTTCCACTGTGAGACACAAATCTTAGGAGTAAATATTTTAAGCTCTTACTTGGGTGACTTATTGCCATATTGTTCGGTTATAGCTTAAGTGGGACTGTGGATGGAATATGCAGTGAAGAGCTACTGGATAGGTGATAAATTTGGTTAAAAGTTTGGGGCATATGGATAAAGCTATTAAAAAAAGTAAAAGTACACTTTAGTTTTAAGAAGAAGGATTTTGTCTATGTCACTCATGTATCTTAATTTTTTTCATTTATTCTAATCAATATAGAACACAAAATTCTCATTCTAAAGTTTGTCAACTCTATTCTTAAGATTCATGGATTTGGAAAAAGCATGGAAAATGACAGAGTTCAACAATATTTATCTGATGTTTGGCTCTTTACATAGCCTTGAGATTCTGTTTCTGCCTAGGACATACAAAGATAGGGAGATGGTAAGAAATCTTAATTGTTCTTGTTCCTATCAAAACGTTGAGGTAGAGCAACCAAATAGCCTGGAATTTAAGAGAAGACAGATCCCCACGAAGAGAGATAGAATCATGCAAAGGTCAGTGCTTGGAAGGAAGTGGTGGTCACCATATGAGTTGGAAAGAATGCACCCAAATGTTGGATAAATTGCTATAGGCTGAGCGTGAGCTAGAGTAACATCATCAGAAACATGGAAACCCCAAGCCCCAGGGGAATCCCACCTGCTGTCAGACTCCATGGAGCTTCAGGGGAATCATTGTGGGCAGGGTGGCCGAATGGAAAGGGCCACCATATTAGTGCAGGAACTGGCCACTGCAGGAAAAGCACTGGCTGCTCTCCCTGCCTATTCTTTTCCCTCTTAGGAAGCAAAGGCCTTAAGATGCTGAGGGAGGAGGAGCAAATCTCAGGGCTCCAAGATTAGCCACGAGAGGGAATAAAGCCTCACTAACTTCTTAACCTGCTCTTCTACCAAGAAAAGAGAAAGCCTCTTGACTACAGATCACAAGTGGTCTGGCGGTTGGAAGAACACTTTTCTCTACACCTGGGGAGAAGCAGGAAAGGATCTTGAACAATTATGGCTGGCGTATGGGAAGAAAACAAAATCGAACCTTCTACTTGAGAGAGGCTTAGAAAGATTCTGGTGCCCAGAACTCCACACCAATTCAGTAGGAGTAGGAACTGCCCTGAACAAGACCCCTCAGAGGCAGCACAAGGGCAGGAGCAGCTGGGTTGCTGAGGAAGCCAGCAGCTGAGACGCTGGACCCTCCTTACCTGAAGCTGGATCCCGCAACAGAGACTCCCCAGAAGTCCTGACAAGGAAGGGGGGTAGGAACACAGAGGAAAGAAACCCCTTGGTAGTGCAGACGCACAGAAAATACTAACAGCTGTGGGGAGAACAGCAACACTTAGAAAAACTGTCAGGGCCACAACCTACTAGCCTAGCACAGCCCAGCAGCAGTCCCCCATTAGGTGAACCTGAAGATACCAACGCACTGAGCACAACCACACAGCCATAGACCCGAAGACTAGCCCAGATCCTGACCACCTTCCATGCTGATAGCCTTGAAGATGAAGAGGCATGCTCTTTCTGGGCTCTTTCTCTCTCTCTTTCTGATGTTAGTCACTGATGTTCTCTACGTGACATTCAATATTGTCAAAATTCATGAGACATACCCAAAAAAAGGCAAGAAAAAGCAATTCATTGTCAAAACAAAACAGTAGACCAACCCAGCTGTGGGAGTGACCTAGATGTTGAAACTCTCAGACTGGGCAGTAGGAGTATTGTTAGTATATAAAATAATCTAGGAGAACAGATGGACAACATACAGGAACAGATGAAGAATTTCAGTGGCGAAGTAGAAATTACAAGAAAATGTGGAACGAAATGCTAGAGATGAAGAATTTTCTTGATAGTGTCATCAGTAAACTTGACCCAGCTGAGGAAAGAATCAGTAAACTTACAACTAAATCACGAAAAATACCCAAAACAAGACCCAAAGAGGAAAACAAAAAAGCACAACAAAGACCAGAGAAACCAAGAGTGTTGCAACAATATCAAAAGGTCTAATATATATATACTTTTAAGTTCCAGAAGGAGAAGAGCAAGAGAATGTGCGGGAAACATATTGAAAAGGTAATGGCACAGAAATTTCAAATATAAAGAAAAATGTCAAGCCACAAATCCAAAGTAGCTCAGAGACCTGCTCCAGCAGGATAAACCCTACACAAATAAATAAGTAAAAAATAAGAGCCAAAGGTAAAAAATGATAAAGAAAAAATATTCTGGTTCTGTTTCTCAGGAGAACCCTGATAATACAACACTTAAATTAGAAACAATTCAAGTTTCAAAGCATATTTTCTGGAATGATCAGAAAGTATCAAATACACACTATGGTCCTGGGGTATGTATGCATTTGGTTTGTGAATCTGTATATAGGAAGAGGTCTTGATCTCAATTTGTGAGATGCAGAACATCATGGCGGACGGCAAGGCTCTACAGACAGATTTATGCATTTAAATCGCAGCTCCAACATGTCACCTGTGTGACCCTGAGCAAACTACCTGATTTACCGTTACCTCTTTCTCTTCTATAAAATGGGATAACACAAGAACTCATCTCATATGGTTGTCACATTAAATGAGTTAAAATATCAAGTCCTTTGAATAGTGCCTAGCACATAGAAAACACTAAAACTTGTTAACTAGATAATATGATCATTTATTATGATATTTGTTTAGTAAGGACTGTTGAATTACCTTATTCTCTATTCAAATACATTTACCTAACATAGCATACATCTGGGGATGATTATATAATGTTTGATAAACACTGTCTAGTAAGTTTATTTTTTTTAATTTTTTTTTAAGATTTTATTTATTTGACAGAGAGAGACACAGCGAGAGAGGGACCACATGCAGGGGGAGTGGGAGAGGGAGAGACAGGCCTCCCATTGAGCTGGGAGCCGGATGCGGGGCTCGATCCCAGGACCCTGGGATCATGACCTGAGCCGAAGGCAGACGCTTAACGACTGAGCCACCCAGGTGCCCCAACACTGTCTAGTAAGTTTAGAAAAAAAGTGATGCTCCCGTTTATAGCAGCTTCTAATTTGGGAAAAGAACACACATCTAGAAATCAAACCCACTAAGAGTATTTGTACCTTCCTGCAGATGGTTTACTCATCCATAATGCCATTCAGGCATCATCAACATGGCTCTAACCCTCCCTTCTGACTTTTAAGCTTAGTTTTGTTTGTTTGTTTGTTCCCTTCAGAAGTAATTACTTTCAATAATTACTCTGATTTTATTTCATCTGACCATAGTCTTTCAGGAGCATTTTAAAATTGTGTGCAATTCCAATTTCACAGCGCTTTACAGTGTGCTGAGAAATACACTCCATCTTAAGAAATTGCCATGTTCTTTAAAGGTGCACATTTGTAATTAAAAGTATACAATGTAAAGAGATTCCTCTAAGAATAATTCTACAGTGACTATAAAGTAAGGAGTGATGTACTAGAAAAGGCACTTGGCACCTTCAAAACCTGACCTTTAGACCTGGACCTCACATATCTACCTACCCGTCCTTATAGGAGTAAATTTGCTTTATTCTCACATTCTGATATATATGATGCCCATACTAACATTTGCAAATTAATATTTTTAAAAAATCTTGTAATGAGCTAACGCCCATAAGGGCATTCAATGACTTATAAACCATGATTCAAAGATAACATCTTATTTTGAATCACTCTATAAAAACAATCATTTATTTTTAATGTGGTTTAGGCTTATGTGACAACAGAGAATGCCAGATTGCAAAGCCCTCTTTAAGCAAAGTACTGAGTGTTAGTTTTAGAGTTTCACAGATTTTCAAGTTTAGACATTATTTCATTAAAGTAGAAGGGCCAGTTCTGAAGTTCTTACTTTGTCTTCATAGAGAAAACTGGTGGGTTTAGCCCCAGTTGTAATATGACAAGTCCTAAATTCATTTGTTTTTACCAGTAAGTGGTACTTTCATTTGCGGAAGTTTCAGAAGTGGTTTACATTCGTCAGTCTTGTTGCTGGATATATTCTCTGATTTAGATCCCCGTGCCATCACTTGTTTTGTGGTGGATAATAGATAGGGAGAGAGTTTGATTACAAAGTTGTAATCCAGTCTGTACGTCGTGATGATGTTTATGATATTATCAGTACCTTGAGATTAAATTACAGCTTGCCATTGATCTTCCCGCACTTTACCCATTTGTTTTCCTAATATACAAGAAAAAAACTCAAAAGTTTTGTAAGCACGTACCAAAATAAAACGAAAGAAATATATTCTAAGGTTTCTGACATGATGTAGTGTTGTTATGGGTAATTAAGCCACTTTTTCTTTAAGGAAACGAACTGATAAATTAGTGGAACATACACATAAAAACACCAGAGCAGTCATTAGAGTGATTTACTCTCATTAAATTTTTAAGCTCTATTGGAACAATACTAAGACATACACCAGTAATAACTTTTTTTTTAGATTTTATTTATTTATTTGAGAGAGAGAGAGAGAGAGAGAGCACATGAGAGGGGGGAGGGTCAGAGAGAGAAGCAGATTCCCTGCTGAGCAGGGAGCCCGATGCGGGACTCGATCTCGGGACTCCAGGATCATGACCTGAGCCTAAGGCAGTCGCTCAACCAACTGAGCCACCCAGGCGCCCGTCCACCAGTAATAACTTTTAACAACTCACTGTAGCTTTCTCTGCACGGGAGTAAAACTGGTGGCAACGGATACTTTGGAGTTTCTGCAAATGTGTGGCTCCACGTTTGCACCCTGAGCATCTAGAACCCTGGAAGCACCATAAATCTCGCCCTGGTCCCTCAGCGCTCATTTGCATATGAGGAAGCCGAGGCCAAGAACAGTTGAGGAAATTGTACAAGATTATCTTAAGTCTTTTCGTCAGTCTGTTACTGTGTGCAGAGACTAACTTGGCTGATGCCAATCATCTTTGGCAGAAGAGCATTCCTCAAAATGTAACGTGCCTAAGAATTGTCAGAGGTCCTTGTTGAACATAGACCCCACTTCCAGAGAGGGGCTCAGGACTCTGAATATTGGACAAGCATATAACCAAGTGATCCCAACGTGCCGAGGTCTGAGAAACCTGACTCTGGAAGGGGAGTGCTTAATCTAAGTATCACACAGGAAGGGTTGAGTTCCTTTTGAAACCTCTCCCCATTAGTAACTGAAAAATTATGACAGAGGGTGATGAAAATGTACCTGTCTTCCGAATCTAGGTATTGTTTTTGAGGTGCTCAAAAGTGTTTCCAAAGATGAAAAATTGTTTCTCTTTTCTTGAATCAAATACATTTAAATAACTGACTTATTTTCCACAATCTTGGAAATGGGTCTGCATGTTCACTTTTGACATGACAACTACTTTAGTATCTGTTTTATTTGAATTTCTTTTTATCCTTTTAAATTAAAAAAAATGGAATCATCTTTTTATCTTCATATTTACATTGCATCCTTATATTTACTATTAATAGAGTCTGGCTACATTTGAAAATCTTTGTCCCTTGGTAGTTTTCTATCAGGGTAGTTTATTACATTGATTTCTAAGTGAAATCTCTCAAAAGTATTATATTCAATGCTGTGATGTTCACATTTCTGTGTTTAAATTCTATGGGTGAGCCTAAAAAATATATATAAAAATATGTACCTGGCCTTGCCTCAATTATCTAGAAATGAGAGAAAGACAGGGTAAGCTCTAGAAGGTTCTCAAAGACCAAGTACAAGAACAAGAGACAGAAAAATGGAACTTAACAGTGAGCCATGGTGAGCCGATGAGACAGAGTGACAAATGGAAATTCCAATCTTTGTGTTGGGGAAACTAGGAGGATAGTGGGGATTTTGACTCAAAAAAGTAGTGAATGTAGAGGAACTGTCTTGGGGTGGAGGGTTGAATGTGTGGAGAAGGGAAATTAAGTTCTGTTACATTTCCAATGGGGGCAGTAGCATTGAAAATATAGTCCTCCAAATACAGGTTAAGATGAAGCGGCCATCAGAATGTTGTTAGTAGTTGAAACAGTGAAAATGAGCACCATTTCCCTTATCTCGACGTAAAAGAGAGTGAGAGAACAGGACCAGGGATATGTTCCCACGCAAGAGGGAAGGTTATTCAAATCTCCATGCCCCAAAGAAATAAATTTCAAAAACACACGAATCTATGACCAATAGACTTAAAATGTAGCAAAAGAGATTCATACGCTACTCACCAGCACACGCATCCCTCAAACAAAATGTCCTACTCCTCTAAGAAAGAAGTCACAAAATTTTTCATTAAGCAAAATATGGACTGTAAACTAGAACATTAAAGAAATGCATGGGAGTTCTCTCTCCTAATAGGTTTATGAAACAGCCATTACCAATAAAGAGCTACATAACATCTTTTTAAAAAAGATTTATTTATTTATAGTAGAGAGACAGCAGGGGGAGGGGCAGAGGGAGAGGGAGAGAGAACCCTCAAGCAGACTCCCTGCTGAGTGTGGAGCCCAGTGGGGGCTCCATCACAGGACCCTGAGATGGTGACTTGAGCCAAAATCAAGAGTCACTCACTTAACCAACTGAGCCCACCCAGGTGCCCCAAGAGCTAACTAACATCTTAAGAAATCTGTAGGTTGACGTCTTCCAGGTAGGACTGCTTTAGTTACTTGCATCAGAATATAGCTGAAGTTAAAGGACATAAAAAAAGGGAGGGTATTACAAGAATAAGAAGCATTTCACTGAACCCTAGGGCAGGAAAGCTGCTGGGATTCAGGAAGAAGCAAGAAGCAAAGATTCTCAGTTCCTCATCTCAGCTTCACTCTGTCCCTTTGCCCACTTACACTGGCTTCCCTCATTTATCTAGCTTTGGTGGGAAAGATGGCTCTGAAGTCCTAAAGAGATGGTGCCCCAGTTTTAAATATCTAAGGAAGTATCTCTAACTGGCCCAGCACTGATCCAGTCTGGCCACTGATCTCTGGCATAGAACCAATCTATGGAGATAGAGATACCACTATTGTAGTAATATACCTCTGAGACCATGTAAATGAAAGACGGAAAAGTTCCGAGAAAATCTGGGTGTTGGGGAAACAAATAGTTATCAGAAAACCCCATTTCCCCCCTACATTGACACACAGACACACACACACACTTTATCCCAAATACATCGAAGTGCTTCCATATAATTATTATCCGAACATACTCTTAAGCTTCAAAAAGAGGTAATTTAAAAGCATATTCGATGAGTTTGTCTGGTGAGAATATAAATTCAAAATCTCCAGGTATATTTCCATTGAGGTGAGATTCCTTATGTTTTTATACTCTATAGTATAAATGATAGCCTTAACCACTTCAAACACACATGGTAAATAATGGTAGAAGGAAAACAGTATAAATATAATAACATTTCCAATATAAAGAAAGGGGGGAAAGGAAAGCACCATATATTGTTTTCCAGCTCATAACAGATTGGGTTCTGTGCTAAACAAAACAAGCTAATCTCATATACATCCATTTATTGACTAACTACCTTGATGTCTTGGTCATCCAATCCAAATACTCCAGGTGGTGAACTTTAGAAAGATTTTTCATGTTCACTTACATTCAGAGTGACCCCTAGGAGACACAGTATGAGCATACCTCTGTCCTTAGAGCCATACGAGTCCATTTCTTTTGGGAGGCACCACTTGGCACCAGGGCTTGCAGTAGGACCTAAAAAATTAGGGAACCCTCTTTCAGAGCCTCAAAGATTTTCTGAAAAAACAACTCCCTAGTTGGGCTGTCGGTTAAGAGCATCTCTGAGGACACTATGTCTTAACAGTAATGAGAGAAATCTTATTAAAACATTGCTAGAGGAGAGTCTCAGCTATGGGGCTAGTTTCCTAGCAAATGCTTCCTTTCTTCCTGCTTTCCACTTGAAAATCTTTGTCTCCAGAAATGGGTGGAAACCCTGTTAGACACGGTCAGGTTTCCGAGCACGAGGAGTACAGCGACAGCCGTGGTGTAGACATAATGGCCTCAAGACTTCTCTAGTTGCTGCTGAGAACATTTGTTCCATGTTTTAGACTCTTATATTTCTGAATTATTAAAGCAACATTTGTTTTAAGAGTGGTGGTTTCCAGAAAATCTATATGGTACAGATAAACAAGATGCCGGTTCGTACATGACCAAATTGCCCAAGGATTCTCACGTTCAGGTGAAATTCCCTGAACTGACTGACAATTTATTGGGCATCTTGGCTTGGATTTTGTCTCTCATTAATAATACCTTACTAAGTGATATAAGATGTAGCCAACACACTGATTTTTTTTATATTGCTCTTTAGTTGACTACGGCTTCAGTTTGAGTGGCTATGTAATCTGTCTAAAGAGAATAGGAAGAGATTAACCAGCCTCTTCACCACATACTAAGGCCCTTCACCCTCCCATCTTAGGTTGGTAAGATTTTTTTCTCACAACCTACCCCATCTTGAATTAATCAGAATCACATTTGTTAAGGTGCTAATCTTTCAACCCAAAGCAGGATAGTTCTGTGTTTTAAGGACTGATGATAATGCCAGAAGATATGTGGGCACTCCAGCTCACCTTTTATTCTTGGGCAGATAATTTAACCTATCTGTTCTCAGTCACTTCCTCGGTAAACTCTGGATAACAATAATATTTGCTTGTACTATTGTCATGAGGATTAATTTAGTTAATGCACAGAGTCCCTACCACATAGTAATCACTGTTAGGATTTAGCTAGTATAATTTTTAACCTCTACCACCTGACTATGGTTCTATACAGTGGTGCCATAAAGAACAATCTCTCCTCTTTCATATGACCTCCCTTCATAGTTGGAGACTGCTCTCATGTATTCCCTTGAGTCTTTTCTTCTGCAAGCACAGCACCCATGGTCTTCTAACTGATCCTCAAATGGCATTGTCCCAAGACCTATCATCCCAGTTAGCCTCTCACTGTTCATGTCTACACTTCATAAATTGACTTTGAATGTGATGTGAAAATTACAGAGCTGCATAAAATCATTAGCTCCCTACTTCATCTTAAAATATCACTGCAGAACTATGTATTTCACAAATCAAAGTGGAAACACTCTAGAGAGTTAGTTGAGGAAATGGAGACTAGTGGCAAGGGCAGAGAAAAGTGGGTACAGACTCAGCCTCTAAATTCAGAGACTGAGTTGACCAGGTGTATGACCCTGGGCAATTCGCTCATGGAGAAAATGAGAGGATGATAAACACCACTATTATTTCAAACATGGAAATAGGGAAAATACCAGCCTTCCCTCACAATTGCTGAAAAGCTTCAAGGTAGCCTATCTGTCTTATTTAAAATAAAGTCCTCATCCCCAGTCAGTCTCTACAGAACACTCTATTTTCTCAATAATATTCATCATGATATGATTTTACTGAATTCACTTATTTATCTTTTTAAATGATTACAACTCCACCCCAGTTGAGATTGTTTTTCCCCTCAGGGACAAGGACTCAGTTTAATCTTTGTCACCACTAGCTTTTCAATACCTGATACGTAGTAGGTGCCCAATAAATGTGTGTTGACTAAATGAGTGTTTGGCCCATGATAGTCATACAATAAATGCTCATTCTTTTTTGGACGAGGTTATGCAAGCACAGAAAGTATCTGTTTAAAAAAATGGCTCATAGGAATTAATCAAAAGTTTTACAGAAAGTTGTGCAGACCCTGCAAGGGTGTAAGACAGAAATGCTTATGCACTTGGTAGTTAAGGTCTTGCAGAGGGTGATTTAGAATGCTAATTATTCCACAAACTCTGTTCTTTATTTCTCTCTCTGCGGGAGTGAGTCCTGATGTTTAGCTGAACACGGGACTTCAAAATAAACGCTTTATTTTCTAGCTCCCTTTGCAGCTCTATGTATGGGTCAACGTAATGCAGTTCTGACTGATTGGATGTAATGAGAAAAGGATGTGTGGGGACGCCTGGGTGGCTCAGTCAGTTGAGCGTCCAGGTCTTGATTTCAGCTCAGGTCATGATCTCAGGGTCCTGGGATCCAGCCCCACAATGGCTCCGTGCCTAGGGGGGAGTCTGCTTGAGGTTTCTCCCTCTCCCTCTGCCCCGCCCCTCACTCGCCCTCTCTCACTCTCTATTTCTAAAATAAGTAAACAAATAAATCTTTAGAAAAGTGATGTGTAGGAATTCTTGGAAATGTGGCCTTGTCAGTAGCCTTTTCTTTCCATGAAAACCAGAATGGAGGCATGTGATGAGCCATCCTGAGTCAGGTGTTTAAGAGCAACTCTCTAGGAGAGAACAGCCTAGAGATTGCTGACTCCTGACAACTTTGTAGATCTGAGCCACCACACCAGCTTGAGAAATAACCATCTTTCTTTCTCTTCAAAGTAATTATTTGTGGTCTCCATCGTAGTCAGACAAATTTATATCCTGAATATAAATGCGCACTATCGGGCGCCTGGGTGGCTCAGTTGGTTAAGCGACTGCCTTCAGCTCAGGTCATGATCCTGGAGTCCCTGGATCGAGTCCCGCATCGGGCTCCCTGCTCGGCAGGGAGCCTGCTTCTGTCTCTGACCCTCCCCCCTCTCATGTGCTCTCTCTCTCTCATTCTCTCTGCTTCAAATAAATAAATAAATAAAAATTTTAAATGTGCACTATCAGTGCTTTAAATATAGATCTTTGCCCTTCTACTTGTGATTTCAGCTCCTAAAACCAGGGTTGATGATAACTTGTTTGTCAACCTTATATGACTACATTCTCTTTTTATTACATATATCCTGATTACCTTCTGCAAAGACAGGGATTAGAGGCTTTTTTTCTTAAGAGTGGAGATGTAATGGGTTGAATAGTGTTCCCCAAAATTCATGTTCACTCGGAACCTCAGAATGTAACATTACTTGGAAATAGTTATTTAACTAATAAGTGTAATTAGTTAAAGATCTCAAGATGAAATCATCCTAGATTTAGGATAGGTACTAAATCCAATGACTAATGCCCTTATTAGGGAAAGGAGGAGACTTACCTGCACAGACACATGAGAAGGGTTATGGGAAGTCAGAGGCAAAGATGGGAAGGATGCTTCTGCCACAAGCCAAGGAGCCACCAGAAACTGGAAGAAGCAAGGGGGCCCTCTCCCTTAGATCCTTCGGAGGAAGTGTGGCTGCGCCACCACCTTGATGGTGGACTTCTGGCTTCCAGGACTGTGAAAGAATAAATATATGTTGTTTTAAGCCACCAAATTTGGGATGATTTGTTATGATATGCCCAGGAAATTAATATAGAAATGAAATTAGATTTTCTCTTCAGCCCTAGACTTCTGGTTGGTCAGTGGGCTCCAGCAAAAAAAATGAATGGCACACTCAAAGGGTTTAACTGAAAGAAGTTAGGATTAGGAGAATCGATAAGGGTCCATAATGCCCTAGCAACACAGAAACCATGTCACCCCTAGGACTGAAGACATAGGGAGAACGTGCATTTCTGGAGGAACTGTCAGGGAGATAATGTAGCAGTCTGCCTCTGAGGCACAGAGCAGGATAGTAAGGGGCACAGAATGGATCTGGGCGTGGGTGCAAATAGACAATAATAAGCAGAGGTTCTACGACTTGATTTGGCAGGATATGCAGCCACTCAAAAGGATAAACTAGATAGCGAAGCCCCCGAGGGAGAATATATTTAGTCATCTTTGCAAACCCAGGTTTTACCATGAAGCTTAGCAAACAAGAGGCATCATGAATCTACTTACACAGATGATCAAACTCTAGTGGTAGCACTATTTATGCCAATTATAATTATTTAAAGTCAGAATATATGTCATCTCAAATTTTGTATACTGAATAGTAGGTTATCAGGCACACGGTATATGAAATGTGACTGCCAAGAAAATAGATTTATTATACAGTGAGGAATACTTGATAGTCCCGGTGTGTACACTAGGTAAAAGTGTTTGAATTCATGGCTGAATGAATAGAGATTTCTCAGTCTGTAGCACAAGCTACAGACTCCAGGTATTAGGAAGATACCAAGTCCAGCATGCCCCTGGCCAATCTGAACTTCTGGAAGAATGCTCTGTATTTTCTTATAAGAAGTGTTTTCAAAGCAGAGAGATATTATACATGCACAATTTTCAGAGACTCAGACTTTGAATTTTTCAACAAAATATAATGAAATGGGCACAAGCCCTGCCAAAGGTGAAATCTCTTATCATGCAGTGCCTTTCACCTGAGAAATAATTTAGCTCTATTTTCAAGCAACCTCTCCTTCCAGATGATCAGTGAAGCGATATGTGCTCTGTAGGCTTAAATGGGGAGAATATTAATAGAATGTATCATACATCGAATTTGAGTGGAAAGTAACAGTGAAGAGAAATTTAGAGGGAAATGAATTAGAAACTTGGTAAAATACTGGAAGGAGCAAAGAGGGCAGCACATTCACTCATTTTACCAGACTGATAAAAAACAAAAAACATCTGATGGATTCAGAGCAGCCTCCTTTGGCCCTTTCGCTCTAGAGAATGGGAAAATAATGGCAACCTTTAAAAGTAGCAGCTTCCCCTTCCTCTCCCTGGGAGGGAGTTGATCATTGTGAGCCCAGAACGTTTAACAAAAACCCCTATAGTTCAATAGTTTACTGAGAAGCTCTGTGGTTTGTGAAAGAATACTGAATTTGAGGAGGCCTCTCACTATTTCCTGTGATCAGGTGATTGATTGAGTTAGCAAACATTTATTGGGTACCTACTTGGATGCTAAGCACTGTGAGAAGTGGAGAGTGAAATTGAATGCACAGGTCCTTCTCTGAAGGATCTCTAGCGTGTGAGTGAAAAGGATAAGTAGAACATTTATTAGATGCAGTTTACATGTATTAATCACATCTTCAGGGTGATATATAAATAGAGTGGCCTAACTCGCTCTGGAAAACCTGGATATGTTTGCAGAAAGAGGTGACACTACCGGTGGGTGCATAGATTTGCGGAGGTTGAGCAAATTGATGTGGGGAGGAGGATACATCTGGTGAGAAAATTAGCATGAACAAAGACAAGGAAGAAGGAAGGAGCATGGCGCCTCAACATGCACCTTCAAAGCACTCCCACAGGTATGTTTGGCTGTGGTGAGGGGCGTGGCTGGGTGGGGGCGTGGCTGTGGGCAAGAGCTTGGCTTGTGAGGGGCGTGGCTGTGATGAGGGGCGTGGCTGTGGTGAGGGGCGTGGCTGGGCGGGGGCGTGGCTGTGGGCAAGAGCTTGGCTTGTGAGGGGCGTGGCTGTAGTGAGTGGGTGAGGCTGTTAGGTGAAAAGGGTGTTTCTAGAGGATGAAAGAACAGGAGGCTCACAGGAGATGCCGTATGAAATATGTAATGGAATCTCTGAAATAGCTAAGAGTCTAAGAGGGGGAACTACTCTCAAGTGAGACTGGAACGTTTGTACGTTGGCAGAATCTCTGCAGCCACAGTGTAACCCATGAATTGAAACAGAAGGATCTGAGAGGAAGGAAAGAAATTGGGAAACTAGTGAATAATCCAGAAAAAGAGATGGAACAGCATGAAACAGGAGCAGTAGGGATGGAGGGGAGATGACAGATCATCATGACAGGTGTGACTTCAAAGAGTAGAGTCACTTAACATCGCCCAAGCCTGGCCTCCCTCCTCCACCTCAGGAACTTGCTCCCAGGGCCACATTGATTTTGGACTTCTGGCTCCTTTGTCACCCCTCAGGAGTTCCACTTCTGGAATCTGTAGCTCCATTAAACCTCCCTTTGCATAAGTTTTGAATCCTCAAAATCTCTCCCATTACTTCTTTTGTTTGACTTTATCAAGACTACCTACCCCATTGCCTTGTCTTCAAACCCCCCTCTTTGGGGTTCCTTGCATGGTGCCTCCAGGCCTGGCTTGGTGCATCTCTCTCCAGAGCCCTCCTAGCGATCTCTCAGCATAATGCCCCACACAAGCCCAGTAGACTCACCTGCCTTTTGTCTTCAAATACTAAAGGGGATGCATACTGTCATCATTAAACCCATCTCCTGACTTCCAAGGTCGGCATAAACACCCACCTCCTGGAGACCTCTAGCTCCAATCCACTGTCCCCCAGACTTAGCTCAGTAGCTCCATCAGCACCAGTTCCAAAGCTGTCCTCATCGTAGTGAGTACTCACCCAAGGCAGGAGGCCAGGAACCAAGCCCAAGCCTTTCCCTTCCTCTCGCTTCCAGTACTGGCTTGCTTATTAAGTCCCACTGAAGACTGGAAATCAAAGGAATTGGTGCTTTATTTTTTCTTTAGTTTGTCTGTGAAAGTAGGTTGCAAGATCAACTTCTAGGAGAAAAAGAGTAGCCATTAGTGTAATTGGGAAGTTCATTTAAATTCAAAAGGTCATTCTTTAGCTGTAAAAGAAGAGGATGGAAGTAAAATGATCTCTAACATTCCCTTCAGTTTAGATATATTATAATTAATGATCCTTGAGTGCAATTATTTCAAAAACATGTATTTTCAGATATATTTTTTCCAAAAATGTATCTCTTCAAGGTTTTACACCACAGATGCCTCGTTATCCAAATCCCTCCACACTTAAAATTCAATCTCACTTTCTGTCATAAAGAAATTATGTTTTGATTAATTTTTCTGAATCCATAAATATATGTTAAAAAATACAGAAGAGGATAAAAAATATAAACCTAAACTCTCAGGCTAAAATATGCCAAAATACAAAGTACTTAGCAATGTGAATAAAACAAAGCAAAAATAAACTGACTGAATTAAGATAAATGTATGGGAATTATTACATTTTTGTAAAGTAAAACACAGTAATGAAAAATATTCTGAAAGTTTGTTTTTTTTAACTTAAGTAGAATGAAACCCATAAATTCTTGTGCAATGAGTTTTCCATGACTGAATTTTATTGAGTGGTGAGTCATATGTAGACGGACTTAAAGGTTAATCAAAAAGCTCGAAGTTATATTCTACACAATGATTTCCTGGAATGCAATTATTTGCTCATTAAGTAATCTCCTGTCCAGCAATGATACTCAAATGCACATATTTTATATTAAAGAAGAGCTGTGTTTTCCAAGGCAGAAAACAGTTGGCATTGCAAGTTCGATGTGTGTATATATAATTAAAAATCACCTCATGAATTTCAAGCCCTGCAATACATTTATATTTTTCCTTACCATCTCTCTCATCTCTATATTCCCAATTTTCAGATGGGCTGTAGCACATGAGAACCTGAAAGTGCAGTATCATAAGGCTCCTGAATCATGGACCGCTCCTCTGGGAAACTGTGACGCAGATACTTACCTCTCAGAATTATTTTGGAGACTAAACAATAGAGTGTGCAAAGTTCTCACCACTGGCCTGGAATAGAAAACTGATTCTAGTAGACGTCGCTGTGAGGGTGGGGTGGTAGGGGCTGTGGTGCCATGGCATTGGATGGTGACCCCCATGGCAATAAAGGAGGGAGTGGAGTAGGAGGAGTAGACGGGTGGGGAGGAAGGCCAGGAGGGGAGGACCGGTGGAGGGGGAGGGAGGAAAGGGGGAGGGAAGCAGTAGTGTCTCACCTACCCCTAGGTTAGTTAGTTAACCAGCCGTTACCTAGAACCATGAGTGTGGAACTCAAGGTGAGGTGAAAATAACCAAGTTTGTAAGGGAAGGAAAAACACTGATATGAATATAAATGAAAAGCATGACTTGTCAACGAAAAGTGTGACTTTTCAATGGAAAGAACAAAATACTTCATCCGGTGCAATGGTCCTGAGACTAATCGATCAGTTGATCTTTTGAATCACAAGATCAAAACACACACAAGCTATTATTTCAGTCTCATAAAGCTAAGCCATAAGAACTTGTTATTAAGACACAGGGCTGGTAAAAGGAACAAGTAATATATGTGTGTGCCCTTTGTGTCTTAAAAATAGCTACAGCTGGAGCAAAGCCCTTGGATGACAGGAAGAAATGGAAGTTACGGTTTTCACAACTTCTGATTAACTTTCAGTGCCTCCCAAGCACGAACAACTGGAAATGAAGAATGCCGTGTTGAGCTAAATATTTAGAAATAAAGAATCTAATAATTGTTAGAGGACACAAATCAAAGCTAACTATGAGACAATTTCTGTATTCCTTCTGCAGCCTAATGCGCTACGTTCAACAAAAGGTTAGGAAGTAATCATGAGAATGATTTCTTCTTTTTAAGCTATCACCCCTACAGCCAAGAATGGTTCCTTAGTTCAGTGCTTACACTGTGTGTGTGTGAGTGTGAGCGTGTGTGAGTGTGTGGTGTAACCTCAATGTCACAATATTTAGCGTCAGATTGTTTGGATTCAAATCCCCTAATTTACTAGCTGGGGCCTTCTGGAAATCAACCCCTTTGAACTCAGATCACTTAGAGTAAAATTGGGATAGCAGTGATGCCAACCTAACAAAAATTGTATACGTGTCTGTCATATACTAGACCCTCCGTAAATGATAGCTTTATTATTATTTGTACATATACCTGTTTAATAAAGACACACTTTTAACTCTTTAATTCTTATATCACAAACATTCAACTCAACAGAAGAAAATACCAGAAGAGAATTAACAGCACACACATATATATTTAAAATGTACAAACATATAAATACATACATAAAATGAATTATGCTTCTATAAAGTGTAAATATAGATACATATAATAAATATCCTTGGGATTACAGATAATCCCTGCAATCCACAAGTCTCCTCCAAATTACAGAACACACCCAACGATGTGAATACACTTGAAGATAGTTCTCTTTCTCCAATGCGTACTATTGAATAGGTTGCCATGCGTGAGAACACACGCAAAAACCCATTACACTCACAATAGGTGGAAAGCTCATCTTTCTCTCTTATTTCATGGAGAGATAGGCATGCACTAGGAACAGCCTTGTGTGCTAGTCAGGACTTCACAGGGCTAGTGACCCAGGTCTCCTAGCACCCATAAACCACCTGGATGATGGTATCCTAAGGTGTGGGCCTGCAGGAAGGGTCTGGTCCAGCCCCCACGTCAGACACTGGCTGAGCTGCAAGGAGCAGCACAATGAAATACCGATGGTTCCCTCTTCTGGTTTCTCATCCAGTGCAACCCACCTTCACCGCTTCTAACCTCTTGGAACCCAACCTTCAACTTGGGATCTGAACTTGTCCAGTGTTTTGTCTTGTTTTTTAAGCAACTGAGTATTAGGGAAAAAAGCGTTTATCTTCCTCATTGTCTATCATATTAATGCCAGAATTTCTGATGGAATTGGATGGTGGTAATATCAGGTGGCTGTTGGCACGCATTTACATCTAGGAAGGTCATACCAAAGTATGGTACATATAATTATAGAAACAGGTCCTCAGAACCCTTCTTCATTTCTTTCCAAATTTCAGATTGAAAAATGTGCTTTATTAAATGTGCTTTATTCCAGTTAAGTGTATACTGTGGACAGAATAACTAATGAGCAGAATGTCAGTGCAGATATCCCTAGATCTGCATGAATACCTATTTCTGTTTTCTATCTATCCATTTGTCTTCACAATAAAACTGCTTATTTGGTTATTCTCAGCATATTGTTTTATGCAAGAATGACACAAATCCAAGTCCTGGAAGTTTAGAACACTAATTTAACTTGTTATTAAAAGTATTTTATAACAAAATGCTAAGCGAGGGATCTGCATTCATCAGAACACAGCCTCTGAGGCCAAACTGCCCAGGTTCTTACACCTGCTCTGTCACCTGCACTTACCCTGTCTTTGTGGTGGTTTCCTGACAGTAAAATGGGGCTACTGAGGGCCCGGCCTTATCACTCACTGTGAGTGTTAAGTGAGTTAGTTTAGAACTGTTCCGGCCTGTCCATTGTGCTGGCAACAGGCTACCACTTGATCAGAATGCACGGAACCACTCACATAAAAGCATGGCTTTACTACATGTAAGCCACACCTTAGGTGGGAATGTGAGCTGGTGCAACCACTCTGGAAAACAGTATGGAGGTTCCTCAAAAAGTTGAAGATAGAGCTACCCTATGACCCAGCAATTGCACTACTGGGTATTTACCCCAAAGATACAAATGTAGGGATCCGAAGGGGTACCTGCACCCCGATGTTTATAGCAGCAATGTCCACAATAGCCGAACTGTGGAAAGAGCCAAGATGTCCATCGACAGATGAATGGATAAAGAAGATGTGGTATATATATACACAATGGAATATTATGGAGCCATCAAAAGGAATGAGAGCTTGCCATTTGCAATGACATGGATGGAACTGGAGGGTGTTATGCTGAGCGAAATAAGTCAATCAGAGAAAGAGAAAGACATGTATCATGTGACCTCACTGATATGAGGAATTCTTAATCTCAGGAAACAAACTGAGGGTTGCTGGAGTCGGGGGTGGGGTGGGAGGGATGGGGTGGCTGGGTGATAGACATTGGGGAGGGTATGTGCTATGGTGAGCACTGTGAATTGTGCAAGACTGTTGAATCACAGATCTGTACCTCTGAAACAAATAATATAATATATGTTAAAAAAAAAAAGAAGAAGAAGATAGCAGGAGGAGAAGAATGAAGGGGGGGAAATCGGAGGAGGAGACGAACCATGAGAGAGGATGGACTCTGAAAAACAAACTGAGGGTTCTAGAGGGGAGGGGAGTAGGCGGATGGGTATGAAAGAGGGCACGTTCTGAATGGAGCACTGGGTGTTATGCACAAACAATGAATCATGGAACACTACATCTAAAACTAATGATGTGGGGCGCCTGGGTGGCTCAGTTGGTTAAGCGACTGCCTTTGGCTCAGGTCATGATCCTGGAGTCCCGGGATCGAGTCCCGCATCGGGCTGCCTGCTCGGCAGGGAGTCTGCTTCTCCCTCTCCCACTCCCTCTGCTTGTGTTCCCTCTCTCGCTGTGTCTTTCTCTGTCAAATAAATAAATAAAATCTTTAAAAAAAAAAAAATAAATAAAAATAAATAAATAAAACTAATGATGTAATGTATGGGGATTAACATAACAATAAAAAAGATTATTTGGTAGAATATACCAGTAAAAAAAAAAAACAAACTAATGATGTAATGTATGGTGATTAACATAACAATAAAAAATTTTAAAAAACAAAACAAACAAACAAAAAAAATAAATCACACCTTAGTAACCCTGACTTTAAAGACTGTTCCTGACTCACTATAATAACTATGTACATTCAAATTACTATTATCATCCTTACACAATTCAGAAAAAGCCTTCTGCTATGGCCTGCATTTTTGTGCCCCCCTAAATTTATGTGGAAACCTAACCTCCAACGTGATGGTATTAGGAGGTGGGATCTTTGGGAGGCAGTTAGGATTAGATGGGGTCAAGTGGAGCCTCTATGAATAGGATTAGTACCCTTAAAGTGTCTGGAGTGCTCTCTCTCTCACCCTACCCCCTCCCTCTACCTCCCTCTCCCCTTCATTCCCTGCCCCTCTCCCCTTCTCCCCCTACCCCCACTCTGCCCTCTACCACATGAGCACACCGCATGAAGACACCATCCGCAACCAGAAGGAGCGCTCTCACCAGAACCCAACTGCATTGGCCCCTTGACCTGACTTCCAGCCTCCAGGACTCTGAGAAAACAAATGTGTGTTGTTCAAGCCTCCGGTGTGTGTGGTGCTTTGCTGTGCCAGCCCTGACAGACTGAGGCAGCTTCCTAACAGCTCTCTTTGCATTCTTCTTAGCGAAATTTTGAAATTGCGTTATCTTAGGACCAGCCAACGGCTCCCTCCCTTCCCTTTGGACTCCTGTCCTGCTTTCTTCCTTCCCCCTCATCCTCCTGGGCTGCTCCTGTCCTTCATTCCTTCCCCTCCTACCTCACTGCCACCTCCAGGGGCAGCAGTCTGGACACCGGGGAAGAGGTCGAGGGGGCCTATGTCTGGCATGGTACCCCCAAGTGTGCAGGTGTGTAAACTCGGGTGTGAAGGCATTTGCACTGAAGTAATGAAACATTGACTCAGCTACCACAGACAAAGAGGGGGAGTTTCAGAAGGGTCCTCTATGATCTCACAGGGAAAACAGGTTGCAGCTGAGGCCTGGGGTCCTTCTTCTGTGGATGCTGAGTTCTTCCCTCTGGCTGGCTTTTCACCCCAGAGCTTCCCAGGACAGCTGGTACAGAGGGCTGCAACAGATTTGCTGAAAAGAGCTGAAATAAAAGTATATGGTTACGACTCTCAAATCAAGTTCAATGGAAAGAAATACTTATGATTGTTTTTCTTTAATTTCTTCATACATTCTTATTTTCTAATTTTTAAATAAATTTTCAGTTTTTTTAAGATTTTATTTTTAAATATTCTCTATGCCCAACATGAGGCTGGAAGATCAAGAGTTGCAGGCACCCCCCGACTGAGCCAGCCAGGCACCCCTTCTGAAGACTTCTTATTTCCTTTTCCTTTCTTCTCCTTTCATTTATTTATTGTATCACTTTCTGCAGCTCCCCGTTTCCTTATCTCCCTTTGTGATCTATGTTTTTGCTTTGAAAGGACTCCCACTCTATATTCTTTTCTGCTTCAAAAATTGTCTAAGTCAGTTATTCTGTTTTCTAAATCATTCAATTATGCATAATAATTTGAGACAATCCACTTTCTTGGTGTTGAGATAGGACACAAAGAATATGATGGGTTTTTTTAAGACATTTAACCTCTCCATTAATTTTCTTCAACTTCTTCTATTTCTCCTAATCCCCTTCCTTTTATGTGGGATTATTTTTCACAGTGAGTTCCTATACAAAAACCCACAGAACAAGCCTGTACAACAATATATTTTTGATCCTTATGTGATCACAATGTCAACCATGGCTTTTTTTTTTTTTTTTTTTTTGGAAGTAAAATTAGCATACAGTTTTATTACAATAGCCAAGATACGGAAACAGCCCAAGTGTCCATCCACTGATGAATGGATGAAGATGTGGCATATATATACACAATGGAATATCACTCAGCCATCAAAAAAGGGAAATCTTGCCATTTGCAAACAACAGGGATGGACCTGGGGGGTGTTATGTTAAGTGAAATAAGTCAGACAGAGGAAGACAGATATTTGATTTCATTCATATATGGAATTTAAGAAACAAAACAAATGAATAAGCAAAGGAAAAAAGAGACAAGGCATGGCCTTTTTTCAATTTTCTAGGGGCTAATGAGATTGTGTTTAAGGTTCCTTGCAGGCCTTTCTATCTTCCTTTCTTATTTCCCACATTGCTTTTATAACCTTGGATATACAGTGCTTGTCAATAATTGACAAATGCAAGATGTCTCTTAGAAATAACATTTTATGAAAAATATAATTTTACATGAAACACTTAATGAGAATAAACCCCAGTGAAAAATCAAGGTTAACAGTTCAGAAGTTGCAATATAAATTCCTTCTCAGAGAACGATTTTGATCCTGGGGCACAGAAACTATTTGTATTAGAAATAGCAGTCCTTAACCTATAGCATGTGGGGTGCAACTCCAACAAATCTGCATAGGACCTCTTGTCCACTGTTTTACTCATGGTCAAGAGAAATGAATACAATAGAGATCAATGAGTAAATCACGAAGCTATGATAAGTAAGAAAGCATCTTATTCAACAGGAAAGAGTCTGTAGGAAGAGGGACAATCACATGAATGCATAAACTTTCTCAGTAGGGAAGCACTGAAAATAGCCACCACCTCATCACAATAATTACCGGTGCTCATTTTTAACAAAACCTCATTGAAAAAATATGCAGGTACAAATACAAAGGTAAATCAATTCCAGTTTCTACCAGGGAAGTTAGTCTAAAGAAGTGAGCTTTTCTCTCTGATTTCAGCTCTCACTTCTTCTCAGTCTAAAAACATACTCAACCTCACCCTAAAATGAAAAGTCTTCCCTTGCCTCACACCCCCTTTTATCATTTGTTCATTCATTCATTCAAGAAGTATCTACTAAGCACCTTCCCTGTTCGTCACTGTTTTAACACAGAAGAGTGTCTGCAGCCCTATGGGATCAACACAAGTCCCTGTCCTCACGGGCCTCACATTCTGTTCTCTTCTCACTCAAAAAGCAATCTTTGGGGAGGGTATGTGCTATGGTGAGCGCTGTGAATTGTGCAAGACTGTTGAATCACAGATCTGTACCTCTGAAACAAATAATACATTATATGTTAAAAAAGAAGAAGAAGAAGAAAAGAAGAAGAAGAAGAAGAAGAAGAAGAAGAAGAAGAAGAAGATGATGATAGCAGGAAAGGAAGAATGAAGGGGAGGAAATCGGAGGGAGAGATGAACCATGAGAGACGATGGACTCTGAAAAACAGACTGAGAGTTCTAGAGGGGGGAGGGGTGGGAGAATGGGTTAGCCTGGTGTTGGGTATTAAGGAGGGCACGTTCTGCACAGAGCACTGGGTGTTATACGCAAATAGTGAATCATGGAACACTACATCAAAAACTAATGATGTAATGTATGGTGATTAACATAACATAATAATAAAAAAAAACAATCTTTGCACCTTCCCTTTCCTTTTGAAATAATCTCATTGATATCTAGCTTATGCCACCTTATGTATTGTTTGTAACAGCTTTTTTGAAATATAATTTACATACTACACTTCAAAGTATACAACTCAATGGTTTTTAGTATACTGACAGAGTTGTGCAACTAACCCCACAATTGATTTTAGAACACATATTACTGTAGCTGGTTGCTTGCAGAGAACAAATTAGAGTGGAGACCAAGCCTGGGGATGGGAAAAGCAGTTATGAAGCCTGACCCTAGGAACAATGATGGCATGCACATGATTATGTCAGAGGGACTGAAGAGAAATGTCCAGGATTTGAGAGTATTAGGAGGTAGACCTAATGCATTACTGTCAAAGTTAATGGGCCTCCCTGGAGAATTAACACTGTTCATCTCTTCCTTCTTAATATCTTCTTCCAGTGCTTTGGGGTTGTTCTACTCTATTCGATGTCTCTTATTTCCCTGAGGACTTTTCTCCATGGATTCTTCACCAGGTAGACTCTGTCTTCAATCCATTGCCTCTCTCACTTTATATCTACTTCCAGACAATCTGACACCTAATCATCCCTGATGCTAATATCTATTAAGTTTATGTCTCCATATATATTTGTGCAAGAGAAAGATGGTTTCTTGTGTAGAAACAAGAAAGCCTTTAGAGGGGAGGGGGGTGGGGGGATGGGTTAGCCCGGCAATGGGTATTAAAGAGGGCACGTATTAAATGGAGCACTGGGTGTTATAAGCAAACAATGAATCATGGGACACTACGTCAAAAACTAATGATATAATGTATGGTGATTAACATAGTATAATAAAATTAAATTAAAAAAAAGAAAGAAAGAAAGGCTTGAGGGCTGGGGGATTTCCCTGTCTCTCCAGGGCTCTCATCTCATATCTCAGCTGCCATCCTTTTCCAAGAAGTGCACAAGAGATCTGATGGGGCTGAGTACATTTTTGGCCTTGCAACCCTGTGACACTTAAAAGTAGTCTCAGATTTAATCCTCAGCCATGTTGGACTGTGATTGCTGGAAATAAGACATTCTACTAGTCATCAAAGAGGCTTTATGATTCTTCACCCAGGTATTGAGACAGGAGCTCAAGGTTATCAATTTGTCTTCCTTAGTTCATTGTCAACTGAAATGTGTAGATTTTCATGAACGACCAAGAAAATCCAGCTATTTCATTATCATTATGATCACTATTATTACCTGCAATGGTTTGAAATATGTCCACACATTTTTCTCACACTCTCTTTAAAAGGGAGGATCTAATTACCTTCCTGTTGTGTGTAGGCTCAATTTAGTGACTTGCTTCTAATGGATAGAACTAAGTAGGAGTGATGGTTTGTAGCTTCCACACCACACAATTCCACAAACAGACATATGGCTCCCTCCTTGCCCTCTCTCTCATGTCACTCACTCAAGGAGGAGCCACTTTCATGTCATCATTCAGACAACTCCTTCTTAGGAGGAATTAAGTCCTCCTCCCAACAACCAGCAAGAAATGGAGGTCTCTTACAAAAACTCATCTGAGTGAGGCATCTTAGAAGCAGATTCCCTAGTCCCAGTTAAATCTTCGGATGGCGGTCAACCCCAGTAGATATCTTGACAGCTATCTCTTCATAGTTCCTGAGTTAACAGAACTACTGAGCTAAAGCCATCCTGATTCCCTGACCCACAGAAATTGTGAAAGAGTTAGCGTCTATGGTTTCTAACCAGTGCATTTTGGGGATCATTTGTTATGCAGCAACGGAAAACTAATACACCTCTTGGTGACCAAGTACCACAGTATATTGATCTCTCAAGTGTCCCATCCTTCCTTCCATCCCATGACAGCATCCAGGAAAACTTGAGTAATCTTGATTTTATTATGTGAGCTCATGAGAGATGTGAGTAACATAATCCCAAACATCTCATTTTGGAACTCAGGTTCCTAGGTCCTCTCTTGGCATCAAATTCTGCATAATTATTGGATAAAAAAGAAAAAAAATGGCTAACTAAGTGGGGCAATTAACTAAGCAAGAGATTATTTACAGAGTTGTAAAAGGATTAAGGGAATGGAGGATGAATAGTGAAGCATTTAGGGACTAGCAATGATAGGAAATCATTATTTCTGCAGAACCCAAAGAAAATTATAGCCATGATCCCAAAGGACCTGTGGCCACAAAGAGGGAAGAAATGGTAAGAATGAATATTCTTACCTATTTCTCTTTCCATCTTCTCAAATTCTTCTCCTACCTCCCACTGGCCAAACCAGCTAGTATCCAGAAGGTAAGGGGGTCTGGGTAATGTAAACAATAGAGGATACCATCTCAGGCCCTGGAGCCGGTAAGAAGACTGAACAATGGATCTGGAGGAACAGATGTAAAATAAGAAGCACCTGATTTAAGCTACTAACCAAACTTCTATAGACAGGAAATGCTGATAAGCCATGCTATAGTAGAAAATGTCATTTCCTTACTTGATGTAAGATAATCACTCAATATTATCATTCCTCAGTGGTGACAATAAACTGAGAACAACAATAACTTCAGATGGAAGTTATAGCTCTGAATTTCAGATGAGGCAAAAAGGTAACAGAAAGTAGGGTTTTTGTTTGTTGTTCAATTTGTACTCTTCATTTCCCACTCAGGGCAGAGTAAAAATAACAAGTGTTAAAAAAAAATAAGAAAATTAGTATGCAGAAAAATATATTCCTCAGAATTATGTTACTATATATGAGTTCTTCCTAACAGTTAGGGGCATTACCTAAGCCATCCAGATACACAATGTTAAAACCCTTAAAATTGATCATTTCTCAATTTTATTGGAAGTAGAGGAATTAAACTGCATTTCTCATTAGACACTTTTGTTCTCTTCTGTGGTATTTTAGATTTGCATCCTCTATAAAAGACTGGGAAGTGTCTAAATTATGTCTTCTGCAGAACCAGCAACAGGTGTGTCTCGGACATGGGAGCCCCTTTGTATTCCTTCCTCCAGCCCCCACCCCTAGCCTTAGTCCATACATCCACCATTAAGAAATCATCCCAAGGGAGAAAGGAGGCCCTGAAACATCAAAAAGCCCTTTTGATCAAGAGAATGCTTTTGTAGCATGACACATAACATGTTTCATCGCCTGAAGGAATGAAAGGAAAGCAATGACTAAGCGGAATGACTTAAAATGCTCAGAGTCTAGTTTAAGGAATGTTAGATTGCAATTTCTTCTTTTACATTGCTAAAATCAGATGGCAGGGGGAAGCGTTCAGAATATCTAAAATCTACAGAAAACCAAGGAAGAGTCATATAAATTTTGGCTGACAACAGAAGTGTTTAATAGGAGGGCTGGACCAAGGCAAAATCAAGATGGCAAATTTTGGTTTTGATTTCTTTACTGTTCTCAGAATTCCATCCTTTTCAACATTGACCCTGCAGAAATTCATACCTTCTTCACTCGGACAATTATCTGGATCTCTCTGTTGCCTTTAGGTCTTCTCAACGTTCCTCACCTTAAACCCATTCGAAATCCAAACCTTTAAACCTGCTTCACGTTGGGTACTGTGTTTGCTGTAGCCCCTGACGTAAAGGATGACAGAGGAAGAAAGGCAGACAAGAAACAATGAAAAAGCAATGAGATAAGAAAAGTGAAAGCTATACAGACAGAATATTAAGCATACAGAAGAGGAGGAAACAGGAAACACAAAATACGTGATGCATGAAGAGGGGCTGGAAAATAAATAGTAGCCATATCTACACTATTTGTTTTGAGTAACCAGGTACTACTGCACTTATTTACTAGACATGAAGATTGGTTCTTCACAGTAACCCCGTGTGGTTGATATTGATACATTTATTTTATAGATGAGGAAATAGAGGTTCAAAGAATTCACTAAGCATCCTGCTCAAAGTGGAGAAACTCCTATTTAGAGTTGAGGGGCCCTACCGAGAGGAGATGGATTTTAAAGAAATATTCAGAAGGAAGCGCGAGTGATCACAAATGGGGTCCTGAAAAGGGAACTTTGCATGCTACCCAAACCGTGAATGGAATTATGAAGAAAGAGAAATAAATCTGGAGTCAGAGCTCAGCTGAATTTCCAGTAAGTTTAAATTGGATTTTAGAACCATGACTGCTGGGATGTGTGATCTTGTCAAGAGGGGAGACAGGGGATGTACTTTTCCTTGGCAGTCCTTGAACCATCCTTCTGGGATCCCCTTAGTGTTCTCACTCAAAGGAAGACATTTCTCGAGCTCTTAGTATATTTCAGGCACTTAACTAGGTACTAAATAGGAAAGTGACACCACGATGAAGGAAGTACTAAGATGTCCCACTAGTTTGTGCAGATTTCGACAGCTCTGTTCGATCTCCCTCTCCTCTCATCTGATGCACACTTAAATGCTGGCTCCCTGAAGGCAGGCCTTGCCAGTGTTAACTAGCCAGAGGAGTGACCTTGATGACCAGCATTGAAGGTCAGGGGAGGACCACAGTGGCAGTCTTATTACAAAGGGTAAGGCAGTTGAGCCAGCTGGTGACCTTAGTGCACATGGCTGATGCGCTTCCCTATTGCTCAGGATATTCATTTCCTGGGGCTGCTGTAACAAAGTAGGACAAAATAGGTGACCGGAGACAACAGAAATCTATTGTTTTGACAGTTCTGGGGGTTAGAAGTCCAAATCTAGGTGTGGTGGGGCCATGTTCTCTCCAAAGGCCCTAGGGGAGACTCCATCCTTGCCTCTTCCAGTTTCCCAAGGTTCCTGGCAATCCTTGGCATTCCTTGACTTGTGGAAGGATGGCTCCGATCTCTGTCTCTGTGGTCACATGGCCTTCTCTCTGTGTGTCTCTCTGTGTGTCCCACGTGTTCACATGGTCGTCTTCTTATGAGAACACCAGTCATATTTGATGAAGGCCTATCCTAATCCAAGATGAGGGCCCACCTTCTCTTAATAGGACCTCATCTTAGCTAACTACATCTACAACGTCTCTATTTCTAAATAAGGTCACATTCTGAGTACTGGGGTTTAGGACTTCAACGTAGCAGGGTTCACTGGTTACTTGATGCTTGTCAACTGACTGAATATGATGAGCTATTATCATTAGTATCCTTGGGAAGAAAAAATATTCTTTTTTTACCACGATACTTTTCTAATTGAAATGCAGTCATCCCTATCTCATATTTGGTATAGTAATTACAACAATTAATATTGTCTTAAGAAACAGAAAGATTACTATAAATAATTAGGTGTAAATGATTTGGAAGCATCCTCTTCAGCCACTTTGAATGAGCTGTGCATTTTTTTTCTTGAATTGCAAAATCTATTATATGTAAATAAAATGTATTATACTACTGATTATGTATTATACTACAAATTAACTACCAAAGTTAAATAACAGGGGGAGGGTACAGGGAAAAAAAATCCCTGTACTAAGTAGCCTTATACAAATACGGTGAGTGCACTTGTCTTTACACGTTTTATACATGTGTGTATGTAAATGCATTTACTTCTCTTTTATATAAAGTTACAGTCAGGAAAAAAACACAAAGTAAACAGAAAGAAGTCTATACTTTGGATGAAAATTGACTTTCAATTTCCTTATGGAGTGCTATTTCTCTTTATTCTATGCCCTTTGGTCAAATACAATATATAGATTATTTAGGTTGGTAAAATCAGTAATCATATATCAGGGGTGCAAAGGGCAATATTTTGATGCTGAATGTAGGGTCCTTTATTAACATGGTAAACCAAACATAAAAGTTTAATGGGATTAACAGATAAACGGGAACGTTTTCAATCTCAGGAACTGTTTATCTCTTTCAGAATTCCAATTAAAATTAACTCAGCCGTCCAATAAAGGGGGGAGGTTATAATAAAATTATGGCTGGGAATAGATATGAGAATTTCTTAAATAAATGATGGTACTAACACACCTTGTATAGCACTGAAAAAGAATAATGCATAGGAGGATTTTCTGTGTACTATGGTAAGGGGCTTCTTGAACAGAAAGCGTTGGTGCACTGTGCATGTTAGACCAACTACTCAAATTGCTCTACTCTTACACCTTACATCAATTAAAATAGAAAAATATTGGAAGAAAGTTCTAAGAATCCAGATCGTGCTTAAAATGTTATGACCGTGCTTGAAACTCTGAAACTAATACAATAAATGTAATAAGGTAAGTGATCTAAAAGTGTGGCAATAGGAAATAAAGGTTAAAATGTTAGCTCCAGGGTTAATCCTCTAAAAAATGGACAGCAATGGAAAGACGTGGAGATTGGAAATGCTTGAGAAGTTGCTGATAGGAGCATTGTTACTAATATAATAATTTCAGTAAAGGGCCGACTTTGCTCATAGGAGACATTGCTTCATTACTTAATGGACAGTGATGGGATCAGCAAATGAGGTCAGCATCAGTTATAATGATATTTTCAAATTCACCAACTTTTTTCAACCTGGCATTCTTTGTCTATGTACCCATCTGAACCTATCTAAGTGATATTGAAAGTCATCTATTTAACGTACATATTTATAAAACTCTTTCAGGTTGGTAATATCTTCGTTAACTAGCAGGGCTGAAGAATTTGATATCCAGTTAATGGATTCTTTTTTAATCCAAATAGGACATTACCTCCAGGATCAGGGTCTCTCTGGTAGGTCTCTCTGTTACTGACTGGTACGACAATTAGCAGCTTCAGCATAGCAAATTTCTAATCTAGAAGCCAATCATTAACAAAACATTAAAATTCGAAGAGGTTTATGAAGGGATAGGGCAACTTTTCTTTAAAATAAATATGTAGGAAAAGCCTACAAAGCATTTTATAACCTAATTCAATATTTTGCTTTTGACTGTCTGTGTTGTGAAAAGAATATTTATTTTTCAATGTCATTTTTTTTCTAGTTCCTCAACTGCAGGCTTCGAGTGTTGCATTAGGTGCTGACTGTATGGTAATAATCTGCTTGGGAGCATCTGAAGTTCACAGTAGAATTGTATCTAGAATCAGACATCATTCCTGTAAACCTTGCTGGGGCTCATGCATTCTGCATTAGTGTGAATAAATAATATTTCTTTTCAATGAACCCATTCTTATTTGTCAGGTAGCAATCTAAACAGAAAAGGTGCAGTGACTCCAGTTGACACATCAGTCATTTTATTCGTACATGGAGAGGAAATAAAGTAGACTACTTTCCACAGTCAATGTCAGAATTTGATCCCTTCTGCCTCCAGCTGAACACTCAATATCAGGTAAGTCATATAACCGAATGTTTATATTAGAAGACGTCATCTAAGCACACAAATAAATGCTAGAACTGGTAAAGGTGTACATATTGTATCTGGAAAGGGAAAGTAGAGGGCGCGTTTTTATTTCAAACAAAGATATTTTGACTCGTTTGGGTTGTTTGGGATTGAAAACTTCCTTACAGTAACTGCATTCTAAATTCCTATGTTCATGGTGGGTTAAAAATGGCAACACATTCTTTCCATCATCTCCTGTGAAGAAGGGAGGTCTGTTCCCCCCATCCGTTGACTGTGGGCTGGCTCTCTGACATGCTTTGACAAAGAGGATGTGGCACAGATGACATCATGTGACTTCAAGCATGGCCTCAGCTTAGGTTCTCACCCTCCTGCCCCTTTGTAGCGAGTCTGGGCTGGTCTCAGTGAGGACAAGACACCAAGTGGAGAGAAAGATCTCACAGGGAAGAGGCCCAGCAGCCCTAGTCACCCCACAGGTCAACCTTAGGCCCTGGTGACATCCTCCGAGACCAGGGTTCCCTCATCTATACCCTAACTCACTGCAAACGCATCAGTGAGCGCGGCCAATGCCACATGGAGCAGGAAATGCACCCAAACAAACCCAGGCCACGTTGTCTGCTCAGAATCATGGGCAAAAAAAATGATGGTGGCTTTAAGTCAGGTTCTGGAGTAGTTTGTCCCACTGATATGGATAATTACTATGATATCATTGCAGAGTTAGAGGGTTCTTATCTCACGGAGTCGAAGAATGAATCTCGCAGACAAAAGGGTGAGGTGAAGTGAAAGTTTATTAAGGGAAGGTGAGAATAGAAAAGGAAAGCTCTCTAGAGTGAGAGGGGCCCCCCCACCGCAATGGGTTGCCACTGAGGTCTATTACAGAAAACTGGTGGGTCTTTTATAGAAAATTGACCTGGGGGAACTTGGTAAATATCTTGTCTATGACATTTAAGACAAACAAGGTGGATTTGTTATGCTCCCTTCTCTCTGGTTAATATCCTGTCTGTAACATTTCTTCACATCTGGGATTTTTGTGAGCCTGGTTACCCCGTGTGAACCTGGTTGTCACCTAACCCCCTACCTGCCTCTCCCTACCTAGCCTCTCCTGTCCCTTACTCAATATGTTTCACAATATCAATGCAAATGTGCTTGTAAAATGCTTCAAACATCCAGAAGAATGTTTGTGACCTTAATGAAACTTGACTAAACCAGTAATTACATGCACACACATCACCACCACCACCACCAGCAACAGCAGTGACCTGGAAATCAGCCGTGATTCATCCTTACAACGTGAAGTCAGTATCCCTTAGTTCAAATTCAAAACTTAGGAACTCAGGTGTCAGAAGTTTATAGCTACAAGCGACAAGCTTCTAAAAAACAGCCAGGATGCAGTAAATTATCTTTAAAATGAACCAAATACTTTCTAAGCAGATATGTTAAAGGGAATAAGCTTGTATAATGCAAAGTCTCAGGCTTCAAGGTTAACCTGGTTTAAACTCCAGCCTTGCCCCGTGCTGGCTTGGAGAGCTTGCTTCTACTAGGTTTGTTACTTAATATAATATCTCTGCCCCCTTCATTTGCAGAAATGAAGATAAATAGACCTACCTTAGAGAGTTAAAGTGAGATCTGGAGATGCAGTATACAGAATGTACTAATGCTGTGTCATCCACACCACAAATAGTAGTTGCTTTCCCGGGTCTTGTATTTATCAGTAGTGCTGATAAATATTGGAAGCACTCTCCATGTGGTCGGTCCATTGTAAGTATGGCCTTCAAAGATGAAGAAAGAAGGTGAAAAGATATATGGAATACATAAAATGATATCTAACATAATATAAAAATATATAAAACGGTGAGTTCAAGTCCCATGTTGGATGTAGAGATATATACATATAGAGAGAAGATAAATGAAGAAATAAAATATGTAAACATAAAAATTCATTGCATAATAGATTGTAAGTTTTAAGCAGTGCCGTAAGAATAATACATAGAATAATAAAAGGGTTTTTTTTTCTGAGTTACTTTTTTTTTAATTTAAATTTTAGTCAGTTAACATACAGTGCAATATTGGTTTCAGGAGTAGAATTCAGTGATTCATCACTCACACACAACACCCAGTGCTCATCACGTTAATAATAAGAGTTTTTAAGGTTGACAGTAGCTCAGGAGCATCAGCTGGGTGGTCTTCCCAGAACGGCTCAAGCCACCGTGGGTATCGGGCAAACTGATCACATCTTTGCTTCAGACACACAAGACAAAAGAGCGTACAAAAGTCCCCCGGTACAAGCAGAAGTTCTAGACCAGCAGCTGGATCTACCTGTGCTTCTAATCTGTGTTCTTACAGTTCTCTCCTGCCAAACCTCAGTGATTCCTGAGGTATCTCCTTACGAAAAGTACAGTAACCCCTGCGTTGCCGATGAGCTCTTCAGAGTAAATGCGGAACCCCCAGGAAGCGTGTACCACTCAAGTCTGCATGATGCAAAGATGCCTCCTTGACGGCATACTCTACGTTGAAACAGGGCGTCAACCAGTGTGTCAAACATCTTTCACTCATTTTGAAATCTAGACATGCCTTTTTCTTCTTAATAGAATTAAGCAAACATGAAGGTCTAGATTCATTATGTTGTTTTATATGGGACCGAAATTATCGAGGAATGCACAGCATATTGTTTTACAGAAGGGCTAAAATCGTGGAGATTTTCCAGTTTTAGTTTGTAATCAGTTTCTCAGCATTGCTAATAAACACCATTAATAACGTGCAAATAACTGCGGTCCAAGGTTTATTGAACACACATTATTTACATAATAAAATTTTATTACAGAAATGATATATTTACAAATACTAAACAGTCCTTCTTACCTCACCCGAAACTCTGCAAATTATTCGTAGCTTTTAAAGCATTTTCATATCCAGCCTAGACATATAGCCAGATATTCATGCTAATTTATGCCTATTGTGGAAATGCAAAAACACTAATTAGCATGAAAATTGCCATGAATGGGAGATGGGAAATATATTTCATAGTAGGAATTTAGATGTATCACAAGTTGGTAAATGTGTTACCTATTTAATCATCCCATTTGAGTGCAGAAAGGCACGCATCTATATCGCACAGTTTTAAAACAGTTTATCTATCCAAAAGACTGGTTTGTTCTTTATAAATTAGCCTTTACAAAGGCAGTTTATCTCTCCCTGCTGTGTTATCAACATACGCACACTAAATACTATAAAGGCGGTCAGATGGTTATTTATTCCATCTTAACCATTAAGACACTCCTTCTTACTATTTTTTTGTTGTCTTTGACATCAGAGAGAAAATTAAATAGAACTTACTACACTATTCTCAGGGGGATATTATACTTTAGGATCTGCTCATTGGTTAGGAAACTAGAGGATAGCAATTCCCGCAGATCAGTTTACATACAGTTGCGGGGCTTTCTGCAGCTCTAATAAAACATCTATCTTGTTCTTTTTAAAATAGTAGTTCCCTAACTTAATGTAAAGTACTTACGGCATTTGAGACGCACCTAAATTAAAACAATAACAATGCAACATCACCCTCATTGAAGATGCTTGGTGCTTGGTAAGCATGTTGCGATTCTTAATATAAATGCATGTCATTCTACCGCTCCAGGCTATCCAAAGAAAGGATGTGACTTTCTTACGGATGAAAACTGGAAGAAAGAAAGCTTCCATCGTTTCTTTGCCCTCCTTGGATGTGGTTTCAATGATCATCTCTCTTTCTCAGATATTCCCATGAAACCCTTATTTTCTTTCTATGCTTCCCAACAGCCCTCTTTTCTTGGTTTCAAAACAGCGAAATTGATTTGACTGATCCACTTGTTCTATCTCCAAAGCATGGTGGTCTCCACAGTGTGGAGGCTATTTACACAGTTCAGGGAGCACCCAGAGTGACCCATGGAGAGACAGAAAGGGAATGTGAAAGCTCTATGACAGTGTGCCACCTGAAATAGGAGACACATACTGGGCTTTGCTCCGCCATCATGCACAGGTCGACACCTGCACATTCGCCTGGTTGAAGCCCCGGCTGGGCTCGTACTCTCAGGGAGCAAGGGGTCCCAAGGGAAGAATGTTAGCACCAAGGGCAGGGGGCTGACCACTGGCTTCCTGGCCACAATGGCCTGTTTTCTTAAAGTTTACGGTTTTAGGTGCCATCCCTTAAGAAGGCTGAAGATGTTGTGTGACTTAATTTTAACTAAATTGATCCCTATAAAGCAATTTTTAGTTATGGAAGATTCTCGAAAAGAAGCCACAGCAGAGAAGGGCAAAGCTGATGTATCACAGAAATGCACACAATTTTTGCACGAGTCTGGCATCCACTCCAGCAAGTTGGGCATCGTGCGCATGATGGCTCTCTGTCATTTGGAAATGGTCCCGATGATGCAGCAGGAAAAAGGCAAAGCCTGAAGCACTTTGCTTAACGAGAACCTTCAGCTCTGAGGCAAGATTAACTAAGTGACAATCTTTGAAACCGGTAACAAACCCATCAAAAAATTATTACCACTGCTAGCAACATGGGTTGACATCCAAGACGATCAGCAATGGCAGGGCCCTATGTGTAGATCGTCCTTACTTCATTTAAGGGTATGAGCCACACACTCAGCATGCAGCAGAGCCTGAAGACAAACCTCCCCAATTTTTTCGGCAATGTTACCAAAATTGTGTGAATCTTCATGTTAAATGTTTGCAAGGGCCTTTGCTGGTTTTTTAAACATATTTTTACAGTCCTACATGCACTCATTTGTAAACATCAAAAGGATGCTATCAGGTGTAATCAAAAGGAGCGTATGATAATGTTTAGAGAAGCTGTCCTATACCAATGCCTATCACATTTTTGGGTCAACAAGGTGACTGTTGAAAATAAAGTCTCTTGACCTACTCTTAGAGAATCCTGCCGTAAACCACCAGACGATCCCACTCTGAGAAAATTCTTCTTTGAAAAACCTCTTGATTGGTCCCCAAACAGGATGTTTGTTTTGTGGAACACTAGATGTGTTCCTCTTGCCATGTGTTCTACTGATGGTTGTAAAAGTTGAATAGAGAACATTTAAAGTCGGGTGAAGAAGGGTGTCCTGACTGGGGTCTAACACTGGTTGGAAATGGGAAATGGGAGAAACCACCAAACAAAATTCTTCATTAACAGAAGCAGCTTCTTAAACAAACAAACAAGCAAACAAACAGAAGTAGCTTGATTTTCCCAAGCCTGAAATTGCTCTGTGGTCTATTTACCAGTATCGGTTAAAGACACCCCATGGGTAGATAAGGGACCATTTCCAAATGACAGAGAGCCATCATGCACATGAGCATATAAAATAATCCAGCTTTGGCTGCTTTCCATTGGAAGAGGTTTTGAAAATGATTGCTTCTTTTGCATGTGTATTAGAAGGTACTTAAATACCAGGTATGGCTTTTAAAGACAATACTTATTTTTTTAAAGTTCATTGAGAGCCATTCCTGGGCTATATAAGAGTTCTAGTCCCTTTGCCCCCTGCCCCTGCCAAAATGGAAACAGCTTTGGGCAGTTACATGAAATCCAGGGTTTCAAGCTGATATTGGAAAGTAACTTACAGATTTGAAAAATATATTTATGACCAACAGGCTAACTAGAAAAGGTACATTTAGGATCAGTTGCACAGCCAATTAAAACAATACAGAATTACAAAAACATGGCTGTTATGATACGTTAATGTCTGTACTTCTCGTAACGGTTAATGTCTGTGCCTCTCAGCTGTAATGTATAGTTATTTTGCTAAGTCTAGGCCTCTGAAAGGTTGCATGAGTTTGGCAAATCGCTGGGCCTTGGCTTCCTTATTTTTATGGTCAGAACAGCAGTGCTGTGCCCAAGCCACAAAACTGTTGTGAAGATAAAATGAGGTTTGTCTATAAAAATATTCTCAAATGCATATATATATACAAAGCCCTACAGAAATCGTACATGCATATAAAATCTTACATACACAAAATGAGAAGAGTGGAATAAATTATTTGTAATATTTGTGAAATAATTTTGGATACTATAGATCAATTCTAGATCTATCATAGAACTCATTTGACTTGAAGTCAAAAAGCTGAAATATTAATATCCAGCATGCCTTTTGCTAATAATGAAACACTACACGATGAATATCCTTGTCCTTTTCATGTGAACGATCTCTTTCCTAAGTTACAAATACATAGTAGGTAGTAAGCCTCATAAATTATTTACATTTCTTGAGGTTCTCTAGTACTTCCCTATTTTAAAAATTATTCTTTGTATGTTACTCTGTTGCTTTTATTATTGCATTAAGAAGCTTTGCCCTGAGAACTTGCATAGATTAATGGCCAGTGAAAACATGTGGTCTTACCAGAAATATTACTGTAACAGTGATAACTATTTGCTTAGAAGGAAAAGTTCTTCCATTTCTCAGTGCCCAGAAAAATGAAGCTTTCAGAATATTGTGTCGTGGCAAAAATGGTAAATTTTTTGACTGAGCAAATTTTGCATCTGCCAATATTCCAGCATAAATTTTATATCTAAATCACATGTGGGTCTAAATCACCACAAATCCTGTGTGCAGGCTTCTGGGTTCACCTGCTCTGTGGCAGGAAGGACATACACACTGTCCCCAGGGTCGCTGTGATGTACTCAGGATAAAGGCTGGTGCTGATTTCCCCACAATAATTGTAGCGAACAGTAAGCAAGCTCCCGGCACGTATGGGGAGAGAGTAACTGTGTAGTCCTTATCAAATGTGTTGCCGAAATGTTTTGTCATTATTTATTAAAAAAGAAAAAAGAATCTCTGATATCAAGTCATTTGTCTTGCGTCTAAATAAGGGACCACTACCAAGGAGTGTTAGAGTTTAAACCTCCCACTTGTCACATTGCTTTCTCTTCATTTAAAAAAAAAATTATGTTTGAATTTGTGCATTTTTAGACAGTTCAGTTTATTTAGTGTATAGCTAAATGATGCATGCGTGCCAGATCTGTGTGTCTTGTTTTTAAGTAATAGAATTTGTCTGGTAAACTAGTTGTCTCTTGTTTAGCGTATTTTATTTATGGTGAAGAAAAGACTTTTGATGAGTTGTAGCAGCATCCAATTCATAAATTGCATTAACATTAGTTCAAAAAGCGAACTGCTATTTCAGAGGCCAATAATCTGTGATGATGCTAAAATTAGTTTGTATCATTCTGGGTAAAAAAAAAAAATGTTGTGAAACATCGTTTTATCATAAATAATGCACATTACAATCAGCTCACTACACACAAGCCAGTGGAGATAAAAGTCAGGATCTTGTTGCCAAAAGGGACCCCCGCAGGAATTAGGAGGGAAGAAATCTTTAATTAAAGAAACATTAGGGTTAGTAACTTCTCTGTGGACCAAAACTAGAGAATGAAGACAATCACACGCACAAAAAAAATTGAACAGGACCTAATGGGCCATCCATGCCAGTCACAATGCCTCCCTACGACCCACCAACGCATCATGCCTCCGTCTCCGAAGGACCTCTGCCTCCAGAGGCTGCTTACCTGCAAGACTGATGTGCATTGATTGTCAGGCGATTAGCAATGACCTGCAGTAATTAACTAAAAATACATGTAAAAGTCAAATCGCTACACTAAAGGAAACCATTGTTCTGGGCCCACAGTAGTTAAGATTTCTCTTTTTCACTCAAATTACTGTGCGTTTGTTTTCTCTGAACACATTTCCGAAAAGATACTGCTCTGTGTGTTTTAGACTTTGCTACATTAGCGGCCCAGCTTTTCCTCTGTCAGGAAAACTGAAATGTGACACATTTGGGCTACTCCTGCCGCATCCCCCCTGCGCTAAGCCAGGTGTTGTGACCGGCTGCAGCAAGCTGGGGGCTCCGGAGCACTTTTCCCTATAAATCTCGCCGCTGATGTTCTTTCTCCCTGCACTTTGGTGTCCCAACGATCCACACCTAAACAGATCAGCTCGAAAGCGCGCTAGAAACGACCCCAAAGGCCCCTGTGGGGTCCCATTTGTAGCAGGTGCGAAACATGAACCTCTCCCGGCTTCTAACGTGAAAATCTCTATCTGGTGCAATACCCAGACCTCACTGGGACACTCCGTCATTTCCCATCTCTGTTCACCCACAGATGCCCACACTAGCTGCGCTGCTCCAGCTGTAACACATTTGAAAGCTAACACGTGTTCAGGGCTGTGTCCCCTATTTCCTTAATAGTTTCGCTGCGCTTTGCTCTTCAGCACTCACTTTCTTCTCTCTTTATTATCGCATCGTCGGGCACCTGGACGGCACACCTACAGCTTCCAGCACTGTTTCTGCCCGGGATGTGGATCACAGCACAAAGTCCCTGGGTATCGTCCCAGGACCTCAGTTATTTTTGCCACCGCAAGAGTATTTTAGTCTTTTTCTCCATAAGACATATTCAGAAGTAGATGAAAATTCCCCCAACTCTTCCTGAATAATCCGACCTATCGAATTGTTTTTGGTCCGGTGTTCAAACATATGGGAGAAGTAAGCGCGGTGTTCAGATGTTATCATCATGCTTATTTTTTTTTAAGATTTTATTTATTTATTTTGACAGAGAGAGAGAGAGACAGCGAGAGAGGGAACACAAGCAGAGAGAGTGGGAGAGGGAGAAGCAGGCTTCCCCTCGAGGAGGGAGCCCGACGCGGGCCTCGATCCCAGGACCCCAGGATCATGACCTGAGCCGAAGGCAGACGCTTAACAACTGAGCCACCCAGGCGCCCCATCGTCATGCTTAGTTAGGGCAGGAGGGAGGCATGCATTACCCAGTGTCTCCGAAGCAGTTGCAAGGACAGGATAGGACCCCAAGTTTCTTCATGCCCAGCCCCACGACACGCTTGCAGGATGGGCTCTGTTTATGTTCACAAAAGGCACAGGGTTACTTCGTAAGTAATATAAAAGTTGTGGTTCTTTCCTTACAACGACCTTGTTTGGGGACTCTCTTCGGGTCATCTCTGAGCCTCAGCATACTCTTCGGTGCAATAAACAAGTCAGCCTCGATTGTCTCAAGAGTCCTTCCTGGAAACAGTTGATCACAGTATAGATGGTTTTTACAGGAGGTCCTGGGCTCTGCACACAGATTGTCAGGGTTCACCAAGGTTCCAACGCCCGTGGAGCAGCGTGAGCTGGTGGGTTCACCGGGAAGGAAAGTCAGGTTGAGGGCAGCTCAGACTAACCAAGGAAAGCAGCCCCTGGAAAAGTCAAGGAAAATTCACTCATGCAGTGCTTGCCACACATAACCCTCCGCTTTTCTTTTTTTTAATGGTATTTTATTGTGGAAAGGACATAACGTGAGATCTGCCCTCTCACTAAATGTTTAAGTGCAGGATGGGTTATTGTGGATTGTGCTGCCCAGCGCATCTCCAGAGCTTTCTCCTCTTGCTTGACTGAAACTTTATGCCCATCGATTAGTATCTCTTTACTAAAGGAAGAGGATTTAGATGGTATTATGTAGCTGAGGTCCTTATTTTAGAGCTGAAGAAAATGAGACTTGAAAAGGAAAAGGAATTTGCCAACACCGTTTAGTGGCAGAAATGTTACTAATACACAAATAGGAGTCCCCGCCCCACCCTAGTCCTCTCCCAGAGACACAGAACAAGGTGATCTGGGCCCACAAGTCTCAGGAACACTTTTCTGTAAGTGGGGGAGGTTATGTTTTACTAGGTTCCAGATAACTTACTAAGCTCTGGTGGGTGTGCCTTCCAAGTTCTCTTAGAAAATTAGGGGCACTGGGGTGGCTTAGTCGGTTAAGTGTCTGTGTTTGGCTCAGGTCATGATCTCTGGGTCCTGGGATCAAGCCCTGCATTGGGCTCCCTGTTTGGCAGAGAGCCTGCTTCTCCCTCTCCCTCTCCCCCTCCTCTCAAATAAATAAAAGATTTTTAAAAATTTTTCTTAGTTAGGAAAAAAAAAGTATGATGTTTTAATGCTAACAACTCATATATGTAACTCATACGGTACTTTTAAAAATCCCTGTTTTGATGTAGGAAGAAGAAATACAATTTGAGTACATTTTGTGCATATATGTATACAAGATATGTATATGCTCAAATATGTGTTTGGTATTTTCTTTAGATATATCCGTGAAAAAAAATCAATATAACTTCTGGTAATCAAGTAACATTAAAAGAAAACATTTTGACTCTATTTTCCTGTAGCCTTCTATAACTTCCATTTTGAGAGTTGATCACTAGTTTTAAAAATCTCATTTTAAACCAGAGAAAACATTTCCTTTTTGGGGCATAACCTATCAATCTGTTTCTACCTCAAGGAGTTGCAGAATAGCTGACTATATTACCAACATATAAACCCAGTAACATCGCTCTGTTTCTGGTAGAAATGCAGCAACCATATTGATGACTCTTCTTTCTATTGCACTCTGCTAAATCAGATACTTACCACTCAGCCCAGGGGCACTAGGAAAGAGCAAATTTATGGCCAGGTTGCCTTTTCTCCACAAAAGTCTTCCTTTTAAATAATCCACAGGATGTAACCCTTGGCTCCAGATGGTCTTCCTTCCCTACAGAATTCTGTTGTTCTTCTGAGCAAGCAAGCAGGAGACAACACTGCATATGCCTCAATCTTTAGGTTTAAGATGAAAAGGGTGTCACCTGAAATACGGCATGCAAGACAGATGTGACATGAGTTTTGAAAAATAAACACCCGATGAGCACTCATGCATGAAGAATTATGTAAATACAGAACTTCAAATATTCTCAGCCTCTTTTAAACAGTCATTGTAACCACTGGTTTTTTAAAACATCTCCGTGGATGAGACATGCAGAATCCTCTCTACTTGGCAAAAACTGAGTTTGCAACAGTTCTTTACTGACAGAGTCTAGAATTTTAACAGTGTCTATATTGGTAAGTCAGTTCTCACTATGGGGTCAGCAAAAGACTTCTGGTATTTTGAATACATTGGCTTAATGTGGAAAGAAGGGTACATATGCATCTTCTCTGAGGGATTTTGCAGGTATAGCACATAGAGTCTAGACTCAATTATGTTCACCAATGGAAATGGGGTTATAGTAGAGGAGTATAATCTTCAGGACATTAATAAAATCAATATTTTATATCAAGAATAATATTTTCCAAGTTATACTAATGTTCTAAGACATCATTTATTCATTCATCATATAATTATTGAGTGACTTCCTATGTCATGCATGGTCTGGTGAGTGGCATGCAGAGATGAATAAGATGTGGTCACTTGCCCTCAAGAAACAGAATTTTGTGGCAAAAACAGACACTGAGTGAACAAGACCACTGCTATGGTGGAGGCCAATTGTCGCAGAACTCAGAGAAGAGAGCTCTTTATATGGGAGATTTAGGGAATATATTTATATAATATAAGGAATATATATTGTATATTCCCTTAGAATTTGATCAATCAGTGAAAGGAAAGCGAGGTGGCATCCTGAGAAGAGGAAATTCAAGAAGTATTTGGGGATGGAGTAACTCAGCATAGTTTCAGGCGGAGAAGTCAATAAAAGATGGGAACCTGCATGCATAGAAGAAAGGGCAATGATTGCTGAAGAGGTGTCCCAGGGAAGAATGGGCAAGGTGAGAGCAAGGGAACACGTGAAGAATGCATAAATGTACATCATGCAGATATCCAGAAGCTTGCAGATAGAGAAGAGGGAAGGAAGGCACTTCATGCTGCTCCTTTCTATGTCTTCTGAGCAGACAGATTGACAACACTGCTATGGGGGAGAGAAATGGTTGGAAGCAGGAGACTGGTAGAAGGGATAAAGGTACAGACAGTGACTCTGGGAGCAGCTGACAAAAGAAGCTCCATTTAATAAAACATAGCTGAGAAGCCCTGGGTGTTCACCTCATGGTAGACAATAAAATATGAAAGTGGACCGCTCACAGAAAGGTATCAGCCATGTCCATTTTGCTCTACCCAACGGACATGTTTCCATCCCTTTCTTACCAGTAACATTCAACATTGTTGATGGCTCCTTCTTTTTTGAAATACTTCTCACCACTGCAGCCCCCTCCCAGACACAGTTCCTGGCACACAGTGCCCAAGCATATTTTAAAGGTAGGAGAGAAGAAGGAAAATAGGGAGAGAAAGAGAGACAAGAAGCAAGAACCAGACAAATATGTTGGTCAGATACTAAGTGTGGCTCTAATCAAATAAAATGAGCAACAAGGTAGCCCTCATGAATCAAAGCTGGAAGGAGGCTAACATATGTAAAAGGAAGGTTGGGGGTGTGAACAAATGTCCCTCACAGATTAGAGGTCCTTCATGATTCATTAGACCAGATTATTCCACGATTTTCCAGAATACCAGGGGAACCGGCTGAAGAATTGACCACGAGTGAGAATGTTGGAGTAAAATAAAAGAACATCATAGTTTATTTCATCTTCTTTATAGGAAGTTAGCTCATTTTTGTTTTATGTTCCACAGGGGAGATAATGCTAAGCCAGCATCAGTTGACATGGTGCGAGTGCAGAAACAGCATGGATGTTCATGATGGTGAGGTGTGTGGCCCAGAAAAGGGCAGGACAGTTTATTTGACTAGAACTCTTCTGATGCCTTGAGTTGCAGAGACAGGCTGAGCGTTACATCCTGCAATGCATGCTGAACATAGACAGCGTCATCTCTTGGAATAATGCTCTAAGCTTATCTGCCTTCCGATCTGACAGGTTACTAACGATGGAATTCCAAAGACTTCAGCTGGTCTGAAGACAGGGGGAAGGAGCGAGTGGGAGGGAGGAGGGCCAGTTAAAGTCCTTAACTATGTTTAATTTCTGCTTCACCACGAAAACAGCTAAAAAGCCAGAAGTGACACACTGTGAATACAGACAGTTGGTAGTATTCAGACTAAAGTTTTGGGTAGAAGATGAAATATGCAATTTCTCACTTTATCCTCCTCTTCCTGTCATGGACTGGATTCTCTGACATACTTCCATGCCCCTCTTGACGCACCTGCGGGAGAGCTTCCGTTCAGAGTGATGCCTGCGTAGCACCTGCCGTCGCACCTGGGTCTCTGCGGCAGGGGCAGGTGGATTAGCACTTAGTGCTGCAGATACAGTCGCTTCCGTTGTCTCCCTCCCACCTCGAGGAAGCCTGGGAATCGGGTGAAGGCTGATGTGTCAGGCAGATGTGTTGCCCAAAATAAAGCTCGATTCTCTGACAGTCAAATTATTAGATCAAGCTCGTCAGCCCTTTCCGTTGCCACAAGTGGGGAGGATACGAAGGGGAAATCTGGCAACGTTCCGTGGAATTTCTTCTGTTTGGACATTTTGGAGCAGGAGGCTCTTGTCATTTTAAGAAGGAAATATCTTCACGTCCAAAAAAATAGAAAAGAGAAAATAAAAACTGAATTTTGGAATTAAGCTTATCTTCACAATTTTTATAAGCCTTTAAACTCTCTGGGACGCCACAGTTTACACCCACTGACATGTCACTGCCCACATTTCTCTGCCTTTTTATATTTAAAAACATATTTAAGAACCCACATCTTACAAAAGTAGCAACTAAGGGATTTTTTATTTCTTTAATTCCATACCAGATATAAATAACATCTTATTTTAGACAAACAAGTAATTTATTTATTTTATTTATTTTTTAAGATTTTATGCATTTTATGTATTTATTTGACGGAGGAGACACAGCGAGAGAGGGTACACAAGCAGGGGGGAGCGGGAGAGGGAGAAGCAGGCTTCCCGCAGAGCAGGGAGCCTGACTGATGCGGGCTCGATCCCAGGATCCCAGACACTTAACGACTGAGCCACCCAGGTGCCCCAACAAATAAGTAATTTAAATAAACTATTTTAAAAAAGAAACTTAGAATCAACATGTGTAGGTATGAGATAATTTAAGCATAGTTTTACCTGAGTTTGTCTGTATGTACGTGATGTGTATGTGTGTGTGTGTGTGTGTGTGTGTGAGAGAGAGAGAGAGAGAGATGGAGACAGAGATTAGATGAACTTTCACAACTTATCACAAAATCATGCTTAGAGATTAGTTCTTGAAGGAGGTCGTGCTGCACAGAGTAAGATTTTCCAGAATATTATTTTCTTATTTTAGAAAATTTATTTTGTTTTCTAAAAAAAATCATTCTTTACTAATCTAGGAGAAGTACTTTTCTTGAAGACATTTTCCTTGCTTATTTATTTATTCATGGAGTCCAATATTTGAGTTCTTTTTTTTTCCTTTTTATTATTGTGTTAATCCCCATACATTACATCATTAGTTTTAGATGAAGTGTTCCATGATTCATTGTTTGTGCATAACACCCAGTGCTCCATGCAGGACGTGCCCTCTTTAATACCCATCACCGGGCTAACCCATCCCCCCAACCCCCTCCCCTCTAGAACCCTCAGTTTGTTTCTCAGAGTCCATCATCTCTCATGGTTCATCTCCCCCTCCAATTTCCTCCCCTTCATTCTTCCCCTCCTGCTATCTTCTTTTTTTTTTTTTAACATATATTGTATTATTTGTTTCAGAGGTACAGGTCTGTGATTCAACAGTCTTAACACAATTCACACCGCTCACCATACCACATACCCTCCCCAATGTCTATCACCCAGCCACCCCATCCCTCCCACCCCCCACCACTCCAGCAACCCTCAGTTTGTTTCCTGAGATTAAGAATTCCTCGTATCTGAGTTCTTACCAGTTATACATACTTCACTAAGTTCTAGGGATAAAGAGATGCACAAATTTTTCTGATCCCTCAGTGCCAACTGGGGAACAGAGAGCTGAGCCCCAGTGAGGACAACTCGGGGCATTGGGACTACCCAAGGAGAAGAAACCCAGGACATCTGAGGAATAGAAGGTTAATAGAAAAAGGACCTTGAGTTGGTTCTTGAACAATGAATAGGAGTTTTTCAGGGAAGCAAGAAGAACGGCGTGTTCTATTCAGGAACCCAACATCTGAAAAGGCCAAGAGGGGAAAAAGCATGGCGCTCTCTGAGAAAGCAGGATTCCGGCCCAAGAAGCATTAGAGAGAATGGCAGACCGGGAGTCTGATGAACGTTAACCCCACACTGAAAAGTCCTGTGAGACAGGGAATGGTTTGATCAAATTTCTTATTAAGAAAACAAGTTCAAAAGAAGCAAATGGAAAGCAGAATCTGACCTATAAATACAGAGAACAAACTGATGGTAGCCAGAGGGAAAAGGGGTGGGGAAATGAGCAAAATGGGTGATGAGGAGTGGAAGGTACAGGATTCCAGTTTTGGAATGGATCAGTCAGGGATAAAGGGTACAGCACAGGGATATAGTCGGTGATGCTGTGACAGTGTTGTATGGTGACAGACAGTAGCTGTCCTTGGGGTGAGCACAGCATCAGGCATAGAGACGTCGAATCACCACGCTGTGTGTCTGAAACTAATGTAACACCGTGTGTCAACTGCGCTCAAAGAAAAACTTTTTTAAAATAATGAATAAATAGAACTGAGTTTTTCTGAAATTCGAAAAGAAAGAAAAGAAATTCAAGAGCAATTGAAAAATGAAAAGAGTGGGAAAAGACTGAAGGTAAAAAATTTGAAAAAGACACAGACTTCTGATTCAAAATGGCAATATTCCACCCTCCCTAATTTTGAGAAAATGGCAAAAAATATAGAAACTTACTTAAACATATAGGAGCACTGGAAATCTTGCAGTGGTTCAGCATAGGATTTGATTTCTGGAGATATAAAGGATGATATATAAGGCTAAATACATACCTAAGATCCACTGCCCCATATTTCTCTGATAATAAAGCTCTGATTTGTTTGTGGAGCTATGTGGCTACCCCTCGGCAGGATACCTGCTTCCCCATTCTCTCATGCTGCTGAGGGTAGGCATGGATATGTAAGCAAATGTATCTTTCAAGGTGCTTCTGAAAGAATTCTTGTCTTCTTTTTTTTTTTTTTAATATGGAACGCTTCACGAATTTGCGTGTCATCCTTGTGCAGGGGCCATGCTAATCTTCTCTGTATCGTTCCAATTTTAATATATGTGCTGCCGAAACGAGCACAAGAATTCTTGTCTTCTTATACATGCATCACCCATATGGTTGGTGCTTTCTTCCTACCCGAATGAGAACATAATGGTGAACATGCAACAGCCATCTTGCAATCACGAGGAAAGCCAACACAATCCTAGAGATGTTCAATCGGACATCGTGGAGCTAGTATTTCACCGCCACCAGAAGACACAAACTGTAGAAAAAATTTAACTCATGTTTGATTAAAACCCTCAAGTTAGGTTTCCTGTTACTTGAAGACAAAAGTACCCCTCAGTGAATGGGAACAGAGTAAAGGCTCAATGAGTATGAGAAATGTAATCCCACAAACAAACGAGAGAGTATCTCCATAATGAGCTAATTACAGTCACCATGAGAAACAAAAAAATGTCATGCCCACAGCTTTAGCTATCAGCCAAACTGTCACTCGAGCATGTAGGAGTCTAATTAAGCTTTATGTTAAAGCTAAGGGGAGGGCAGGTGCTGGCTGGTAACCTGGAAACAAAAGAAGAAACCCAACATGAGGGAAGTTTTAATAAAGGTAGAGAGAAGGGGGTGGGGACAAAGGAGAAAGAAATATATAGCAATAGAAAGTATAAAACACGGTAAAAATAAAATCCTATGTTACTTATAATAATTACATCGATCATGCCTAACTTATTAAGTAATATTTGAAAAACATGATTAAATTAAATAAGAAAACTATCAAGTTGGTAAATACAGACATGTGCACACACTCACAGATAAGAATAAATTGTGGCAGACACTGCTAATACTCACTTTCCTTCTTCCTCAGATACACAAATTTGATTCTGTTTGGAGTGGCAATGTCCTCACCCCAAAAGGTCCCAATTTCCACTGGGCTTCTTATGCATGATAAATAATTTTTTTTAAGTTAAGGGAGTTGTATTAACCTGGGTCTAATCAGGAAAATTTAACACAAAGTGTTAGGAATAATTATATCCATACTTACGATGCAAAATTGTAACAAACACTTCTCAGAAATCAACATTGTAACCAAAAAGAAGTAGGGAAAACCATAAAGGCTTGAGTAACCTACTTAACTTTGCTTTAATAAATACATTCACAAAACTATACATACCAAACTGAAAATACCAATAGTTTTCAAATATTCATGAAATTTCAAATATTCATGACATGAAAAAATTATTAAATTCCAAACAGTGGAAATTAAGTCAATCACATTCATAGTTCATATTCTGTGATTGCCATGTGGAATAGAGAGGAAGCTTTAAAACACCTTTTGAAACAGTTCTTGGAGTAAAATCAAAGTGGAAATCTCCATCTATTTGGAGTTAAATAACAATGATGACAACATTTATGTTCTGCATTCAAAGCAGGATTCAGAACATTTATAACCTTGAGTGCACTTTTATCTGAAAACAGGAAACACTGAAATTAAAATTATCAGGCATTTATTCCTGAATTTCTTTCATTAGAAGAACCAAAAATAATGCTATAAAGAAAGGTGGGGTTAGGAAAGATTATAATATAAAGTAACGGAAATTTTGAAAACATCACTGTTCATCAAAAACTGGTCTTTGAAGCCAACAATAAAATAAACACTCGTTAATTCTGATTAGAGGAAGTGAGAGGTTAGAATAAACATGAAAAAGGTGAAAAGAAGCCAGAACTAAAGATGCAAAGGAGTTTTTCTTAAAGAAAAAAAAATCCTTCTATTAAAAAATAAAAAAAAGCAACTTGATGGTTTTCTAGAAGAATATACATTACAAAAATTGCCTCACGTTAGAAAACTTGATTAGACCAATTCTTATAAAATAAATTGAAAACATAATTTTCAGTTTTTACAAATTTCCCTTGAAAGCTTGACAAATTCCTTTTTTTCCCTAGCAAGTCTACCAAACCTTTAAGGAAAAAATATTTCCTATATTACCTAAAATATTCAATGTCAGATTATTTCACTCTGCTCCGGCTGCTGTAACAGATACCGTGGACAGGGTGGTTGGAACAACAAAGTTTATTTTCAGTTATGGAGGCTGGGAAGTCAGAGATCAAGGGGCCAACTGATTTGGTTTCTGGTAAAAATGCTCTTCCTGGCTTATCCTTATGTTCTCACATGGTCTTTCCCAAGTGCTTGTGCACACGGAGAGAGAGAGAAAGGGAGAGAGAGAAACAGGGACCTCTCCAGTATCTCTTAAGGACACTAATCTCATTGATCAAGGCACCATGTTTATGACTTCTGTCAACCTCCCTTACTTCCTTAAGGGGCCCATCTCCAAATGCAGCCACACTGGGGCATTAGGGCTCCAACATAGGAATCTGGGGGAGACACAAAAGTTCAGTCCGTAACACGTTTAAAGAAAGAGCAAATATTCCCAATTAATTCATGAGATGTCTAACAGAAATTCAGAGGCAAAAAATCATCCAATTAAATATTAGCAAATTAACTCCAGAATTACAATAAAAGATTGAGGTAGGTAGGATTTATCTCAGGATTGTTCACCATTAAGACATATAGAATTCTAGCCTGTGCTAATATTATGCTTTGTATTTCCCCAAAATAGAAAGCTTCTCAATCTTTATAGGCAATCACAGAGATAAGAGTTTGTAGATAAAGGAGGGAAGTAAAGGCTTCCCACCATGTGAATAGCGCCCAGCGCATTTGCCTTTGAGTTTGCAGAGCTGTTTAAGGCCAGTGTCCCAGGTAATTCTTGCTTCACTGCAGACTTTTGTCCCCTCAGTCAAGACATTCATTTCTGCTGACATTACTTATGGGTAAATGCTTTAATCTGTTATCAGCACTTGGTGGATATTGTTCCCCTTATATGCTTAAATTGCACTTATTCTGTATAAGTGATGGATTTAGAATGTTGGCATATTAGCGAGTAAGCAAAATTTCTAACAAAAGAAGGTAAAGGCCAGTTAATTGCAGACTATGTAACCTAGCAACAACTTACTTTACATGGAGTTGAGATTTCAGAGTTAAAACGATACTTAGGATATAGTACAGGAAGTGTCATTCTCAAGGGGATTGGAGTTTTCTCTATACATACAATATATATATATTTTTTTTCTAGTATAAGTCAAAGATCATGATGGATTCCTTGACCCTGAAGGCAAATCCCTGGTCCAGACATTAGTCATCCTAACCAACCCTGGATCAAGTCAGCACCTTCTGTATTACTAAAACACCACTCAAGTCCATGGTTTTTATCACAGCTAAATCCTGACTGTTGAGCTTTGCAATTCAACATGTCACTCAACTTCAAAACCAGTGATCCATTTCCATGACAAATCTTATCTAAATCGACTTAGATTTTGTCACACCAATGTTATTTTTGTAAAAAATGAGCAATAACTTTAATAATCCACTAATAAAAAAATTTAATGTTTAGGGCGCCTGGGTGGCTCAGTCGTTAAGCGTCTGCCTTCAGCTCAGGTCATGATCCCAGGGTCCTGGGATCGAGTCCCACATCGGGTTCCCTGCTCTGCGGGAAGCCTGCTTCTCCCTCTCCCACTCCCCCTGCTTGTGCTCTCTCTCAATCTCTCTCTCTCTCACAAAAATAAATAAACAAAATCTTTTTTAAAAATCTCACTATAATGTAATACATTGAATATAAATGTACAGATTGACTTAAAGGAGGTTTGGAGGACAAGGGCGATAAATGCTGGAGTTAGTAGGATGCTGGCTTTGCCGATACTTGGCTGCGTTCCTCTGCATGCTCTCGTGGGCAGAGCAAGGGCATATAAGCCAGCTGCACCCGCCCCACGATTGCCCTGCTACCAGGAGAGGAGAGGGAAGCAAGTGGACATGTCTATTTTCCATATGCTAACCGTGAGTTATATCATCCCTTCCTTAAAGGTGTCTTCTGAGGCAAAGAGGGTCATTTCACTTTACATGCAAAGAAGCTCAGATTTAACTGAGGTCAGTAAGTTCCCTAAGTTCATACCTGAGGAAGCCAGGATTTTAATTAAGCCTTTCTCTGTAGCCCCTACATTCCCCCAAAGGGACCCAGGAATTAACAGTTATAACTCGAGGAAAAGACTTCATCTTCAAATAAATGTTGGAAATTCTGGGATAAACAAAGCTACAAAGATCCATTCACACAGGCTTTCAAACCTGTAAGGTGAGACAGTGTGTTCTGTGGATCCCCAGGACGCAGCTCACGTGTTTGGCATCCCTTGTGCTTACAGAACTTGGGGCTTTTTCACAGGCTGAGCTGTTTAGGAAATATGCTTTTCAAAGTACTGAACTCTACCAAGCTGTGCCTTGAAAGAGATGATAGGTTTTGATGGCTTAAGGAAGAAAACAAAACAAAACAAAAACATTATGGGAGCCTGTAATGAAGACTGAAGTATTTATTGTGTGAGATGACAGAGATCTGCTAGGGACGATTTAAAAAGAAATGTTGTAGAATATGTCTAGAGTAGCATTTTAAATACTACAACTTACGTAGAAAATCTAATGATTAGAGAAGATGATGGTGGGGCATTGAACTAGAAAAATGTATCAGCTATGTATCGTTTGCTTGTTAGAAAGAAGATAAAAATATGTGCTCTCTCTGGCTGAGTAATTGTTTAGCCCATTCTTTAAAACTTGCTTCTCAGGGCAGCTGGGTGGTGCAGCTGGTTAAGTGTCTAAGTCTTGGTTTTCGCTTGGATCATAAGATCAGAGTTCTGAGATCAAGCTCTGCACTCAGCACAGAGTCTGCTTGAGACTCTCTGTCTCCCTCTGCCCCTCCCTCTGCTCTCTTTCTCTCTCAAATAAATAAATCTTTAAAAAAAAAAAAATATGTGCTCACTGACAAAAGACACTGACTTGAGGTTCAACAGACTCATTCATCTGTCTGTGAATTCACTCATTCAATCCATCTTTCTCAAGAGCCCCCTCAGCTTTTGGCGTCTTGATCTAGGAAATCAGGGTGGAACATTGAACAAGGCAGACAGGAACCTGTTCTCGCCATATGCACAGTCTACCAGGGAAGAACAACACTTCACAAATCATTGCAAGTGTATAGAGTGTGTAACTGAAACTGTTCCGGGTGTTATGGGAAAATATTACTGTCAGACTTAACCTTGTTAAGGACTCAAAGAATCTCAACTTTGTAACTTAACTTGTATGACTGGGGGTGAATTATTTACATTTTCTGATGTTTAAATTCCTCATCAGTAAGTGAGATTAACATCTTACTCCATCCTTATGAGACATAAATCACATATCATGTGAAATCACCTAACAGTACCTGACACATGATAATACTAATAACCGACACTTATGAAAGGAGCATTATATGCCTGGCATAATTTTACATGCATTGAATCATTTAATCCTCAAAACCCTGGTGAGTTTGGGTTAGATGTTATCGTTTTTCCTCCCTCTAAATCTATAAATTCATAGATGAGTAACATGAGGCATGGAGAGCTAGAGGGTTTGTCCCAAGTTTTCAGATTTAGAAAGTGAAGGATCCGAGCATCACAGACAGGCAGCCTGACTCCTCATCTAAGCTCCTGACCTACTCTGCATCACCACTGGCCATTTAAGCCTGGGGAAAGCAGAGGAGTGTCACCTGAGAAGCTGGAGAAACTCAGTGCCAGTCAAGGTCAACATGGAGTCCTCAGGGGGTCCAGGTGCCTGCTAGCAAACAGGGCGGTAATTTGGTTGCCTGTCTTTTCAAAAGATACTCTGAGATTGAACTTTTGAGTCTTGATCCCCTAATTACTGGAAGCTGAGAAAATAAGTTTATGAGTTTATCTGTTTTAGTGTTTGTTTGGTATTTAGTGTTTGTTGTCACACGGGCTCTAACTGCAGAAATAAGAATCTGTGCACGTTGTACACATCTTTTAGTTTGGGGAGTGATACTCAAGACGGTGTTGAAATAATACAAAGGCAAATATTGCAGCCTGAGGTGTTGTTTGTAACATATGGAGAGGGGGTTCCTTGCCAGTCTTCCATTTGTGAGCGGGGAGAGGGATCCTGGCAACTTCCATGCTTAAGAACGCATGTCTTAGCTAGCGGATGTGAAAACTTGAATGGGAAGAGTAGGAGCTTATACATGGCATCTTCTTTTGGTGGAATGACTGGACCCACAGGACTTAGACCAGTTTGTGGGCACAGATGAAAGAGTCTGAGGAATGAGCCCCTCTGACCTGTCTCTACAGTGGGCTTTGCTAAGGGGATGGAAATGGTTTCCATCTGTGCTGACTAATGGTGTAACCACTCATCAGATGTGGCTACTGAGCACTTAAAGTATGGTCAGTGTGACTAAGGAACTGTTTATTTAGATTTTATTTAAGTTTATAAATGTAACTTTAAAAGACACAGTGGCAAGTGCCTACCATATCTGCAGCACAGGTCTGGACCAGCAGTTCTCACAGTTTCAAACTTCTGCTGAGGGCTAAGGAAAGAGAAAGGGATGAGGAAGAACACCCCAGCCCTGAGAGCTGGAACCCAGTGTCTGGCCTGTCAAGTAAGAGCAAACCCAAAGTTCTTAGACTCGCTCAGTTCCTAGTGTCCTTAGTGTCCCAGTTGTTTTTTTTTCCATCGTGCCCCTAAGCTGAGGGAAGTACCCAACCGTTGCTTGCATTACACTGTTGGGTACAAACAATATGGTGGTGCTTATGGGATACCCAGTGGATCACGGTGCTTTCCTCAAAAGTTTAAACTGCTCCAGGGTGCCCTTAAAAATGTGCTGTGGTGCCTCAGAGCATCTCTGCACACTGTTTGGGAACCATGAGCTGGGTCATGGGGTTCCCTACTGAATGCCAACACTTTCACAGAATACCAACATCAAAGGCCATCGCTCCATGACCATGTTGGAACAAAACTAGATCAAAGACACTATGGTTCCACAAAAGTGACTGAACATGTCTTATCCTGGCCAGTGTGAGCACAATTGCCAATCACACCTCAAACCCCACTGCACTGCTCTTCTTCCACTGTAACAAGTGTTAAGATGTTCAGTCATCAGATCACCTCTGCTTGTTGGCAGCGTCCAATCCAAAATTAATTTCCTTACATTCCTCCCCAAAGTCAAAAGCCCAAACTGTATGACAAGCCCACTTAACACTCTTACTGAGCCCCCTCGTGGCTGCCCATGGCGTGCATCTTCCCACTTGTAGCAACGTAACACACCTCCTCTTCTTTGGTTTTCTTTTGGTTTCTCTGGTTTGTGTTCCTGGTGCTCTGTGGGCACTGGGATCTATCAGCATGGATTCTAACACTTCACATGGCAGTTTATAAAGAAGATCCTTATGTTGTGTTAATGGGATGATGTCTCCCTTTGTTACTTCCTTTTTAGAGAGATATGTATCTTTGTGAGAATCAAAAACCATTGCTTCAGCTTTTTGTGATAGCCAAGAATAATGTTAAGTTGGAAATAATAATTCTCACCAGTTGTTCTGTGACCTAACAAATGCTTTCTTTAATAAAATTGTAGTTTGATTACTTCCTTCTTTGGGTTCCTACAAGAGACTGAATACACAAACAGACAATTGTCAGACCATGAATAAAAATGGAATCTGCCAGGGAAACAGCCCATCGTTCACAACAACCATCCTGGGAAGCCAGTCTACGGGCTGGAAGTCAGACTTGGAGGGAGGAAGACCATTTAGCAATGGATCCAGGAAGCCAGAGAGTAATCCCTCTAACAGTCAGCCTAGAACAGACAGGATTTTTTTTTTTAAGATTTTATGTATTTATTTGACACAGAGAGACACAGCCAGAGGGAACACAAGCAGGGGGAGGTGGGAGAGGGAGAAGCAGGCTTCCCGCTGAGCAGGGAGCCCAATGTGGGGCTCGATCGCAGGACCCTGAGATCATGACCTGAGCCGAGAGGCAGACGCTTATCGACTGAGCCACCCAGGCACCCCAACAGACAGGAATTTATTAATAACTGACAGCTTTCCTAATTTTTGTCCTTCCTTCCAACTGAGGAACAACCAGAGAAAACGTTAGGCAATCACATAAGATGCCCCACGTCTAGTGGGCCCACCTGGCGTTTCTGCCCGCTCACAGCCTCTGCTCAGGGCACACGCCCTTTCCTCCACCACACAGCTGACCCTCTCTTCTGAGTCTCTGCTGACACCAAAGCAATGGTACCCAATGCCCCACAATACTAAGTAGTTTTGTCTGCTCTCATTTCATTGGTCTTCTTTAATTTCCACACCTGAATTTGAAATCCAACTGTATATTTCAAAACTACCTTCCAGCAAGTTTGCACCAACTTATATAGTCATTAATGTGCTTGTGATTCTGTTTCCCTGCTTTTCCCTCACTAAATACTAGGATTTATCAATTTTTAAAATCTTGCTAATCTATTACTAGGCACTGGCATATTATGTTTTCATGTGAATTAATCTGATTTCCCAGAAGTTGAGCATCTTTTCACATATTTACGGGCCGTTTGTATTCCCTTCTTTGCAAACATCTATTCTTGTTTTGTGTCAATTTTGGGGGAAGACAAGGACTTTCAAACCAAGTTCCAAACCAATAATTACTACCTATAATATCTACTAGATTCTTACTTATAATTTTCTACTGGATGGCCCGGTAGAAATCCAGCTGAGAGCATTGTTTTTAGAGAGCTATGTTTAGAGCAGGGAATTCTCATCAAGGAATTCAGTAATACTAGATTTAGGAAGTGAAAACCGTGTCCATAAAAGAGACCTGAATTCCAATCCCAGGGAGAATGTGAATGCTGGGTCTCAAGAGACCCACTGGGGGTGCCCGGGTGGCTCAGATGGTTAAGCGTCTGCCTTCGGCTCAGGTCATGATCCCGGGGTCCTGGATCGAGTCCCGCATTGGGCTCCCTGCTAGGTGGGGAGCCTGCTTCTCCCTCTGCCTCTGCCATTCTCTCTCTCTCTCTCTCTCTCTCTCTGACTCTCATGAATAAATAAATAAAACATTAAAAAAAAAAGAGAGAGACCCATTGAACCCTTTGGAGCTATAAGCAAAGAAGCGTGGACTCTCTGCGCATGGCCCTGGATCAGCACCTGTGCCAAGTGGGGTTCTCCTGGATGTCAGGCTCAAGTCAGTGGAGCTCAGAATTGTCGCCTCGCCTAGCAGCGATGTCCTACAGCCTCTAAAGATAAGAAGCAAGGCTCAGACATTGTTCGAGGGATGGTTATCCATCTGCCGTACCCTGATTCATTATTCAAGAAGACAGGATGGAGCAAATGCAGCAAGGAATTAATGTGAGGGTGATTTAACTCAGGAAATTGTGGAGACTCTAAAAGGATGTGACTTGAAGTCACATGCTGTAGAATGAGATGCATTTTAGTTGTTTGTCAAATTTTGACATCATGAAGTGGATTGTAATTTCACTTCATGGTTTCAATCCGCTAAATAAAAGTTCTCTTCTTCCAGATGCTGCTGGTCTTCTGTGAGCTGCATTGTTTTTACCTACGTGCACCAGATGTGTCTCAGGACCACTGATGGGATTCTAGATACTAGTAAAATTTTAAACCACAAACACAAAATGTCAGCTCTTACGTTTTTTTATCTTATTTAAAGGAATAACTCCCTTGTTTGTTTCCCCTTCTTCCCACTAGAGGAGACTCTCAGGCCTATTCAAAGCCACATTTTTCTATACATCATAGAAATATTCTGGGTCTTCTTTCTATAAGACCAGACCCCTTTTCACAAATAGAAAGTCATAGTGAAACTGTTGCCTGAAACAAACGAACGGAACAGTAAACCCAGCTTATTAAAATGTATAAAACCCCACCTCGGTGGGCATCAGGGAAGGGAGTATACGCCATTTGTACAGAAGGTTATAAAGAAAAGGAAAGTGATGTTTGTGTGCCGCAGATTCAAACTGATTGGCTCTATCCTGCCAAGGAAGTGAATTGAGCAAATCAACAAATTCTGAATAGAACTGATGAAATCGGCGTCATAATTATGGTGCAGTATGTTACAGAGGCTTACAAGTGCCGGGGCCTCACAACAGATCTGTCAACAGGACCCTGGATCCTGTCTTCGCTTATTGTTCTTTCTGGACACAGGAGTCTTGCTGAACCACATCAAAAAGGTAGACAATTCAGCTAAGGTTACTGAGAAGTTAACTGTCATTTCCATTAAGACATAACTAGATTAATTAACAAATATATCATTTTCCACATCACAATCATGTAAACCATGAAAACAGAAGAAAATAGGTGCTTAGTTGAAATACACATGTATATTCATTCAGTGTTTTATGACTGAATCCTCCAGAGATTCATCCACCGTCCTTGAGGCACGGGGTTTGCATTTAGGGCTCTCCTCTGGCTGAAAGATGTTGAGAAACTCAAACTGTCCTTTGGGGACTTTGGGGCCACATTTCTGAACAGGTTTGGAGGAGGGTAAGTTTTTCTAGTTAAGGACGATAGGAATTTATGCGCAGCTAGAGAACTCTGAATCCACAGATTTAAAGCCAGGCTGTTGGGAAGAAAGCTTTACTGGGAGGGAGGGGGTTGTGGACCACAAGCTGGTTTCCTCCAGCGGCACATCCACCAACTGCTTTTCCCTGCACTCAGAGCTGCATTTGATGTGGCTGTAATGAAGAGCAAATGAAATCTCATTGAAAGTGATCTTTGCAGCAGTGCTCTGACATTTTTAGATGCAATGCCCTGAAGAAGATATGCTCATTCTTCTATTTTTTGCAACAATAGCCCCACTTTCTATTTGCAATTGACTGCGCAAATAAATGTTTCCTAAATTTAGAAAATTTAACTTTGCTGAAATGTTCTGAAAAGGCTTAAAGAATCTCATGGCCGTCATTGGAAATTCATTCAAAGGACGTTAATGGATAGTTAAGAATGCCGTTCTCTCAACATTCTGGAAATGTCCCATGGATCCAAGCAGGGCAACAGGCTTCGTCTGGTCTCAGAAGAGAAGATGGGTCAAAATAAATGTTATTTGTACTTAAGTTATTTATTTGGGAGGAGAGAACCTGGATAAAACAAAAACAAAGTAAACTATTTGAAAGAACTCTTCTAACAATGTTACTGAAACAGGCTGGTTGAAGAAAAATCCCACAAACTGCCCGAAATAAGCCAAAAAATGATTCAGCAACTTTGATGCCAAGACTGTAAATGACTTCACATAATTTAATGAAATTTAAATACAATAAAAGCATAAAGCTTTGTTACTCAAATGCCTATTTCAACATTTTGAGCTACTGAGTGAGAAAAAAAAAATCCACAATGACCTTGTTTAGTTAAAAAGAGTTTCCCATTAAATTAATTGGTGACTTACTTATTTGCTTTGTTAACACAAATCCAACTTCAGAAAGTGTCTGGCATTTTAATGCTTTCCTCAGTGACTGTAAAGAACAACTTTATATATTCAACAAATTACTGATTCTCCCTAATCTGAATATCACCTTCTATTTTCATCTCCCCTTTTCCTTTCTCATAAGGTTAAGAGTGAGGTAACCCAATGAGTTGCGTTCTTTTAACATAGTAGCGATAGACAAACCACAGCGACATGAATCTCCTCCATTAAGCGTCACAGCTGGTGGCTGTCATAAGGAGGGGAATTGAGGAGAAGGAAGAAGAGATGGATGAGCTTTTCCGTATAAAGGTGTTATTTAAAAACATTTATTTCCCTAACAGTTTACTTAAAAACTATCATGTGTTTATTGTTTACAAAATAAAATGCAGATATGCAAAGGGAATAAAAGCAGGGGAAGGAAGAGAAAGTCACCCATCACCCACCCACCCACAGAAAACCACTTCTATATGTGAAAATAATAATAATTAAAAAATCCCTCCATTCTGTTTAATGACTTTTCTTTCTATTGAACAGCATGATGTGACTGTCTTGCCAAGTCAGAAAATTTATTTCTATTCCTACATTTTAATGGGCATATTGTCCAATAGTTCCATGATCTCTTTGACTATCCATCTACTATCGAACACGTAGATCATTCCCATTTTTGTCTATGGTAAAAAGACTGTAATGCTTTCTTTGTAGTTGTTTCCTTGTACGAACATGTTCAGTTACTTTCTTGGGATCATTTCCTAAAAGCAGAATTGCTGAGTCAAAGGGTAGAGGCTTTTGATACATATTAACAAATTGCTTTCAGAAAGTTTGTTCAAACTTACATGCCTACCAGGAGTATAAAAGTTCCCTCGTTGACATTATTATTAGTATTCTTTTTAAAGATTTTTATTTATTTATTTGACAGAGAGATAGAGAGAGAGCACAAGTAGGCAGAGCGGCAGGCAGAGGGAGAGGGAGAAGCAGGCTCCCCACTGAGCAGGAAGCCGGACGTGGGGCTCGATCCCAGGACCCCAGGATCATGACCTGAGCTGAAGGCAGCCGCTTAACCGACTGAGCCACCCAGGCGCCCCGACATTATTATTAGTATTCTTATTAATCTTCCCCATTTTGTGGGTGAAAGGTATTCCTTACATTTGGTTTTCATTTCTCAAAGGTAAGCTGGAACTACTGTACATGCTTATTAGCCACTGTGTGGAAAAGAACCTATAGCATATATTTGGGTAACTATCCTCTAACAGTAGCCAAAAATCTGTAACATGCTGAGGATCTGTTCCCCACCAACGAGTGAGAGAATGAAGAAGCTACACTTTTATTAGGCAACAAAATGGTGCTAAAATAAATATTTCATTTTGGTAACAAAATCACAGACATTCTTACCCATGCTGAGCAGTTTAAAGAATATATGAGCAGGTAAGCAAAATACGATTATTCTTCCTATTAAATGGATTGATAAATGGAAAGCTAGTGAAATACTGGCCAATGAACAAAAACCCACCAACAAGTACTGCTGAAAGATCGGATCATTAAAGCCTAGTAATATTTCTAGGGGTATCCACTGGGCATTTGGAGAAGCTTAATTATGCTCAGCACCTGCTTTCAGAGTTTTTAACCAATACTTAACCAACTGATGGAAAGTAGCAGATTGAGATCAAAGTCTCCTATCAGGGGCACCTGGGTGCCTCAATCAATTAAGCATCTGACTTCAGCTCAGGTCATGATCCCAGGGTCCTGGGATGGAGCCCCGAGTCAGGCTCCCCAGTCAGCGGTGAGTCTGCTTGTCCCTCTCCCTCTGCCCGCCCCCACTGATGTGTGTGCACATGTGCTTTCTCTCTCCGTCTGTCTCAAATAAATAAGTAAAATCTTAAAAAAAAGGGGGGGCTCCCATCAGCTATGCTATGGAAACTACAGTAAGGGTGTAGCACACAGGACATAATGACCAACATGCCACCACCACAAGGAAGTCTCCTGGGGAGCAGGGGGCTGGCTGAGGAAGTTCTCACACCACCAGCTGCTGAGAAGTGAGCCTCAGACCCCTCATGAGAGAGGGGGCCAGGGCCTCCCCAACTAGAATGAAATCAGATAAATGGAAAGAATAGAACAGACTACATCCATTGTCTCAGTGAAAATAGGGATGAAATAAGGCCATAATCGTTTCTTTAAAGTTTGTTTAATTAGTAATAACTTTGTCCTGTAAAATTTTTTATGTAGCTGGAAAATATTCAACTGGGGAAAAATAAGCACGTTCTCTTCTAAGCATCTCACAGTAGATGTTTGTGTTTGGCATCCTTGTATTAAATGAAATTATAAGAACCAAAATGTAAAAGTAAGATGACAAATGAAAATAAATATGTGGGGCGCCTGGGTGGCTCAGTTGGTTAAGCAACTGCCTTCGGCTCAGGTCATGATCCTGGAGTCCCAGGATCGAGTCCCACATCGGGCTCCCTGCTCGGCAGGGAGTCTGCTTCTCCCTCTGACCCTCCTCCCTCTCATGCTCTCTGTCTCTCATTCTCTCTCTCTCAAATAAATAAATAAAATCTTTCAAAAAAAAAAAAGAAAGAAAATAAATATGTGCCTTGGAATAAAATTCTGGGGCAGAGTCCCACAGGACGATTATAAAAGGCCCAGGTCTACTTTGTTTGTGAGTTGGTTGGTTTGCCTCGGTCGATGCTGTCAGCAGCACAGGGATTCAGGAGGGCTTTTCATCATTCTCTGGATTCCCCCAGGATATCCAGATGGAAGGTTTCTCATATCAAGAAGCTTTGAAAACGTTAAGCTCGAGTGAAGCTCAATCTGATTATTTGATGGCCTAGTATACTATCTATGGACTTTTAAGAAGAATAATAGGTTATAATTTTATAGTACTGTAATTACAGTATTAACTGTCAATGGGTATTTGATCATTTTTGGGTTGGAGAAACTGAGGCAGGGCATTGCTATGGGATTCAGCAGAGCCTGGTCTTTTGACAGACCTGGGATTCAAATTTAGATATTTTTATTCCCTCAGTGCAATTTTATTTTCATTACATCTTAGCCAATTCACACAATAAATAAGTTGTATAATAACTTCTCATTTTTTTCTTACCCTTCCCTCCGACCCTCAGCATTTTAGAAATCTATCATATGTTTGCTGAACATCCCAATTTTCTGACTACTTAAAAGCAAGAGTTTGCCTTTACCTAACCCCAGTTATTTGGAGGCAAAAGAATGGAATTTGACCTTCAGGAATGTTCTAAGATGCCAAACAGAAAAGCCTCAAACTGCTAACTTCCCCTCGCCACTTGTTTTGGCATCCTCCTCAGAGGTAGAGGTGAAATTGATGTAACTGTTGGCTATATTAGGTGGCTAATGGAAGAAATCAATTCCAAAAATAAGGTTTACCTTATTGATTAATTCTAAAGATAAGAGCATAGTCTTTTATGATTGATATTAGCTCGTTGCAACGTGGCATTTTGTAAATTACACAAATCACATTGGATTGAACTAAAATGAAATTCCTATCTCCTAGCACTCCAGTAAAATATAAGGATAGCCAGATTTGAAGGAGAGATTTTTGTTCTGGTTTAGCAGAAAAAGAATTCCATTTTCACTTTAATAGCTAACTCCTGGGACTTCCGCAAGAAAGCATAATTACTATATATATGAATGAATCTGAGGCAAACTGTTTTTAACTAATTAAGGCATTTGATGGATGATGAATAGAGGGGAATCTCTGCAGTGTCTTAAGCAGGTGGGGAAAGATCATGAGTTCAGTTTTAGGGTTACTCTGAGGGAGATGCTTCTAAAACATTCGTGGAGAATGCCACCCATGTATTGAAGATACAAACCTGGCACTTAGAATATTCTAAGAATCTCAGCAAGAGAATAAAGTAGGGACTATTCTGGGTATCAGTAATTGAGGCTGCAGGTAGGTATAGATGAGATCGCCTTGGAAGAGAGTAAAATAAGAAGAAAAGGTAGCTTAGTACTAAACCTGGAGAAACCCCAGTGCTTATGGAACAGGCAGAAGACGACCTGGTACTGGAGGATGAGGGAGAGTGGTAATAGAGGAGAGAGAGCAGAGTCAGAAACGCCCCAGGGAGAGCACCCAAGGCGGTGGGAGTGTCAGCTGTGTTGAGTGTTACTTAAAAGCTGAGTCAGCAGTGAGTGAAAGTCGCTCCTGGCTTTACCGAACTTGGTGTTCTGGGTCCCCTGAAGTGTCAGACTCCACTGAGTAAGGGCGCAGAGCCTAAGGGATGGCACCGAACAGTGAGGGGGAGTGAGGCAAGGAGGGGCTGCACACGGCTCTCTCCGTCAGGGTCGGCCACGACTAGACGGGGAAAATGCGATCTTGCAACATCCAGGCAGAGTTACTGTCATTTCATTTTCTTTTAAAAAACAGGAAAGACTGGGGCGCCTGGGTGGCTCAGATAGTTAAGCCTCTGCCTTCGGCTCAGGTCATGATCCCAGGGTCCTGGGATCGAGTCCCGCATCGGGCTCCCTGCTCGGCGGGGAGCCTGCTTCTCCCTCTGCCTCTCTCTCTCTCTGTCTCTTATGAATAAATAAATAAAATCTTTAAAAAAAAAACAAAACAGGAAAGACCGAATCATATTTCAGTACTCGTGGGCAGACCAGGTAGAGAGAGAAAAGCTGAAAACACGGAGGAAAGATAATCAACAAGTTGATTTAAAAAGCATGAATGGAATAGTTCCCAGAGGCGGTATTGGCTTCCATTATTTACCAATAGGAGAGGGAGAGCTGGGGTAGAAAATGGATACCAAATATTTATATTTATTTATGGAAGCAGGAACGTGGATGGAGTTCCTCTCTAATAACTTCTATTATAACTTCTCTTTTTTCGGGTAAAGTAGCATGAGCAGTCCACTGCTGAGATTCAGGGAGGGTTGGAGGTTGGAAGAGAGCTTCTAATGGTTGAAATAACTATTTTGGAGATCTGGAGAGCAGACCAACCAGAGGAAGATGGGCGAAAAGCCAGGTAGTTTTGAAGGAATCAGTTGAGTTTAGTGACCATGAACTGTAGAGGTGTCAGATGGCCAGGCCGTGAAAATATAAACGCAATGTTCTCTGTGTGAAGTGTTTTGATTACCAAGGGATAGAGAAGTTAACAAAAGTTCATGACCTGGTGTCTAAGAAAGAATTTTGGAATCTGACAAAGTGAGCTGAAGAAAGCCCACTTTCTGACAAAGAATAGAATATCTGACAAATTAAAATAGGCTGAAAGTGAAATCACTTTTGCATTACTGACAAAATAATATGAATAAAAATAAATGTCAGTACTCAGGTTGCAAGAAAGTTCGGGGAACAATAGAAAATAGTAGTTCCTAATACCATATGGACCAAATCCAAATTACAGCACGAAAGAAGGACTCTTATTAATAGATAGACAGGAATAGAAAGGAAGATTTATATATCCAAATGAAAGTGTAGACGCAGTTTTCCACCACTTCACATTAACCTGGTCCCAGTCCCCTCTAAACACACACACTCTAAGTGTGGCCTTTGACTCCCTTGGACAAGAGTGGGTATATATAAAATTCTGCCTTTACCAAGAGCTTATTTCTCAACCATTAAACCCCATAGAGATCCTACATCTCGAATAGACTCTGTGTCTGATTACCTCTGACACAAATTCCCAACCCACTGGATATTCCTTAGTCTTTATTCTACTCAGCCATGACTTTTGACTTTGAAACCTTCACCCTTCGTTGAAAGTATTCTGGAAGTAGTGACACCACAGTTTCTGAATTTCCTTCTAAATCATCTACATAACAATCTCCTTTGTGGATTATTGGTTTTCTGTGTCTGCCCTTCCAATATCAGTCTTCACCCATGTCTCCACCTTGGTCTTTCTTCTCTTCTTTACCTCAAAGATAATGAGTCATCTTTGATCCATACCTACCCTCCTCCCCCTATCACTGAATAATGCTGCACTGGGCTTGGCTGTTCACACAGAGAGCGGTGGTCACCCAAATCTCTTTCTCTCCCTAAAAATCCCTTTAACACACCCTCTTATATTCATTCCCACTGCCATTGACTAAAACCATGTCTTCATTGTCTGTGGCTGGCTCACTGCATCAGCTTCCCTGGTAGTTTGTCAGCGTCTTGGCCTGACAACCTCCAACCCAATGCTGTCCCATACATTAGCCACTAGTCACATATGACTCTCTAAATTCTAATTACATGAAATTAAGAATGCAGACTTTGGGGGTGCATGGTCATCCAATTGACTATAATCTTCAGGAAAGGAGAGTCTCTATCTCTTTTGCTCAAAAACTTATCCTACACCAGCAAAGTGCCAAAAAGGTAGCAATAAACATTTGTTGAGTAAATGTTAAATGAACTCAGGTATTGGCTAGTTTCCTGAATTCTTTAATCATAAATCAAAAACAGCTCTCCTAACACAAGATAAATATCTTAAAAGCTTTGTTTTTGAAATTAAAATCATTTTTAAATATTTAATAAACAAAACAAACTTTTGGAAAAAGTTAAAAGTTGTAACATAATGAGGTAAAAATAAAACGTACCTTTGTTAAATGTCTTAGAAACACTACACTGGAAAATGTGCCAATTACATTATCCATTTCATTAACTTGGTAGTTTTCACCATAAGATTCTTCTTTTCTACATCTCCCTGGAGAGGAAGACAAACTATAATAGTATAGAGACTTTAACAGTGATGGTGAAGATGCACAAAGCTGCCAGAATTGTATAATGTTTGCTCTTAGAATAATTTGAGGAGCATACATAGAGCATCATCAGTTGAAAAGATTTCCAAGGATGAAAATATGATAGAAGATTATGGATCAAGTGTCTCATATCATTGCTTTAAGCAGTAATTCTCATAAAACAGCTGAAAGCATATGCTTTACACTGAAAAGCTTCACTGACCACAACCTACAATATAAAACTGAATATACTGTTTGAACGATGGGTCTAGTTCACTGAGGCATCCAACACTCAGTTTTTCCTGTGGAACTTACCAACTTCAAAGTATTGTTTAACTAATTTAAAATAATCTGAAAATAAATATTCTTCTATTTAATACAAAAAGCAAATCGATATTCTACATCTCATATTGCATGTTACTCATTAACCATGGGCAAAGACAGACGCTGTCAGCAGGTCACTGAGAAGTCAACCTTTAAATGTTAGTGAAATATGATAGACTTAAGTTATTTAAAGTCTTTCATGGTATCTATAAGTTCTCAACTTTTCTTATTTTCCTATACTTGATTAGTTTCAAATTATCTAACTCTTACTTACTTTCTATTACATGTTCAATATTTAGACCAAACACGATTTCCTTGGCAAATTTCACAATGTTTTAAAACCCGTAAACTAGGTGAGTCAACAGGAATGTGAGAAATTTATTGCTAGTTGGCCCTTGCCCAAACCCCTGTACTCTGTTTCATTAAAGTATGGCAGACTATGTTAGCAAATAATGAACTTGGAAAAAAACTTCACAGACCATATGGCTTCAGTTGATTTGTCTCCAAAATACTGCCTTAAAATTTTCATTAAAATAAAAAAGATATTACAGAATAAAAGAAATTACAGATAATACAGATATTGCAGATAACACAGAATTACGGTAAATTTTCCTTTTTTAATTAAAGAAAATTAAGTCAAAAGAATAGAATCTGTTAAGAATATTTGGTTCTATATATGGTTGCCAAAATCTACAATCAAGTTGCTTTCAGTCAAACATACACACAGGAGGCGCCTGGGTGGCTCAGTCATTAAGCGTCTGCCTTCAGCTCAGGTCATGATCCCAGGGTGCTGGGATCGAGTCCCACATCGGGCTCCCTGCTCCGCGGGAAGCCTGATTCTCGCTCTCCCACTCCCCCTGCTTGTGTTCCCTCTCTCGGTGTGTCTCTCTCTGTCAAATAAATAAATAAAATCTTTAAAAAAATATATACACACAGATGTGGATATAAATACAGATAAATGTGTGTGTACGCATTCACACACACATTTTAATTGATGTGTGAGATATTAGGAACATCAGAATATATTTGTCTCTCCTTCTAAAACTGGGCTTCCTGTAATCTTGGGATATACAGTGCTGCACCTTTCCATGTTATATAAATTAATGCCCTGTTTATATTAATACCAAGATGTTGTGAAGTAGCATGCAAAATTTGCTTACACTTGCCAGCACTCAGAAATTACCTAGCAGGGATGCCTGGGTGGCTCAGTCGGTTAAGCGCCTTCAGCTCAGGTCATGATCCCAGCATCCTGGGATCGAGTCCCACATCGGGCTCCTTGCTGAGCAAGGAGCCTGCTTCTTCCTCTGCCTGCCTCTGTCTGTCTCTCTCTGATAAATAAACAAAATCTCAATTAAAAAAAAAAAAAGAAATTACCTAGCAAATATTGGGGAGTTGACTCATTAGTGAATTAGATTTTAAGGTAAAGCATTTCAAGTTTGCCGCAAGCCAGGTAACACCTTAGACATCCAGCCATTAACTCTCAACTACCTTTAAAAATGTTTTGAGAGAGTTTAAGAGATATCACGGGATTTGGCTAATTCTGTGTGGCCATCTTACCACCATTTCCTGAGATTCTTTCCCAAAAATGACTCTCCACAAATCACATCTTCTTGTCTCACTTTGGCAGGTTTATACTATCAATGATACAGCACACAACTAAAATCACACATATCAAAATAACCGGTTCATACACATCATCAAAATTACAAATGGGAATATTAGTATATCACAGAAAGATGGACACCTCCTTATTATCAACAAACAGATTGCTCTCAAAATTTCCCCCCCAAAAGTGACTGAAAGTATTAGTATAATTCAAGTAAACTTATTAAGTAAAAGAAAAACATGACAAGGCAAAGTAAAATGAAGCCTCAGTGTTTAGTAAAAGTGAGTAAGTTATTCACGGAAATTCAAGATAGATTGATTAATATTAAAACATTTCCCAGAATTTAAGAAGAACTAGCTTTTATATTGGGATTACCATGTATCAACCCTCTTCTAATTACCTTACATATATCAACTCATTTCATCCTCAAGATAGTCCTCCCCATTGGGGCACCTGAGTGGTTCAGGCAGTTAAGCATCTGCCTTCTGCTCAGGTCATGATCTTGGGGTCCTGGGATCAAGTCCCACACTGGGCTCTCTGCCTAGTAGAGAGTCTGCTTCTCCCTCCCCCTCTGTGATCTCTCTTGCTGTCTCTGAAATAAATAAAAAATAAAATCTTCAAAAAAATTAAAAAAAAAAAAGACAGTCCTCCCCATTATCCCATTTTATAGAGAAGGGGAATTATGAAAATGCAGAGTAACTTTCGCAAAGGTTCACAGCTGAGCTGAGATTTAAATCCAGTAAGTGTGAGTCTGGAGTCTGTTCATCTTTTTTATACACCAGCAAGAAAAAATCGACTGATATAAGAAAATATATTGTTCACCCAGTTGTATGTCACAGATATTTGTTCATATTATTTTATAATTGCAAATTGAATTCAGATTTTTTAAATGTGTAAGTTGCATTATATATATCTGTATGTTAATTCTTTATTAAATAGGATGTCACACAAAATCGATAGTGATTTACGACTGAACTTTTATGCATGAGGATGCAAAGACACAAACACAATTTTATGGCCTAAGGTCGTCATGAAATGGCATTAGAAACAGGACTCAAATCTCCTTGTGGCCAATTCATACCCCACATGATTTTTCTCCATGAGCGTTAACAAAGAGGCCTTTAGGTTTCCTTCTGATACTGCACTGGCTTAGGATCATCTTATCTGTCTCACAAGGTTTGACGTAAATAAGAAAATATATGTGTAAGTACAGGATCACGATGCAATTGTGAGTCAGCATCATTTCTTTCATTCTTGCTGCCATGAAAGAAAACAGGACACTTCACAAAAAGGAGGAGGGTCTCTTCCTTATCTTGGTGGAAAGATGTGGTGATGCAAAGAACAGGGGGTTTTCCTGAACATTTAAAAATCAGTATATTAAATATTTGAACAAAGCGTTGCTGGTATACAAAGGTGTTTTGGTTCAGCACCTGAGACAAACCAATCTCCCTGGCACAACAGGGTTTCGTGTCCAGAGCATCAGTACACTCTGATGTTCTTCTCTCCATATTCATCGTCTTAGAAACATCGCTGTGTATCTTTGTGAATATCCTTTACTAATCTCACCTGCCTGATGTAAGGTGAAATTTAATGAAATATCAGCTATGTCAGTTCTTGTGGACCTGAGCAATCATACTGGCTCGAAGACAATCACAAAACCACACACTGTAAGACATCTCTTCTTCATCCTGCGGCATCTTCCTCTAAAATGGATAAAGGAAGCTGAGTCTTTTCCCCATCGCTGGGCCCTTCCACAGAGAGTTCATACTTCATCTCTTAGCCGCAACATTTGATCATTCATGCCTGTTAGGATCACTGCTGACTAAGTTTTGAATGATTCTACATCTGGTCTCAATGAGGTATTTACTAGGGAAACAGTCAATAAAATTATATACATATTTGTTGGAGTCTTGCACCATTAATCAAATTCAAAAATGAAAAAAATACAACTAAAACTTCACACTTCCATTAGATAATTACCTACCATTTGTAATAGCCTTGTTCATTTTTCTTGTGATTTATTTTCTGTCTTCCTCCCCCCTGGGCCAGATGTCAAGTTGCTGCATTCTCAAATAAGTCAGATTTCCTTGGCTGATTTGTGTTTGATGGAGGTTTTCTTTGCTCACATCATGCTCGTTTTACAGCTGGAAGGACGTGAGTGCACAGAGGTGAGGAGCTTCCGGTGCCTGACAGCAGGGATCAAGCTGGTGCAAATGGACCTCAGAAGGGCTACATAAAGCTGATAAATTAATAGTGAGACACCTGCTTGGGATCCTTAAACACGGAAGAAACAAATCATGTCACAGGAATACAGAAAACAGCAGAGCTTTAACTCATTTATCATAAATCACTAATGGTCAAGAGTTGATGAATAAAAATGTTCAAAGTTAATGAAAACTGCCAATGGCGTTCACACTTTGGTCAGCTTTGCTTCTCACACATCCAGTGTCTAGAAGTTTAACAGACTTTCCATCATCGAACAGGTGCTCACCATCAACCTGACTCTATAAGCTGGCTGATACCACCAGTGTCTCCCTCTCTCTTTTGCAGATGGATGCTTGTCTCACCTGGAGGATTGATCCCATTTGATTGCTGGCTGGGGTGTGGATTAAAATGTTGTTATTCTAGTATCTTCCGGTTTCTTTGTCTTTCATGAATTACAGTCATTTCTGAAATGATAGTCAAGTTCAATGCTCAAAATTCATCACCAAGAATGTTTCTCTTCTCAAATACACTCCCATCCCTCTACCCCTGCTCCGTCCCCAACATGGCACCTCAATGCAGGGACAAGCTTATGTGCTCTCAGAGCAGGGGGCCAGGGGAACTAGTCTGCTGCCCTCCGGGTCTTTCCTCACCTGCACACCGATACCTTCTGTCCCTTGCTCTGGTTACTTGTTTGTGTAACAGACCACCTCAAACTTAGTATTATAAAACAACTCTTGGATGATGTCCATGGTTTCTGTGGGCCAGAAACTTAGAGAAGTTTGTCTCTACTCCATCGTGTGTGAGGCTTCACGGGGCTCATGATTTTAGGATTCCTCAGGAACGTGGAATGACTGCTGGCTGTACAGGGAAATTTCTCCTGTCTGCTTCCCCGGCTGGACAAGGTGAAGGCAGGGCTCTGCTGGGACTCTTTGCCTGACTGCCACACGTGGCCTCCCATGGCCTCTGGGCCCTGAATGGGGAGGGGGAAGGGGGGTTCAGGTGTCCCAGAATAACAGTGGAAGAATTACTTACACACCAGCTGCTCGTGTCCCTCGCAGACGTGTTATCTATCACTGGAGTCCTTGGCTGGCCACCATCTTGGTCTGTTTTCTCGGTCTAGTCAAAGCAAGAGGTCTGCCTAATTGTAGCCACGTGATCCTCATTTCTTAGAGCAGAAACTGGAAGTCAATATTTATATGTTTAATGTTGATTTTAGACATTTAGCTTTTTAAGGTGATTTTTCCATGAGTGTAGATTCAGTTCATTGTTCTTTACTTTTTATCCTATGTATGCCTCCCCCTGGGGTGATTTTGCTCTGGAAGGCACACATTTAGAATGTGAGAACAAGAAAACATGGTAGGAGGACTATGAAGGAGGTGGGTCTCCTAGAGCAAATGAACGGGGCCAGACATGGTCTCTCTGGTAGCTGGCAGAGACAGCGGGCCACAGCCTCTGCTGCGGGCCAGCCCAACCCCCACTGTGAGCCCTGCGGGCTCCGTCCAGCTGATGTTTCCAGACCCTCCTGGGAGCATGTGGAAAGTTCCGGATTGCTGCCTGCCCCTGATAGCTGCCTGGTAGCACCTAAGGGCTGGGACTTCTGACTCCACCCTCTCTCAAATCACTCTTCAGACATTTCCAAACTACTAACTAAAAGTTTAATATTTTCAAGCACATATGAAATGTTTTTTAAATGTTGCATGCACATGCAGAATATAAACCATTTTTATATGTTATATTCCGGGAGCCTCACTCTACTCATCCTTGGGCACCCAGCAGGTAAGATGTGTTGCATATGTTTCTCAGACTCCACGTGGCTCTGTTGCTCCCCAGATGCATCCCCGTTTCTAGATGCAGCCCCCATCTTCTCAGGACATGTCACAAATTGATTTGGTTTTTGCCAATCAATCTCCCTATCTCCTGGTCGAGTCCATGAGACAGGAAGGACACTTGTATCTGTTAAGGGAACTCAAAACAGATCACTAAATCTATCATGAATATGCAGGAACATCTGGAAAATTGAATGTTTTCCCCTACATCTTAATGACTTGTTATTACACACAAGCACAGTGCTTTCTGAAAGATTTAATATCAAACCCACTCATTTTAGTTCAAGAGTGATAGTACACAGGCTAGAAAAATCTAAGCTAACATCCTTTCCCTTCTTGTAACTGTAGTTAATAGACTGTTGTAGAAGAAGAGGATTAGTTTTGCAGGATTTAATTAGGGTTCACACTAATAGCTTATATTGAGTCCTTTGAGTTTTGTGAACTAAGACTTTAGCATACTTTTAAGAAATTTCTCCACCTACTTGAGGTAAAATGGAGTTACTCAAGGGTATTCATTTAACAGTAACAAATGTACACAGGTAAGTACATTTACCTGTACACAGGTAAGTAAATGTATGGAATCAATGTCATAGGGAAATTAGTAGGATGCATTATTCTACAGGAAATTTTTGAACATATTAATGATTCATCTGTAGTTGGATTGATTTTTAGCACTTGGCTTACAAACTGTGTGACATGAAAGAAGATGCAGAAATGGTGCTGATTCTTTCATGAGGTGGATATGCAGGTGAATAAACCTATGGCTCACCTTGGAAATATTGTAAAAGAAGACTTCCCTCTTCCTCCTTTAAATATCTTAGTTGACTCGCAGTTCATTTTTATGAGGCCTGTAAAAACTCCTGAATTATGTACTTCTAGCAGGTACAATTTGAAATCCGGGCCAGTTAACTGCAAATGCCCACTGAAATTTGAAATTGCCAGCTTAGGAGGAAAAGGAGGTTGGAGAATGGTTTATTGGAATTAGGACATTTTACAAAAATGTTTTCTCCCTTCTTTCCTGAAGAGAGAAGGGCATTGCTTTTCGTAAATACTTGTTACGTTATATTGTTCTTAAGAGTTTGTGTTTATATCTGGGACGCCTGGGTGGCTCAGTTGGTGAAGTGTCTGCCTTCAGCTCAGGTCATGATCCCAGGGTCCTGGGATCGAGCCCCACATCAGGCTCCCTGCTTGGCGGGGAGTCTGCTCCTCCTCCCTCTCACTCTGTCTCTCCCCCCTGCTCATGCTCACTTTCTCTCTCAAATAAAGAAAATCTTTAAAAAAAGAGTGTGTATATGAAAATGAAAGGCAAACAAAAAGTTGATTAGTGCCTGAAATCCACTAACTCTATATTAAAAGGCTTGTCCGTTTTCTCGAAAAGCACTCTGCAGTCAACAGTGGTGTGAATACTCTTTGTTGTTAGTGGTGCTGCATCATTATTGACATCATCATTACTTCCTCTTATTAGACAGCAAATCAATGTTATGACATAGAATTTAAAACCCTAAAACTCTGAAGATGTGCTTCGTTATTTGTGATCAAGGGTCAAGAATCTTAAAAGTATACTTTAACGTATACTTTAGGGAAAAAAACCCAAATCAAAACCAGGGTTCTCACTGATGATGTGTATTAGCATGTACCAGCAGCTGTAATGGAAAAATAATGAACATGTTAGGAACACATCAGTGTTTAACAATAGGATTTTTGATGGGACAAGTAGGGTTCCAATGTGCTTTGATGAGCTGAGTAGCACAGTGGTCTAGACGACAGTGAGATGGATCGTGCTCCCTGACGTGGTTGAAAAGAGCATCCACATTGAGCTATTTTTGTGTTGCTTGCATCGCCCTGTGGCCTGATACCTTTGGGCAGCAGTTACGTTACGTACTTGACCACTGCTGCGAGAACCAAAGGAGGCAGGGTATTTGAGCCATCTGTGAATGGCCCAGTGCCATAGGGTTGTGTGGTAATACGATGCTCATTGTGTAAGTCGGAAATCTGCCTGAGTGTAATTATGACTTGAGATACTGAAGGGAATTCCTAAGGTCCACAGGAAGAGTGGACGATACATTGTAACGACAATGTATTATCGAAGCATCTCCTACTGACATTATTTCCACGCAGAGGTTTACCTCTGAGGGAACATTCCTTAGCCGTTGAGGGGGCCCAGTGCCTCACGGGGCTGAAATCGGATGCACTCGTACACACATTGTATCAATTCCTAAAATGCACTTTTGAATTTGGAATTCCAGAAGAACACGGAGGCCGCTGATGGGTAAACTGTCCTGATTTAGAAAATGAGTGGGAGATGGCAGCTGGAAAGGCTCGTGTGTCACGGCCGAGGGCTGCTTTCCAGCGCTACCGTGAGCAGCCGTCCAGGCTGGGGCTGGAGATGCAGTCCACCCGAGGGCTTACAACAGAGGCTTGGCCACCCAAACGGCAAACCCTGAATCTGATGACGGTGTAATCGGACTTTTCTGAACACGTCAGGCTGGGTAAAAAAATATAGTCAAGACGGTATGCATTTGAATAATGCTTTAGTTTTAAAGAGGCATTCATAGCCACTGCGGGTTCATTATGGGTTCATTATGTGGGACACATTATTAGATGCCTTACAGCTGCTGTGGACTCTTGGAAACTCAGCAGCAGGAGGATCAGAATCCTCGCCTGCAAGGGGTTTACATCCCCGATGGTCAGCCAGAAGACAGCCACCTGCAAACAGGTGTATGACCTGTTCCTGAAAGGCCGTGAGTCAGTGCCCCCCACTGCCCCCTGTCGAGGGAGAGACCCCTTCAGAAGCAGCATCTGCGCTGAGTCCTGAAGGATGAAAAGCCAGGAGCAAAGCACCCAGGCTGAAGGAAAAGCTTCCAGAAGAGTGGTCTTCCGTCCAGATGAACCGGTGGAGGAGGGGAGGTGCCAGGAATTACAGGGGAGGGGCAGGAAGGGAACCAGGTTTTGCAGGTCACTAGGAAAGGTGCCAGATTTATTCCAAGTAAAAGGACAAGACATTGAAGAGTTAAGCAAGGAAATGAATTCATTCAAAATCTGACAGCATGGTTTTGGCATCACACTTTCATAATCTGTATTTGAATCAAAACCGCAGGAGGAGATTCATCATTGCCTCTATTCAATATGCGAGGACACTGAGGCTCTGAGAGGTCATGTGTTGTCCTTGGAAGTTCAGCTGGTTACAGAGAGAGCCTGTGAGCTGAGATCTTCCCATCCAGGGCTCCTTGCCAATTTCTGTCCACCACACTCGTCTCCTTCATGTCTGCCAGTAACCAAGTTATGTACAGCAAAATCAAATGTCAACAGGAACATTTTCTTTAAATGTCCATGTATCTGAAATTGTTTCAGATTATACTTATGGCATCAGGTTGAGCTGATGAGAAATGAAAACATGGGTGAAAAGGCACTTGAAGATTTACTCTAAAATAAGAATAATGAAAGAGTTTGAAATAAAAAGATTTAATCTGATTAACTAGGTTTCATGTGACCAGGCTAATAAGGCTATATTTAAACATTGCACTTTAAATCGTTTCTTTCCATAGATAGGAAATAATCTGCCTGGAGCGTCCCCACCTCAGACTGCAGCGCCCTCCGTAGGCTCGCTTGTGCTCAAGGTCGCCACCTCTCTTTCCGAGGTCACTCCAGGCTTTCTGCCCCTCTTGCTCCTTATCATCCTCAGCATCTACCATAATGCCGGGCACGAAGAAAAATAATGCAATAAATATTTTTGTAATTAATGACCCTGCTCTAAGTGCGTCAAGAACACAAGGATATAAGCACTCAACATGTTGAGACACAGTTAGAAATTGCTAAGGCACTACCCAGAAAAAAAAAAATAATTGAGGAAATAAAAATTAGAAAAGCATATCCTAAAGCATCTTAAGCACTTAATAAATCTTATAGTAGAGAAAGAAAGAAGTCTTTATTTCTGGTGGTATGGATGTCTAGATACTTTGTCCATTCTCTGGCTAAAGATAACTAAAACTGGATCAAATAGAAAAATCAATTAGGGGCGCCTGGGTGACCCACTCTGTTAAGTGCCCGACTCTTGATTTTGGCTCAGGTCATGATCTCAGGGTCCTGGGATCGAGCTCCGCCTCCGGCTTTGCATTCAGTGGGGAGTCTGCTTGAGGATTCTCTCTCTCTCTGTGTCCCTCTGCCCTCCCCCTGCTCGTGGTTGCGCTCTCTCTCTAAAATAAATAAATCTTTAAAAAAAAAAGAAAGCTCAGTTAAAAACCCTTAGCTTTCTGTCAAGAGAAAAGGAATAGTAAGAACCCCCAAACAAAGGAGATTTATGACTTTCTAGAGGTAGGCAGAGCATGGAAGTCATGTGTGGCTTTATGGTAATTCTCAAGGAGAGTCACCCTGACCACCCTCTGGACAACTCAGCACACCCTTTGCCCTTCGATACTGCTGTTCCTGACACCCCTTACCTCTCACTGTGCTTTTTCTATTTTTTCCCAGTGCCACTTTCATCTTCTAACATATAATTGTGAGCAAAAACTCAAGTTGTAGAACCCATGAAATATAATTCCATTTATGTAAAATTCAGTACAAATAAAACTAAAAACATACAGTCTTACTTCACATATAGTGACATATCAACAGAAGTGAGGTCTTGATAAAAACCATGTTCAGAAGAATAGTTCCCGCTTGGTCAAAGGGAAGGAGATGGACTCTGTATATTAAGAATGAGGGCAAAGGTAGTTATTTTTCTTAATCAGGAAGTAGATATATGGATGCTAGTTATACAATTATTTTTTATTCTTCTATACAGAATCTAATTTTTTAATTGTAAATGGATGCTAGAAGAAGCCATAGCTGTAAGTGGTTACTAGAAATCAAATTCTGGACTACAAGCATTTATAGCTCCTATTTTGTTTAATCCAGGGAACAAAGCCCTGTGGGCCACTGTTACCGTTCCCATTTTCACAGATTCTCCAGCTCACTTGTCCTTGGTGACCAGGGCCAGGACAGGAAGCCTCATTTCCATACTCCAGCCTCCAGGCTGGTGCTCAGGGCGAGCCCTGTCTGAGGGACACCTCAGCCAGCGAACGGACAGAGTACACCGTTGACCTTGAATCTGAAAGCCAACAGTGAAACACACAGTACTGTGCTTCTCCAGGCTTCTCATGAGGTCCCATCTAAGACACTGGCAACTGGGGGGCGGGGGGGGGGGCATCAGTAGCCTGATTTTTAAAAATGTGCCTAGATGGTTGATGTGGTTCATCCATAGAGGGGAATGCATTCGTCCTTCCTTCTCTAGGCTGACATTATTAACACAGTTGTGTCCCATATCCAGGAAAGGAAATAAATGTTCCTGTGATGAAGATGTAAAACGTTCAAAGATTTAACAAATGAGAAAAATCATCTTTTAACTCAGCATTCAAAGCAATTGGCATAATCTGTTTTTCTCAATCTAACCTTTCAGCGAATTTGCTTTCAAGCTACTTACTGCCGCCTTCTCCATCACAGACTGACAGCCCTGCTGTGCTCATTCCCGTGTTCATCCCTTCGGTGGAGATGGATTTAGTCATCATTGGCTTGGCTTTGCCAGACATTCTCATCTCACCACAGAGCAAGCATTTCCAGAACTAATTAACCAATTTGTCAATAACTCAGGAAGGATGATCTTAAAATATTATTGTCAGTAAATATTTTTGAAAATCCGTATGCCAGAAAGGGAAGTAAAGCTTAAGAAAAGCTTGTGCTTATCAGCGTGGTATTTTAACTGTCCTGGATTATGCCATTTTTAATGACGAGCTTGACTGGGAGGGAACGGGGGGTCCTCCGTGCGAGGCTTGAAGCGCTGGCTTTCACCTGCTCCTGAAGGTCAAATGAGTCAGCCGGCCAGGTAGTGTCTGTCACACTCCAGCAATCATGGTTGTTATGGTAAGGACGCTCAATTTAGAATCAGAATACCTGGAATTCAAGTCATAATTCTTTGTTTACTAGCTCAGAAAATTATCCGGAATTTGTGTTCCCCTACCTAGAAGTGAGGGATCAAAATATCTACCTGACAGGGTTTACTAGGACTCAAGGGATACATCTTACCTAAGTGCCCACTGAAATTCAAAAAGTTATGCAGGAAGTATAAAGTATTTCCCGGGCAAGTTTGCAGCCAGAGCAGTGGAAGAGAAAGATTGAAGATCATTACCTCTGACTTGTACAATGGTCAAGAAACTGTAAACACAATGAAAACAAAAGCTGAAGTTTAAAACATGGGCATAACAAAAAATTGTAGCTGTGCTAAATTACAGACAGGTAGGATTTGCAAGGGCATTACAAAGGGTAATAAAATCCAGGTGCCAATTGCCAACTTCACACAAGAGAGATAGCAGGCATACTCAGCATTATCCTGAGAAAAATAATGGTTTGCCAAGCCAAATTCAGCTGTTCTGCACAATGACTGCTGTTAGTGATTTAGGCTGGAGATTATTTCAAACACAGTCTCCGGAGAGAATAGTAATACTGTGCTGGTTTGGGTCCAGGAAAAAAACATGCACTTTTTACAGTTATAAATACTTTCTAAATCTCTGGATTTCATAACAGCAGAGAGAATCAGCCCTCTGCAGTAGCTACTTATGAGTGGAAGGATCCTTTTCTGTACTTGGAGGGAGTGGAAGAAAGGCAAGGAGCTGCCATTGTGAGTGCTGACACGGACGTTTGTGGTTGATGGAAAACCAACAAGAAGACCCCTTTAAATGTCCTGGTGATTAGAAGGAAATTAATATTTTTAAATGAAAATTTTATTGAGGTAGTCATAGATTTACATGCAGTTCTAAGAAACCGCACAAAAGAGATGCATTGTACATTTTACCCAGTTTCCCCAATGTTAACATTTGTAAAAAAATCTAAAGTATATTATCATAACCGAAATACTTACATTGAGAAAATTTACCACTTTTATTCAGCTTTCTCATCTTACTTGTGCTCATATGTGTGTATCTGTATGTGTCTTTAATTCTATTCAACTTTAGCAACTATATAGGTTTTATGTATTTTCTCCAAAAACATTTAGAAATACCAACTTGTAACAGATAAAACCATTTTTTTCTTCAAAAATGATCTCTTTCTGTGTCCTTTTTCTGAAACTAATAACCTCTGGTCTCTATCATCATTTCATGATTTTTCTGTACAAAATCACTATTACTTACAATCTTTTCTGACCTTATGTGGAGATTGAATTTTAAGAAAGTTAACTGTAAATAACTGCTTTAAAAAAATTTGACAGACGTGTGAAAACTGAGGGCCTGTGGTACGCAGAATTCTAAGACTCCCTAAGATCACCATCCCAAAATTCTGGCCCCCGGTATAAACATGCCTCTGGTTATTGAATCCATTACCCACAAGGGTGCTGCCATGAAGAGATTTTACAGATGTAAGTAAGGTCCCAAATCAATTTATCATAAGGTACAGGGAGAAAATCCAAGTGGTCCTGAAAGAATCACAAAGCAGTGGTTTTATGAACAGAAGATCTTCAACTAATTGGCTATGTGGAAATAGATGGAATAAGAAAAAGTAGAAAACTTTTATACAGTTGAGTAAAGCCTAGTAAGATAAGAGAATAAAACCAACAGTCCTCAAGGATAGCCATTTCGTGAAGTTCTAGAATCTTTATCTGCCCCAAATAAACCATACAGAGAAGAGAGAATTGAGTCTTTTTATGACCTTCGGCATATAGTATATCTCTAAGTGACATAAGAGAAAATCCAGAATCTAATTCTTGCTATACACAGAACCAGTGCTATGGATGATAATGATTCTAATAATTTCTAGTTATTTAGCACCAAATATATGCTGAGACCATAAACACGACTGAACCAATTTTCATGAAAGATGAGACCACAGGAGCTGTCTCTGATCCTCGCTCTTCCCTTATTGGAATCTAGCTTTTACCCTTAACACGCCACTGTCATAACCGCGAAGGCAGTCAGCACTCATATGCATACTACACAATTCAAGGCACATTTTTATCTTACAATGCGCCTCTGCTGAATTTGATTTGATGTCTTTTGGAGATGTTCTTACTTCCTTGGGTCCTGTTCTCCTCCTACCCAGTGTCTACTTCTTGGTCTCCTTGGAAGGTTCTCTGAGGCTTCTTGCTCCTAGGTTGGTGGTGTTCCCGAGTGCCCTGCCCTCGTTCCACTGCCCCTGTCTATCCACCGGACTCCAAGGACGCCCTGATATTAATTTCATGATTTCAGCCTGTTTGCTGGTGTAGCCCTGTGATGTGACCTGTTCGGTGTCCCCCAGCTACTGTGAGTTCAGCATGCAATCCCTCCCTGCTTCTCATCATTTACCCACGTTTATGCTTAAACCTGAAAGTAATTCAAGACCACCGTATGATTAGTTGTGACGATCACTTACCAGAGATCCTTTATTTTTCTTACTTCCAAGCTCGTGACCATGTTCTTGCCATAGCTGGGCCTGCCAAGAAGTCTGCATCGTGGAGAACAGGACTGACAGTAATGAAAAATGAGCTGTTGAGAATCAGAAATACCTTGAATAGAAATTACTTTGTTTCCCAATGTGGGCAAAATCGGCTTAATGGTCTCTGAAAACACCAAATAAAGAGGGAAATAATTGCTTCATCTTGTTGGGGGTACTGATCTCTGAAATTGGATAAAATAAAACAGAGGAATCAGCTTGTTTTACCATCATCATCATCATGTTGAAAATGAGTGAAAGAATACTGACAAAGGAATGGAACACTCACAATCTACAGAAGTCAACCTATTAACTTCAGACACAGATATTCTTTCTACTTAAATTAATATTAAAAATATTATTTTTAAAAAGAAATTAACTCCAATGTATCTGTGAACTACCTGTCATATCCCATTGAACTATTGATTATAGCATGGCTAGGAGAACATAAGGATTTATAATCATATGAAAAGTGAAAATGAGAAAAAAAATTTTTTTTGGTAAATGTTGCTGTAATGACTGCAATTATATCCTACCACAATGAACAGATTTAATTATAATGAACTTGAGATAAATCATTTGCAATATTACAATTCCATCATGGGTCTGCTTTAAAGTAAGTCAACTTACCACTGACACTGACAAGGAAAAAATGTTTTATTTATACCACTTGAGATGATATCTTTGAAACTTTAATATCAGTAGTTAATATATTTAGAAAATATTAAAAATAAAAACTAGAAGAAATGACATGCAATTTCAAAAAAAAAGCACAATAATTTCAAAATCTCTATAGGTTAACAAGAAAACTGGTCAACTCATCATTTGGCTTAATATTTCATTGACTATACATAATAGTCTTTTACTAAACAATAGAAGGTCAGATTGCATTATCTGCATTTGCTTTATACCCTAGTCTTCCAAACAAGCTTAAAAGCACTTTCTTGGAGGGAAGTATGTCTTCTCTTTATTTTTAGAGCCCAGCCATATTCACTACAATAATATTTAGTACAATGCTTCAGGCATTGAGATAGTTCACTCACTAGTAAAAACCAAAATTAGACTTTGCTTTGTATTTTCTGAGTTTTATACCCAGAAAGGCCTCCTGAGTTTAGCTCAAATAAACCCTTAAAAATTTTAATGAGAACAAATTAGTTTTACAAATGCACAGACAGATTGAACATAAAATCAACTGTCTTTGGGGACATCATTTCCACAGACACATAATTAATTATACCCATGAAATACAATATAAATAATGCACATTCACATTTTTCACATTTTGACATGAACGTGCAGACACATTTGATTCATTCTACCTGACGACCTAGAACCATCCAATCAAATGTAAGCTTTTTATTACAGAGAAATCAAGTCTCTAATTAGGACTGGCACTCCACCCTTCATCTTCCTATCATCACCATTGCAGCTTATGCTTCTGACAGCCTAAAAAAAAAAAAGAAAGAAAGAAAGAAAGAAAAAAGAAGCAGGATAGGAAAAATAACAAGGATAAAAATATAAAAATGACTATTTTTTTGAAAAAGAAGAATTTATGTGGTAAAAGTGTGATTAAAACAATAAATTCTATAAATTTCAACAGACAAACATATATGGTCAGCCACAAACAACTTGAATTGTTTGAAAAGGAAAATTTGCACTTCTCTGAACCCATAGCCAGTAATCTGTTTTATTTGTTTATTTTTAAAGATTTTATTTCTTTATTTGACAGATAGACAGTGAGAGAGGAAACACCAGCAGGGGGGGAGTGGGAGAGGGAGAAGCAGACTTCCCACTGAGCAGGGAGCCCGATGCAGGGCTCGATCCCAGGAACTGGAACCATGACCTGAGCTGAAGGCAGACGCTTAACGACTGAGCCACTGAGGCACCTGCCAGTAATCTGTTTTAATTATTATTTTATGAAACAACTTCCTAGCCTCTGTTTTCCTAGGTTAGACCTCTCTTCTAAATTTCCGGTTACTGCCAGTGCTCCCCCAAATACCTCTAACTCTCTTAATTTATGTATTTTTTGACACCTAAAAATTCAGCATGCCAAAACAGAAATCATCCTGGATTCTCCTCAATCAAGAAATGGCACCACCTTCTTCCCATACAACTACTCTTGAAACTTTAAAGTCCTCTGTAATCCATTCACTCAGCTGCCAACCTGAGGATATTCCACCTCTGCCATATTGTTTTTTGTTTGTTCTCCTCTATCTGCATCCACTGACACTGCCCCCGTTCTGTGTCCTTATCATCTATTCTCTAGATTAGCCATGGCTTTTTAATCACTGAAGATGGAGAAGAAGTTCCCCCACCAACCCCACCATAAATCTCAGTGAGAACACCGATGAGGTTATACCTTGCCTTATGATTCTTCCCTGTGCCCTGAGAAAGTGCTTCCAAAAACTGTCTTGTGTGTGCAAGACCAAGCTAAGAGATATTTAATGAAAAATGAGGAAGGGGTGGGCTCATTTTAGAAGACCATCCTGACAAACTCATCCACTTTGTTACAGATCTTAAGAGCTTTAATGTGAGGATGAGCACTGGCAGTCTCCTAGAAGGAAGAGATAAGGCTCAGTGGTTCCTAAACTTTATTTGGTCACCAAATCCATTGTTTCAAGTGGACTTACTAGTGTTTAATGGAACACATTTTGGAATGTTCCATTTAGGTTGGCTTGCAAGATTGACTCTAAGCTCTTTAATGTAAAAATTTTCTCTTAAGTCACAGATCAATAGAATTCTAGATCCATTCAAGATGAGTCTAGAAGAAAGACGGGAAGATTTCAACAGATAAATTCAGGGAAGGAAACATTACAGAGATAAAAGTAAAGACTTAGACATAGAGAAGTATGCCTGTCTTAAGGAAATAGTAATCATCAGCAAGGGTGTTCACTACCTTTGTGCCTGTTTTTTAGATTGTAGATTTTTTTTACATCACAGAATATTGGAATAGGACTTTGGAGGAAAAGAAGGACCTGGGTCAATTCTTCTAAACTGAATGGAGTATCTGCCCCTTTGAGGTAGATCTCCACCACTAGTTCAAGTACAAACTTTAAGATAATTCAAGTAAATATGGGATTTTAGCTTAAGAATGACTTGGAAACTTGTTTCATGAGATGGAATAGGAATATATTGACATATCAAAATATAGAATAAAATTTTAATACCAAGCAACATGCACAATGGGCTTCCTTCACCCTCCACTTCTGACCTTCATCCATTTTGTCCCATCCCAATCCCAATCCTAGGAGTGTGCTTGGTACTTGGGGTCAGGCATGTCAGAGCATGTTCCTGCATTCCTTGGTACGTGAGATAAGTAAAATAGTCGAAGTCCCAGAAACAGAAATTGGAATGGTGGTTACCAGGGTCTTAGGGAGGGGAAAATGGACAGTTGTTGTTCTGTTCTACAAGGTGAATAAGTTCTAGACATCTGCTCTACAATATCGTGCCTATAGTTAATGCTGTATTGTGCACTGAAAATTTTGTGAAGAAGGTATATCTCATATTCAGGGTTCTTACCAGAATAAACAACATAAAATTAAAAAGTTGGAATAATTTTTTGCATTTAAGTTCAAAATAGCTGTACATCCAAATGACAGAGTCACTTGCATCAAATAAACTGCCTGAAAGTAGCAGCTTCATAATGTCAGTTACTCTTAGTTCTTCCATCTCCCATTTTGTCCTAGGGACAATCATGATTGTAGTTAAACCTGAAAGCCTACCACGTGTCAGGCACCCTGGCTAACTCAGTGCGCACCTTATCTCATTCAGTCTTCTCACTGGACGTTACTTTACAAAGGAAGACTGAAGCACAGAGTAGTTGCATAGTTTGCTTGGGGTCTTGTATGTGGTGAGTGGTGTGGTTAAGATGGAACCACACTGACTCTAGAGCTCATACCCTCCACCTCGAGGAGATAATATTTTCTGTCTGTTATCTTGAGTGATCATTCCACATACCTGAGCCCAATCTTTCAATAACAAAATGGGGCTTATTTTGCCCACACAGGACATCATTTATACATGCTTTCCGGGTGATAGAAAGGCAGAGACTAGTAATAATGAAAGATGCAACCAGTCACAGTCGGGAACTGTCAGCCCCAGTGACTTGGCATTGCTTCAGATAGCTGGTCCCAACTCACACCAGCGTACATATGCAATGAGCTGAGGACGATGTCTGTAGCAAATGTCTGCACATCAATCCCACTTACTAATTCTTCTACAATTTCCTAAGAGGTAGAAATGTCTAATTCAATTCCCATAGCAGCTGATTAGTTCTTCTTCTGGAAAAACAGAAATAGAGTCAATACTTTTTCTCTAAGGTAGAGATTCATTTAATGTAACCATTCGGAATGCCCTTTATCCCTGTGTTTCTGGCTGAACAGCTGCTGTAAGTCATGGTCCCGAACTTGTTAACTTTGATTTAATCAGAGAGAGAGAAACACTGGAAGTGAAGAGGGATCAGAGAGGACTGCAGGAGGAAATTCCCCACCGTGTAGGACACACAAATTCTATGAAATTCTTATGGCAAGTAGCCTTTAGAATGACAGAAGACCTCTAATTTCAATGATTCGACATGCAATACTTTGTGTCGGGGGCAAGTTCCGTTGGGGTCCTAGCTCACCTAACTGTCTGGCTTAGGGATATTCCAGCAGACTACTCTGAGGGCACACTCCTCAGTAAAGTGTTTGTTCCAGTTTTTATTTGTTTTCCTTCCAAACCAAGAGAGGTTAAACTGAAACTCCGAGAGAGGCAAATAACGTGTTTGCACACGTAACAGATGAATATCTGCACATTTAGAATCTTCTTACACGTAAGTGTTTGGAAAATTAAGGAACAAACATTTAGGAAAAGTAGCTTGAAACCAGACAAACATTTGAGCAAGGTCAACACGTTAGTGTCTCTATAATGCCATTTGTTTAATAGACAAGAGATGGTTGATGCAGCTTTGTGGTCATTCGGGAGCCCTCCACTTGTCTTTCTTATCTGCCAATAGGGATGGGTCAGATTCGGTACCTTGCTGCCACTTCCAGATGCGTGGTGGCGTTCGCGAAATAGTAAGAGTCTTCTGTGAGGAAAACATTGGGATGCCAAGGAGAGGGAGATGAGAACACCCCGTGGTGCACCAAAGGGCTGGTATTCAGTCAGTGCCCCGAGTAGGACGTGGCAAATCAAGCAAGCCTGGCATTTATGGTTGTGGAGTAAAATAATGCCTGAGTTTTTAACCTTGCTTATCCAAATGCCCAGATTTCTTTTTGATGAGGTGGTAAGGGAATATCCTTGATTTCATTTCGCTATGATTAAGGCCTTTGGCAAAATGCTAGATGTTAACACATCTAGCACTTATGAGGAAGACGCAATTACGATTTCCTCATGGCTGACTGTACTAGCTTCAAGTTCCCAATGGCGTCTATTTTTCTCCATAAGCCTTTATAAGCTTCATTACTTTAGACCCTTTATTATTGCCTGAAATCTAAGGCTAACTCTAGTTCCTCAGGCCATATTAAGACTTATTTCAAACGCCTGTTGTTAGGAGGCATGCATCACTATTATACGGGCCCATTCACGCCACTATGCTTAACGCTGAGTTGCAGTTTCTATTTAAAAACAAAAACAAAACACTGTCCTTGTTCAAGCCGCCACAGCAAACTACCATAGACTGGGTGGCTTGTATACCACAGACATCCATTTTCTGCGGTTCTGGAGCTGGAAGTCCGAGATCAGGGAGCAGCGTGGTTCCGTCCTGGCAAGAACTCTTCCAGGCTGCAGACCGCCATGTTCTCCTCATGTCCACCTGGCCTGGGGCCGAGGGAGGAAAGACGCTCTCTGGTGACCAATTCTAATTAGCTCTAACAAGTCTTAATAGCATCCCACTGGGGGATAAGGTCTCAACATAGGAACGGGAGCTGGACGTGAACATTCAGTCCATGACAATCATACAAGATAGTGTCCAACTGTAAATTGGGTCACACAGACTTTTTTAAGTCTGGGATTACTGGATGTAATTACTGCAGACATTAAGATACTAAGAGGGGAAAAGACCACTGAATGTAGAAACGGAAGATGAATAACCAAACTAACTAAAATCTGTCTGCTTTTTATTATGACCATGAACTGACAATTCTAAACAACGTCAGTGATGAAATATACCTACCTGAGGGGGGCGGAAATATTCTGTTGGTCTACGTTCCAAACGGTTGCTGTGGTTACCAGTGAAGGTTAATAAGATATATGTAAGCTACAAATGAACCCATTTTTATTACTCTCTTTTTAACAAACATCATGGTCTACATGGAATTTACATTTGGGGAATTCCCAATTATACAGTTATTCCATGAACAGGTGGGACTGGAGTAGCAACTCTGAACCATACAGCTTACTTTGGACTCGGTTTAAATATTCTCTGTTCTGCATATGCTGCATTTAAGCAATACATATGAAACAGCAAATAACACGGTGATGGTAAAGACTAAGAAAATGAATTGAGTTACTTCAGTTTTGTCATTCTATGTGACCATTTGGAGGTCTTTTTATTTGTGTTTAAATTTCGATACTGTGAAGTACTTTCAAGTATGTATACCTCAGTGAGGTATAAGATTTTTGTTCAGTAAGTGCAAATTTTAGTACAAACAGAAAATATTCAGAGAAGATTTGAGCATTGTCTTTCAAATCAAAAATGAGTCTTCCTTTATAATTGTTAATCATTGTTTTAAAACTAAAAAACGAACCAAGAAAATGAAATGTTCCATCAGTCGTATGATTTGGTAGTTGTCTAAACTGTTGTGTAGAGAAGCACCTGTTAGAAAGTGATCTGCTCAGGGTGTCAAATTCAAATACACTAGGGATGCCATTGTCTTCAGTGTTTTTCAAAGTATTGAGTTTGACAAGGTGAATCTCCTTCACTGCAGGGAAAACCTTAAGCTCCATTCTAGCCAATACTGATTGTGATAAATTAACCTAAAGGTATGGGGAGAGTTTGTGCTAATGAAATTTGATACTGCATTTCCCAACTGATTTCTGCAAACATCACATGTCTCCCTGGCAGGAAGACCTCTTGGCAATGAAGCCATCTTGTGATCTGGGAAGTGGTATCTTGTCTCTTATCTTCGATCTAAAACACTATTGGGATCTGACACAAGCTAGACTCAATTAGGCACCACAGCACCTCAATAAGGGTGACTTCCTAGGCAATGTGCAAATTGCTTCATTTCCTAGGCACCCAGATCTCCATCTGTAAAATGGGGGCTGTGTTATTTGTTATTGCCACACTTCAACTGCTGTCAGGGGCTCCTGAACAAATTTCTCTAAACTGACTTTGGTCCCTTAAAATTAGACACGTTTGTGTAAGTGTCAAACTGAGCAGCTTATGAAAAATAGTTTCTTAGGAAGGTGTGAATGTGAAAGAAATATGATTCCTCACTCCTTTGGTTATCCAAATGATTGGAATGACTCGAAATTAGTAAAGTAAGATTTTATCTCTGGACAGATCAAGAGTTTGAAATGAATTTTTAATCTTGTAAAGATTAAAAGACATTTCATCCTTGATCTTCTGTTCATCCAATGCCACACACTCTTTCTGGGAAATACTCTCATAGTTTTAGTTATCAACTGTATGCTGAGGACTCTTAAATCTTTATCTTCAATCTGGATCAGTCCACTGAATTTTAGACACACACACACACACACACACACACACACACACACACCCCTGCAAGGCATCTCCTCCTGGTGATTAAGTCAGCCAAAACTATTTTCATTATCTTTCCTCTGTATTTATTCTTCTAGTGTTTTTTCAAGTTTCCAAGACCAGCTGGCCCATCTATCAGGACAGAGCTCAGACTCACAATGGAGAACTTCCCCTTCTACCTAGTCAGTGGCTGCATCTTACAACTTTACCTCACCAAGATCAAGTGTCTCCAGATCCTTCTCTCTTTCCTTTCCTGCTATCACGATCCTCTTTCCGTGCCCACCTAATACCTCACCTGGATCATTGCGGTCAACCAGTGACAGGCTCTCTTGCCTTCCATCTTGTGCTCCTCAAACTCAAGTCAAAAACACTCTAGAATTATCTGTCTACACCCAGATTTAATCATGATATTCTCCTAACACTCTCACTTCTCATTGCCCAAAGCAACTTTTCTCAAAAGAGGTAGCACCTGCTTGTCTGGAAATGTGTGTGTGAATTTCTGGCTGTCACAATGATGGGGACAAAAGGATATCACAGTCCTGGAGCCCAAGGTCCCAGATATTTTGTGACACATGAGATATTTTGCCCATAGACACAAAGTACTTGTAAGTTTTAGTATATGCTGGTATTTCAGTATATGCAGTAATGCATCTACTTTGCACTTTGCTTTCTTCTGAAAGATAGCACATGTTATTTAACATTTTAGGAAATCATGTCACCGTGATGTTCTCACAGCATCTGAGTCATCAGTATGATATACCTGCACAAGTCTGTGTTTGGAGGTGTCACACATCCCATTATCCTATGTTTCATTTATGCAGCTCGGTGTCATCATGTTTCTTAATGATGTTAAATTCAAACATTTACATCCTTAAATACATATTATTTTATCATAATTTTTCTTGTACATTTTCTTCATATTATGGTAAAAGCATTATATTGATTTTTTTTTAAATTAAGGTTGCAGATAGTTTATAGGATCTGCAGAATTCAACACAGTAAATGGGGCATTAGTCAACATCCATTGTAAGTAGCAGGGACTGTGCCTGGTAGGGATGAGAACTTTTGTCTTACTGGATGAAGTCCAAGCCATTCATGAAGGCAAACAGTGCCCTCCCCGTTCAGCCACCTCTTTCTCCAGGTCCATCTCTTCTCAACAGCCAGCCCCAATAATACCAACCTCTAATAACTCTCCAATACACAATATTGTCTCTCACTATGTGCATTCACTTATGATTTTTGTTGCCTAGAATAGCTTTCCTCCTGATTTTACTTGGCTAACTTCCACTCCACCACTGAGACATGATCTCAATGGGGCACCAGTGCATGCTGGACTGATTGCACATGGTCCCATAAAGCAGGCTGAATGTGCTTCTCTCCCAATACACTGTGAGTCCATTCAGAGTGGTCTTTGTTCATCGTCTTGGGATCACCAGTGCCCATGCTGTGCCTCACAGGTAGGAGGGGTATACATGCTGAACATATGTATGGGTGCGCACGTGGATGAGTGAGTAAATATGTGAACAAATGTGAACTCCTATCAGGAAAAACAAAATAACAATAAGGAATCTCTCATGTAATAGAGCAATGGATGCAGCAGTCTCCTCAGTATATTCAAACTGACAAACCCTATCCCACCAGATCCAGCCATGTCTTTCCAGAAGCTTGGCAAAAACAGGCAGTTATCAATGGGGTGCAGATTCAGAGCAAGCTGAAGACACACACAATGGTCCTCACGTCAAACTTCTATTTATTCTGCAGCCTGAACCTTCTAAAATAAAACAATTATGGGGGCGCCTGGGTGGCTCAGTTGGTTAGGCGACTGCCTTCGGCTCAGGTCATGATCCTGAAGTTCCGGGATTGAGTCCCGCATGAGGCTCCCTGCTTGGCGGGGAGCCTGCTTCTCCCTCTGACCCTCCCCCCTCTCATGTACTCTCTCTCTCATTCTCACTCTCTCAAATAAATAAATAAATAAATCTTTAAAAATAAAAAATAAATAAAATAATATAAAACAATTATGTTTGAAAATGATGCCATCACCACTGTCTAAGCCATATTTAACATTAACTGTCCAGACAACCTCAGTCAGGTTGGGTTTGTGAAACGCATAGACCGCATTAACATGGAAGTGGTCCTCTTATGGCATCTGAAAGACAGTTCTACTCAAACTATGTGTCATCATGACTCCAAACTGCTGTGTGCAAAAAAAGAGCCAGTGAAAGAGCCAAGAAGGAGACAGAACCAAGAAATTGAGGGTAAGAAGAACAACTTCCTATGATGTCCCCCAAATAGAAGCTTCAGAAGAAGCCACCCAATGGACAGTGATAAGGAATCTCTCTCTCACAGACAAGGCCTTGTGTAAATTGGGTGCCATCAGCTGTGTAGACATGACACTCCAAGTTAATCAGTTCAAACATTTAATAAAAAACAACCTGTATACCTTGTTTTCAGCTGTTAATTTTATTTAACTTATTTAGAACACCATCACTATAAAGCCAAAACTTTACTATGGTCAGTTACCTAGGAACTCACCAACAGATAAACAAACAAACAAAATCAACCTCAACTCAAGGAAGCCATGCATAAATCTTAGGACAGATTAGAACAAATAGAAGGTTGCCACTACCAGGAAAACACCTAAGATAGATTTTTCCCCAACAGTGGATAAAATGATACTAGCTTAACAATGAGAGAATTTGGTGGAGTGTTTTATTTGAGTATCATGCAGGCCAGACGATACCACTGATATGCAAAATTCTCTCATTTCAACCCTGAATTTCATTTATATATTATGTAGACAGGAACTGAAGAACAGGAACTTCACATAATAACTGCTAATCAAATACTTTCCTGTGACTAGTATGGATTATACATCATGCATTGAACCTTCTTTCATAGAGTGTATATGCACACATACCCAGAGAAATTTGGGGTGTAAGGTCAAGTCAGTAATATTGACCTTAATTTCCTATAAAACACAAGAGCAAAACAGAGGACAAGAGATTTGACCCAGGACACAGAGAAGACCATGGCAACTGCAAGGATGAGAAGTAAAATGTTATCAACTTTTTACTCTTTTAATCAACTATATTCATTTGAGAACACAAGCAACATTTAGGAATATTATTTAAATAAGTAAAGAGTCATTTGGTCTAAAATTAATTTGAGTATATTGTCATAGAAAAACAACTTTCTCATTTGAAGCAAGTTTGAGAATTAAAAGCAGAATCCAAACGGTTTCTGAGATACTCAGTCTTAAAATTAATGCAAAAAAATCAAAACTAAATGATCTTTTCAGTCTTATGAAATTAAATACAGAAAGTATTATACATTTTAAAACATTGCAAATAAAGAAGATTTATGATTTTTTTTAGAGAATTTCTTTACTGAATTATAGTTAGATTGGTAGGGAAAATGTGTTTGCAAGGTAGACATTGATCAAAGAGAGAGAGGTTTGGGGAAAGAGCCAGAACAAACCCCTCAGAATTCTCAAGGTGGTCAATAGAATGGGATAGGCAACTTGTGCTAACGATTTCAAAGCCAATTGGCTAATGAAAGGGGATGGGTAAAGACAGCGGGATATTCTGCCTTAGGTTACCAAATGAGCTATACTGCATGCCCCCCAAATTCATATGTTGAAGTCCTAAGCCCCAGTTCCTCAAACTATGACTGTGTTTGGAGACAGGGCCTTTAAGAAAAATGAGATCATGAAGGTGGGGCCTTACCTAATATGACTGGTGTCCTTGTAAGAAGAAGAGATGAAGACGTAGACAAGCATGTGAGCAGAAGAAAGACCACGCGAGGACACAGCAAGACATCAGAAATCTGAAGGCCTCAAAAGAATCCAACTTTGTTGGGGTTTCCAGCCCCCAGAGCTGCGAGAAAATAAATTTCTGCTGTTTGAGTTGCCATGTTTGTGGTGTTTGTTATAGCAGCATTATCTAACTAATACGCCTGGTTTGACATAAGCTCAGTCAGATCCGATATGAATGAAACTCGTGATACAATGCTTTAGACTCCTGGTTCTCGGAAACAGCAACTGGTCAAGTAAAAGTATTACTTGAATCAGTGTGACAGAATGTCTACAAATGAGACTTTTTTTTATTGTAAAATTATTCAATATTGTCAAAACTAGTATAATGCTTGATTTTATTTTAAAGCAATGTTTGTAAGTTGGCTAATGTGCAATATTATCTGTAATCCAAAATATTAATAGTATGACTTTCATTTAAAAATTTCTAGAAATGTCAGAGCCTCAAGAAAGTATGGATATTTTAGGGTGCCTGGGTGGCTCAGATGGTTAAGCGTCTGCCTTTGGCTCAGGTCATGATCCTAGGGTCCTGGGATCAAGTCCCACATCAGACTCCCTGCTAGGTGGGGAGCCTGCTTCTCCCTCTGCCTCTGCCTCTCTCTGACTTTCATGAATAAATAAATAAAACATTAAAAAAGAAGAAGGTATGGATATTTTAGATATGCATCTTTCTATTCATATATACTCAATCCCAGATTCTCTCTGTTCTCTGAAATCTATTCTATAATGGCAAAATTCTCGCAGATCCTTGCCCACCCCAGGGATAAAATGTATAAGGATCAGAGAGAGGCCTGGAACCTTGCTCAAAGTTAATATAAACAATAGTTGTCATCATGTTATCAGCAGTAAAGGCACTTAATATATGTTCTAATATTAAATATTGAATATTTACAACTACCCCCAAAAGAAAATACAAATCCCAACAAATAATTGTTGAAATGGTATTATTTTTTATAAATTTAGTTATATAAAATATTTTTCTAAAATTTATTGTTCTTGTTTCTTTAAAATTTATTTACTGTGTTCACGAGAATATTTTCAATTATGTATATGTGGTTTGCACTGTATTTCTATGGGATAGTGCTGATCTAGAAAACTGGGTTTCAGGTTCAGGTTGAAGGGCAATGAAAATTGACAGGAAGGGGGAAGGAAAGGGACAGTTTTGGAAGAATGAAGCCTTTCCTTGAATCTAAATAAGAAACTGAAGTTTGAAAGGAAAGAGGGAGGATGCTTATCAGAAGAGCATGGAAATCGATTCTGGGAAGTTTGCCCAAGAACAGAGAGGGCCGTCTGTCCTGGACTTGAGTGGGTGGATCTATGAAGGGCACTGTTTGTGAACCCAAGAACTGTGCAGGTGCTCAGAGGTGACCCAACACTCCTTTGATCAAAGACCTTCCTTAACTGCCCTCTGATACAATGCCACCCATCTTTTCCATTGGCATCTAGTGGGACTTCATTGCCAGCATCAAGCATTCCCAGTAGTAGGGACACTTATTTGTGTTGTAAAATTTGGCTCAGTCTTCCCGCACACCAGATTTTGTGATGTTATGAAGAAGGTGATGGCCCTAGATGACCGTTTGCTTGATGGCAGGAAGTTATCCCCACATGTACTGGCTGTAGATAAGAACTGAGAAAATCAGCAGTCCCTGATTGGTGAAAGACCTAGTGACACCCCAACTATATAATCCCTCAGGGCTACCCTCATTCACGCCATGAGTATGTCAATATGACTTCCAACGTACTGAACGTAAGAGGCGTTCCTATGTCTCTAACCAGTACACTCTAAAGCCCAGAGATTTGGCTTTACTCCTGTCACTTCTCCATTGGACCACTGCTAAAATGAGAATGAACATAACTTCTCAAAGTCAGGATTGCTTGGAAGGTGAAGATGTTTCCTCACTATGCTTCTCCCCGTCTCCTGTAGGGCCAGCCATTGCCCTTTTTGATGGTAGGGATGATACCTGATATTTATATTCCTTACAATACTTATCCTAATGCCCATTGCCAATGTGATGCCCCATACACATTTGCAGAATTTAACTGTCATGTAGACAAACCTAATTTCAAACCGCTGGTTTTGCTCAGCAAATTCCCAACCTCTACTTCAACATGGAGAATACCAGAGTATTAATACAGACAAGGACCCAGAGAAAGCATCACTCTTTACACTTGAAGTAGTCAAGGTTTCCTTGCAGAAAACAACTCTAGTGCCTACATCTCTGTACCTTTTGCAGGGAACACTCCTTGCTCTTTACCTTAAAAAGTAACTGTCAGTCTAGCTGATATTTGCCTGGTCAGCCAATAAGTAGCTGAGCTACAGGCCAGCACTGCCATTTTCACCCCACTTAGGACAGCAGAAAGTTAATCTGGCAGGTAGATTCTAAGCTACAGAACAGGGATTCTCAGCCTCGGCACTATTGAAATTTGGGGCCAAAGAGTTCTTTGTTGGGGAAGATTTCCAGTGCACTGGAAGCTGCTAAGCAGCATCCTTGCCCTCTATCCACTAAATACCAGTAGCATCCCCAGGTTTGACAATCAGAAATGCCTCCAGACATTGCCAAATACCCACTGAGTAATGAAATCACCCCCTAGTTGAAAAACACTGCAGCAGAGAAAGACAAGGTATAAAAGGAAGGTATTTTCTTGCACCATGATCTGAAAAAGGACATGAAATTGGTAAAAGGCAGACAGTCACTAAGCAATGGGACATTATCACACAGATACTCTGCTCTTTAAAATAACTCTATCAGAGCAAATTATAAGATTGGAAAAAATAATGACACCATATGGGGGGATCAGTCAAGCAACGGGTTACTTTGACCCACGTTGGAGCTAAGTAAGGAATGAAGTTAAATGCAGGGTAGCTTGATGATGCTTTTGCGCTCATCAAGAGTCCATGGGCTTCAAGAAAAAAAGAACTAAAACTCATTCACTTTGGATTCATGATAAAATTGGATCAGCTCAGTTCAAACAGTCCTGCCCATACTTTATGATTTAAATGCACACAAAGTTTCAAAGACCTAAATGCACAGCCAATTTATTTATAGTACTTTATAGAATAGAAACCCAAACATTGCAAATTCTGCTTCTGGTTCATGACTGTAAATGAATTCCAGAGTTTCAAACTTTGGGCAAAAATCGTAGGTTACTACTGCCAGAGCTTAGAAATCCTTTGCATACTCTACAGCAACTTCTTACGGTACACATCGTCTCCTTCTTTTTTAGGAACTACTTGAACAAATTCACCCGCCTTCTTACAAGTCCCTGGAGCCACTGTTTTCAGGGCTTGACCTGCCAACTGGAAAATGTTAAGTCATTTCTCCCCCATTGTACTAGGTTCTTAATAATATTGAACTGTAAGGCATAATTTGTAATTCCAGGTTATGAGTCCAAATGACGTGTGAAAAATACCCAACACTTATGATTGGGACCCCCTACTAAATTTGCGTAGCCTAGTGCAAAATGAAAGTGCATGGTCCTTTGTTCAGAAAGTATTAAACATTTCAGGAAGGTGGCAGCTGAGCATTAAACCAAGCCTGGGCCCCCAGCCTGGGAGGATGCTGTGTACCTGCATAGATCTCAGACCCTGCCGATGACCCTGAGGCCACTCACCACTGATCTTCTGTGCAGCCTTGGGGAGGTCCCTTAACATCTGTGCATTATCCCCTACCCCAAATGAATACATGGAAAATGGCCCCTTCTTAATCCAAATATGATGACTGTTAGTAAAATCTGTTACTTTTATTTATTTATTTATTTATTTATTTATTTATTTATTTGAGAGAGAGAGAGAGAAACAGCATGAGAGGGGAGAGGGTCAGAGGGAGAAGCAGGCTCCCCGCTGAGCCGGGAGCCCGATGTGGGACTCGATCCCAGGACTCTGGGATCATGACCCGAGCTGAAGGCAGTCGCTTAACCAACTGAGCCACCCAGGCGCCCCTAAAATCTGTTACTTTCATCCTCTTGCATTTGGCATGCTAGACTCTGAGGGCTGAGCTAGAATATTCATGAACCTATATTCAAACCATTTTCATTTCTGCCCAAATTCACTTCTACCTGGCTTACATTAATTTTCCCTTCGAATAAAGGAAGACTTAAATGGGGTGTCTACACCATCAATGTATTAGACCTATAAAGTAATGAGAGCATACTGTGGAGGCCACAGAGGAAAACCCCGCCTCGTTGTGCAGCAGGGCATAGACAGATATCATTATTTTTTGGAGTCAAGGATTTCTTTGCTGGTGAGTGTTTTTATCAGGGAGAAGAATATGACTGAGAATTGAGAGGGGCCCCTATCATGTGGTTTTTCTGTAAAAAGCCTGCTTGGAACACGTATAGTAGCAGTCATCAGCTAAAGAGTATGATATTATGTGAGCTTGTGGGGTTGACAAGGACAGTATCAGAATTTAGAATGCATGCATTCCTGAACGGAGGGAGGGAACGCTACCCAAGGCTCTCTTTGCTGTTTTATATACACCCCTTTATGGGGACCTAAGAACTAGAATTTAGGTCTGCTATAAAGTCTCTGCCATCCCTAAGCATGGATATGGTCTTAACCAGCTCAGGTTACTGTAACAAAACACTATTCACTCGGTGTTTATGCAAGAGCCATTTATTTCTCATGCCTCTGGAGGCTGTAAGTCTGACATCATGGTCCCGACAGGGGTGGGCTGGCGAGTGCCTTCTCCTGGCAGAGCAGGGATGTTCTGCTCTCTTCTCATAAGGACATTAATCCCACCATGGGGGCTCTTCCCTCATGACCTCATCTAACCTGGATCATCTCCCAGAGGCCCCACCTTCTAAGACCATCACACTGAGGGGTAGGATTTCAAAATATGAAATTTGGGAGGGCACAAGCATTCAGTCCATTACAGTGATTATCCAGAGGGAATTAGGCTTCTCCCTGTAATACTTTGGGAGGAGTCTCTCAGGAAGGTCAGGGATGTTGGTGCCATTTGTAAATGGGAGTCTAAGCAAGTGGACACAATCTGACCAAGGGAAGAGGCAGAGGTGTGTGCTGAACCTCGGCGGGAAGGATGGCAGGAGGCTGCTATGATTTCGGAATATTCAACCTCACCTGTTCCTTTCATTGGGTTCTGAAGAGTATGCGGAGCTAGCTGTCCTCCAAGAGATGCGGGTGCTGTTCAAAGTGGAATATCTCAGGCAATGTTCCTGGGCAGCACCCGCGGGAGCCATAAGTAAACACCAGCCCGGGGCAAAGGGCAATCAAGAATCACTCTTGAGAAGAAACTGAGGTCTATCTACTCACTATACTGGAGAGGGTCAAATTGCTGTCCAATGCTATCCCCCCATAACTATGTCCCACCAGGAAACTTGTGGGGCTGCAGGCATAGCTATCCAGAGGAGCAAACTGGAAATGTGAAGCTAATTAGAATTTGGGGGGGGGGGGCAGGGAGATGGGTGTTTTTGCGTTTATTGTTCCAACCATTTTGTTTCGTGCTCGTTTTTCTATAATACTCCTTAGGCCAGAGAAAGATTTTTCCACTTACTATCAGATGATGAAAGAGCATCGTGATATTAAAAGTGTGACTTGACCAGACATGTGTCACAGAGGCTGGTCCGGCATCTCAAAGCATCAATCCATCTCACACAGAGGTCAATGGACAGGCCCATCCCTCAGAGCACGTGGAGGCTGCTGATGACCGCGTGGCCTGCTTGATTTGTATTAGTGCTCTGAGTCATATTGATTCCTGAGACATACCTCCCTAGATTAACTCTCCCAGCAAACAGTACATTTGCCCCTTATTCTGTGAACACATATGAGATAAAAACATAATCACAAAATTAGAAAATATTAAAACTGACAGGTCCTTTCAAATTTTACCTCTCAATATCTATTTTTATTAAAAAAAATGGATGGAGACCCAATGGCCAATGGGTTTTAAAGGACCACACAAATATTAAGTGGCAGATCAGAAACCAAAACCCAAATATTCCTTCAATCCAATATACTTCCCAGATCCTAGAACTCAGAGCCCTAAATATTGTAAGTAATCTTAATGCAGTACTGTTTTATGTTTCAAAACTGGTGCTTTCCCAGATTTCTTCATTTCAATATTCCATGAAAAATCACTGATAGATAAAATAGGTGGGAAACAATGCTTTTGATGCTCTTTCCCTCAGTCATAGGATCATGCCAATTCGCCTTCTCTGAATTTTCCAAATCTCTCTCTCATTTTCATGACCACCATCTTAGTACAGGTATTTCTCATCTTACCACTTTGCCCCTCTCCACAGCCTCCAGAGTGAACACCATCCTTTGTGTAAGACACAGCCGTGGCTCCCCTCACATGGTGTCCCACTCTCATGTCCAAGCTGGCTGCCTCTTTAGCCTCACCACCCCCACAACCCAACAGTATACATTCCAGTGTAAATGTGTGGTCCGCTAGACACAGGAAGGTTCTAGCCTTGGCTCATTGTGTCCCTCCTCTTCATCTTGTCCTTTACTTCATCAACTGCTTTTCATTCCTTCAGAAAGTCTGTGCTGCCTGTGGGCCTCCCCAGTGTATGCCGTCTCACTTATATGCTCCCAGAACACCTCATCTGCCTGTCAACCTCGTCTGGCAATCATTGATTTCTGAACTGTCCTTCCATCGAGGTACACGGGGTATGCTGCCTGCCCTCTGTATCAATGCTCTATTTCTGCCATCTGATCTAACACCAGATGGATACTAGGACCATGTAGAAACATGCCTGGAACAATGGACATTTTCAATAAAAAAAAAATCTTTTTAATGAATAAAAATGAGAAACCATATTTTTAAACCAAATACAAAAATCCCCATTTGTACTCTTAGAGAAATATTCTCAACTTAATATATTTTAATAGTTTCAGGCCACAAAACTGTATGTTTTCTTTGTTGCTTTTTCTCTAGATTCATTGAAATATGATTGTCAAATAAAATTGTATATAATTAAGTTATACAACATGATGCTTTTGTTTTGTTTCCTTAAAGTGCATACATATACATTGGGAAATGATTATTGCAATCAAGCTAATTAACATATCCGTCACTTCACATAATTACCTTTTCTGTGGTGAGACCATTTATGATTTACTCTCTAGCAAATTTCAAGCATATAATACAGTTTTGTCAACTATAGTTACTATGTTGTACATTAGATCCCCTGAACTTATTCATCTTATAATCGAAAGTTTGTACCCCTTGACTGATATCTCCCCATTTCCCCCATGCCCCGTCCCCTGGCAAATACCATTCTACTCTCTGGTTCTATGAGTTTGACTTTATTATAGATGCCGCACATAAGTGAGATCATGCAGTATTTGTCTTTCTGTGTCTGGCTTATTTCACTTAGCATAATGTCCTCTAGGTTCATCCATGTTATTAGAATGTCAGCAGGATTTCCTTCATTCTTTATTGCTGAATAATATTCCATTGCATAAATGTATATCTATACCTTTTCTCTATACATTCATGCATCCGCAGACACTTAGGCTGTTTCCCTGTATTGGCTATTGTGAATAGTGTTGCTAAACATGGGAGTGCAGATATCGCTTGAGATCCCGATTTCATGTCCTTTGGATATAGAGCCAGAAGTGGGATTTCTGCATCACACGATAATTCTATTTTAACTTTTTAAGGAACTTCCATACTGTTTTCCATAGTAGCTGTACCAATTTACATTCCCACCAACAGTGCACGGGGCTCCCTTTTCTCCACATCCTCAAGAACACCTGTTATCTCTTGTCATTTTTATAATATCCGTTCTAGCAGCTGCGCGGTGATATCTCACTGCAGTTAGGAAGTTGTATTTTTAATTGAAATTAAAGTTTTCTATACATATTAATAAGCACATTCTGGGTTCCTTATTTTGTTTCAATTCAATTTTGTTTCAACTGAAAAAAAATAAGGTTATATTTGGACAGTTGCAAATACAGTACTAAACTTTCTGCCCGACACTATCGAGAAACTGCAAAAGGAAATTATACTAGGAGAGCAATTTTATGGCAGCAAAGAGTTCACAGTCCATGATATCTGCTCATTCTTCCAATTCGAGTGAGCAGAAAAGCTATTTTACCAAAGGATAATTATAAAATGAATTTCTTATCATTGTCCTATACTTCACCAGTTTTGATAATCACACACAAAAATACCTTCTGGTAATAAGAGAAGGATAAAAGTAACAAAAGATTTTGTGTAAAGGACATTTACTTTTCTAAGTTTTTCCTAGAAAAAAAAATGCAGTCCTTCGATTTCTTCATCTTTTCTATTCAGGTGTTAGAATAAAAAGCAGTACAATGATCAAATAACCTCCCACTGCCTTACGGTCTCCTTTCACATTTCTCCTGGGGCTCTCCATATAAAGGCCAATACACTCTGGAGACTATGGGTGATGACAAAGCAGGGAAAGTCGTTTAGAATAAAAGTAAAGCTGGTACTATTCTCTGAAGCAGTAGCATGAAAGCAAATGCAATTTAGATGGCAAAATTGTTCAGAATCTAAAAATACTATTCTGAAAATTAAAGAAATTGTAAGGACTGTACACTCATAAGTGTTGGTTGAACGAATCCACTTTTGAAAACCATTTTCAAAAGCTATATAAGTTCTACTTAAATGGGTTGTAAGTATTATATTCTAGGCACAGAGAATCATTTATAAGTTGTTTCGAAAACCAACTTCTAGAAAATTAAAAATGGGTTTAAGGAATACATTTAGTGTCTGTTAGAAATTTAGAGATTCAAGCTTCAGAACAAGTGAAAACCAATACAACTGGCATAAATATAGGAGGCAGAATATACAGAAGTCCCAAGTGGGTGTGGAGCAAATTTGACCTAAGGCTTATCTGAGGAGTAGCAGAAAATAACTCTAAGAAAATGGTATTTTAGTGGCCAGAGTTTTAACATTATAAACAAGGAACAAATTATGGAAGGAAGACATCAGAAAAAAAAATTCAGTTAAATCTTCTCTAACCCTATAAAAAAATAAGCTTTAGTTTGGGAATATATGAGTTAAACCATTAAACACATCAAGGTAGGTTAGTACTCACCCTATTTTATTTTTCCAAAGCTCATTCTAAATATCACTGTTTTTTACAGATAACACCAAGAAATTATATGTTTTGATACCTACAAAATTTTATCTTTGTCACTTTCTTTGGTTAAAGTTTTTTGTTATTAATTATTACGCTATATTGTTAATTATATTATGCTATATAAAATAGGAATTCCTTTGTTTATTTGACACTGATTTCTTTTTTTTTTTACTATCAAGGGAAACCCTCATGAAGAAAGGTTTACCCTTCAAACTCAGAGCAGATAGACATTGAGGTTAAGATGGAGAGTCAGTGATCTGTGCCTAGGACGGTGAGCATGTGTGTGTGTGTGTGTGTGTGTGTGTGTGTGTGTGTGTGTTTCAACCTTTTGTTTATACACAGACTCTCCTTTCTCATTCCAGAGTGAGCTCATCTTTCCTGGCTATTTTCTTACTCACAAGCAGCCCAGTTTCTTCTGGTTTGCAACTAGTTGGCAACAGTAAACAAGCCAGCAATGAGATACTTATTTAATATAACTGCACGTGTTTCCTGGGAATATTTGGGGCAAGGAAATGGTGAACAGGATAAAGCCACATGGCAGGGAGGTGTCATGGCAAAGGCTTCAGTAGGGTTCAGCCAGCTGGGAGACTACAAAGGGCAGGTCACTTGGGGGCACATGTGTCCCCACCCCTGTTGGGGAGGATCCAACCTGGCCCATAAAGCCAAAGATCTGGTTGGCACAGGGGTGGCCGTTAAACTCAGCTAAAAGTTAGGCTTATTGTGCTGATACTGTCAATTAAGACTCCTCTCCCAAAATAATTTGGCAAACAGAATGAATGCAAATCAGTCTTCTAGCAGCTAACTATTAGACAGTTTTACCACCCACTCCCGTGTGCTGCTATTTCAGAGCTCAGAGGCAGAGGGAGGCCGTTGGAGGATTATATAACGCTAATTGTGTAGACAGGCTATAATTCCGGAGGTTTCTACCTTCATCCTTAGAACCATTTCCATAGTCAGCTCATGAGAAAGCAATAAAGTGGCCCACAAATAATGGGGTGATAAGATTACTTCATAAAGAAGAAAAAGAGAGAAGCTTTCATTTACTTTTATACGTTTTACTTTCTTCATAGTTACACCTATAGTTTAGGAAAATTCATATTGAATCTGCCATTAGATGACCCCAGTAGCAATTTGACTGTGGCCTGCATGTTCTGGGTAGGTTCACCCACACACAAGCTCTGATTTCTGTCCCACACTTACTGCTGTAAGCCATTGCCTTCGTGGCTGAAGAACATGCTCACCCCTCCAAACACCCAAAAGCAGGTTGCTGGAATCCCTAACTACCTTCCAATCTGTATATATGACCCCAAGCTCCTTGCTGGAGGGACTGTATTTTTGTATCCACTTTGAGGATTTAATATACTAGATCATAATAGTGAAAAAAAACTGTTGTGAAACAACAATAGAACAAATTCAATTAGGAGTAAAAACCAGCCTATTTGTTTACAAAACATTCAAGATGTTGATGAACATATTGACACCAAACAGGTAATCAAATTTATACAAGATAAAGCTTCTTTCCTCCCAAAAGGGCCACAAATTTAACACTTACTTCAAAGTGAAAAGCTGGGCTGGAAATCCAGCTGTATAGCTTTGAATTCATGCATTTGCCTTTTTTAAGCATGGGACTCTGCAATAAACAAGACAGATAAGACCCTTCATGGATTACATGTTCAAATGTTGGCAGCAGGAACAGAGAGAACAGAAAAATACTTCATTATGGAATAGAATGACAGTGATAGCTCTGATGAAGGCAACAAGAACCAGAGCGAGAAACCGATGGACCAGGAAGGAGGTGGGTGCCTGGCAAAGGCGATTTGGAGAAGGTTGCCTCTGAGCTGAGATATGAATGTGGGGAGGCAGCAAGACTTACGAGCATCTTTGGGGAGCACTGCCAGCTGAGGAGCCATAGAGCCGAGGCTCTGACAAAGAACACAGGCCACGTCATGTGCTCCAGGAGCATCCAGAGGGCCAATGTGGCGGATGAAGCAAGTGAAGACAATGGCGGTATGAGATGGAGCTGGAGGGCCAGGCCCACAGGCCCATGTAGGGCCTTGCAAGCTCTAGTAAGGAGTTCAGAACTTTTTCCAAGTGTGATGGAAAGCCACTGGAGGCCTCTGAGCAGGAGAATAAGATCCAATGTAGGCTTCAAACAGATCATTCCTTACCGTGTGTCTGTGCCCTAATCTCTTCTTACAAGACAACCAATTACATTGGATTAGAGCCCACCCTAATGACCTCATTTTACCTTAATTACTCTTTTAAAGGCCTTTTCTTCAAATACAATCACATCCTGAGGTTCTGGGGGTTAGGACTTCTACATAGACATTCCAAGGGGACACAACTCAGCCCATGATATGGGATCCACAGAGTTCTGATGAGAGACGATCATGCCTGAACTAAGGTGTTGCCATGGAGGTGATAAGAAGAATCCTCACTTAGAACATGTTTAGAGATAATTCTGATCGGCTTTGCTGGTGCTTGGATGCGTTGTGTGAACAGATGACTTCAAGACTGGGGCTGTGGAAACTGTTAATGGCAGAGAAAACGTGGAGAAGGATCATGTTGTGGAGCAGGGATTGATGGAGGATAAACTCCAAGTTCTGATCTGGACGTGTCGACTCTGAGATGCTGAAGCAGCTGTCTAGAGTCTGGAGGTGGGTGGAGGGCTGGGAAGCAGATGGGCTAGAGATAGATGTTTGTGATTCATGGGGTGATAGATCATGACTCAAACCAGGGGACCACATGAGGTCCCTCAGGCGGCTGATGTCACTCAAGAAGAGGACTGAGCACTGCTGCCTTGGAGGATTCAGCTACTTGGAGAGCAGGAAGAGGAGGTAGGACCATCAAAGAAGACTGAGAGGTGAGGAACACCCAGGAGAGAGGAAGAAAGAAATCAAAGGAGTTGTGGTGCCCTGGGAGCTGAGTGAAAAAAAAGTCCCAAGAATGAATGTAGGGTGAGCTGTGTCCAAGGCTGCTGACATTGAATAAAAGAAAGTGTGGTTTGTCAACGTGGACCCTGTGATTTGAGTAGGGAAAGATGAAAGCTGTCTAAGTATTTTTACATACTGTGTGCATTGGAAAACTTTCAGAACCATGGGGCCTTTATACATTTCTATCACCTCACCTCTTAGATCAACCCTGAAAAGAGAGTTCTGAATGCCCACCGACAGTCCAAGCCATCACTGTGTGCAGGGGTCTCTACGTAAGCAGGAGTCAACAGAATCCCACACAGAACCCCAGAGCTCAACTGTGGTAGTGGTTACACAGGGTGATCCTAGAGGAAGCCGGGCTCCTTAAAGGGAGGGGGTGAACAAAGAAAGAGGAGTTATTATCTACCTGCACATTTCAAAGGTTGGGACTAAAGGGGAGTAGAGCCGAGTTTGATCATCAGACAGTCACGCCCTGGAGCGTGCAAGCAGCCCAGGTTTTACGTCTGTGGACAGAACCCAATGTACTTCATAAAGGTCCTTGATGACCAAGTCCTGACGATAAAACAGTTAAAGGAGCAGAGATCTCTTTTATTGTACTCACGTAAAAAGTACTGCACCATTCTTCCTGACCTCCTTTAAAGCAAACAATGGCAATGACAGAAGCCATTTTTAACTTTTTATTCGGATTTGTTTTTTTATGGATATACAGGGGATTGCAAAAAAATGTACATGGAGGGCCTATGCACCCCACCCCCAACCTCTGCCAATAAAAACACCTTGCATAACTATATTGCAGTGTAGACTTTCTCTCCAAGTCAAGAAACTGGCATTGATACAATCCATAGAATGTGCGCAGATTTCACCATTTATACATGCACTCCTGTGTTTGTAAGTCCATGCAGTTTCATCCCATGTATCACTCTGTGTAACCACTACCACAACAGAGGTACTTTCTCTTGTCACCCACAACACATCCTCTCATCACCCCTTTAGAGTCACACCCTTCCCCTTCCCCCACCATCCCTAACTCCTGGCAACTGCTAATGTGTTCTTTACATCTAAAATTGTTATTTCGTGAGTGTTCCATCAGTGAAATCCTGCAGTATGTGTCCTTTTGAGACTGACTTTCTCCACTCAGCATAATTTCCTTGCATTTCATCAGAGCAACGATCAACTGCTAATTCCTTTTTATTACTGAATAGTATTCCATGGTTTGCATAACTGTTTGCATAACCCATTGGACATTTGGGTTGTTGGCCATTATGAATAAAGCTGATACAAACATTTGTGTCCAGTTTCCTGCATGAAAATGAGCCTCCATTTCCCTATGATAAATGTTACCAAAGTGCAGCTGCTAGGTCACATGCTAACTCATTGATTCATTCTGAAGGGAACTGCTGATGCAGAATCCACTGTTAATAATATCTCACTAAATAGAAGCTGATTTTGTGGTGCTACCCTTTTCCTTTTTCTGCCTCCTAAATATTTCTTTCCAATCTCTGCAATCCTAAATTAGTTACCCTGCCTCAACTTGTGCCTTGACTATTGCGAGAGCCTGCTAATTATTTCCCTGTCTTTCGTCTTTCCTTGTCCAACAGTGGGAAAAATATCTGGAAATGGACTTCAAGAGAAAGGAGTGATATAAACCTGCCAGTCCCTAATGTAACATTGAGAGCCACAGCTCATCTCTCCCAACTTCGATCTCACCATCCCACCCCAATCTCCTACACTTGCTCTCTAAATTGGATCACTCAGACATTCTTTTGATTCTTTAGCAGGGCATGTTTTCTCTCATCACTGTGTAATTGTGTATACTATTCCTTCTTCCCAGAACACCTTCTTCTCCCACTTAACTGCACTTTCTACCAACTCATTTGATAACTCTTATTGATCTCCCAACTGACAGCTTCCTCTGGGAAGCCTTCTCTCTGACCCCTAAATTTAGGTCAAATGACTCTTCTATGCCCCATAGAACCTCAGACTACAGTCCTTCTTAGAGTTTAAGTGCCTGTCTATGTGTCAGTGTCTTCCACTAGACCTGCACTCCCCCAAGCGGCAGTTACTACCCACAGGTGACTATTGGGCACTTGATATATGGCTAATCCAAATCAAGATGTGCTGGCTGTGTATACACCAGGAGACATCAGCAAGATGGCTGAATAAGATGTCCCTCATCGTATCACCCTCTCAACAACAGCAATCTAGCATCTACCCACAGACAAAAGTGCCTTTGTGAAAACTGTGGGAGTCAACACCATAGGGCAACAGAGCCAGAAAGAGTCTTGCCCACCGTGTGTCTGGTAATCTTGGTCCCAGTTGTGGACTATGCAGTGGTCTGTGAACTGATCCCAGGCACTCTTAGCTGTGGTCCAAGGGTCCCTGGAGAATAATGGCTTAGACAATCACCCACAGATAAGAGAGACTTTGTGGAAATCCAGTCCAGTCAAAAAGTTCCAGCATAAGGTTATAGCTAAAAATTCTGAGTTTGAACACACTGGGGAGAAGAAGACCAACAGTCTGACTTCCATGCCACCCCTCCTCCAAGGAGGTGGAGTTCAGTGCCACGAGAGCCCTTATCGGTCCATGACTTCGCCCATGTGGAAAAATGAGATCATTTGAGTGAATGACTAGCTTCCTGAGCTGTGGGATGCTGCCAAAGAGGCACATTTCTCTTTCTGCCCCATCCAGAGTACTGAGTCATGAGCTGCACAACTCGAGGAGGAGGAGGGTGGGAGTGAGTAGCTGGGAGAAGAGCCAAAAAACAATTAAAAAGATGGTATTGGTAAGTCTGTATCTATTGGTAATTACTCTAAGTGTAATGGATTATATTCTCCAATATAACAAAATAGAGTGGCTGGATGGACAAAAAAATAAGACCCAACTAAATGTTTCCTACAAGAAATTCACTTCTGCTTTAAGGATACATACACATTGAAAGTGAAGAGACAGAAAAAGATGTAGTAGGCAAGTAGAAGCCAAAACGGTAGCTATACTTATATCAGACAAAATAGATTAATTCATAATAACAAGAGACCAAAATGGTCATTATATGATGATAAAGCAGTCAATTCATTAAGAAGATATAAAAATCATAAATGCATATATAACCAACATCAGGGAACCTAAATATATTAAGCAAATACTAACAAATCTGAAGGGAAAAATAGGCAACAATACAATCATCGTAGAGGACTTCAATATCCACTTTCAATGATAGATAGATCATCCAGACAGAAAGTCAATGAAGAAATGTTGAACTTCAACTATGCTTTAGACCAAATGGACCTAACAGGTATCTACAGAATACTCCATCCAATAGCAGCAGAATACACATTCTTCTCAAGTGCATAAGGCACATTCTCCAGCATAGATCATATAAATCAGGTCATAAAACAAGCCTTAGCAAATTTAAGAAGATTGAAATCATACCAAGTAGTATTTCAAACCACAATAGTATGAAATTAAAATCAATAACAAGAGGAAAACTGGAAAAATAACAAATATGTGAAAATTAAAAAACACATTAATGATACATTAATAATCAATGGATCAAAGAAGAAATCAAAATGGAAATCAAAAAAAATCTGGAAACAAATGGAAATGAAAACATACCAAAACAAACGGATGCAGCAAAAGCAGTTCTAAGAAGGACGTTTATAGCAGTAATTGCCCTACTTTAAGAAAAAAATAAAGATCTCAGACGAACAACCTAACATTATATGTCAAGGAATTAGAAAAAGAAAAACAAACTCAGACGAAAATTACCAAAAGGAAGGAAATAACAAAGATCAGAGCAGAAATAAATAAAACAGAGATCAGAAAAACAATAGAAAAATCAACAAATTAAGAGTTTTTGGTTTTTTTTTTTAAGATTAAACTGACAAAACTTTAACTAGACTGAAAAAAAGAGTTAAGACTTAAATAAAACCAGAAATGAAAGTGGAGACATTACAGCTGAAACCACAGAAGTACAAAGGGACTACTGTTGACAATTATAAGAAAACGAATTGGACAATCTGGAGAAAATGAATAAAGGCCAAGAAACATACAACCTACAAACTAAATCATGAAAAAATAGAAAATCTGAACAAACGAATAAGAAGTAAGGAGATTGAATCAGTAATCAAAAACCTCCTAACAACAACAATAAAGGCCCGGGACAAGACAGCTTAATGGGTAAATTCTATCAAACATTTAAAGGATTAACACCAATTATTCTCAAACTACTCTAAAAAATTGAACAAACCCCAAAATCATTTTATGAGGCAAGCTTTACCCTGATATCAAAGCCTGATAAGGACACTACATAAAAAGAAAAGTACAGGCTAATATTCCTGATGAATATAGATATAAAAATTCTCAACAAAATATTAGCAAACTAAATTAAACAATACATTAAAAGGATCATACACCAGGATCGGGAGGGATTATCCCTGGGATGCAAGGATGTTTCAACATATGCAAATCAATAAATGTGACACACCACATTAATGAAAGATAAAAATCATATAATCATCTCAGTAAATGAATAAAAGCATTTGGTAAATTCAATATCCTTTCATGATAAACACTCTCAATAAATTAGGTATAGAAGAACCTACCTCAACATAATAAAGACCATATATGAAAAGCCCACAGCTAACTTAGATTCAACAGTGAAAGTTTGAAATTTTTCTTCTAAGATCAGGAACAAAACATGGATGCTCATTCCTTCCATTTTTATTCAACACAGAACTGGAAGTCCTAACCAGAAAAATCAGGCAAGAAAAAGAAATATAAGGCATCCAAATCAGAAAGGAAAAAGTAAAAATGTCTCTGTATATGATAGGATTTTACATTTAGAATATACTGAGGCATCCACAAAAAAACTCTTAGAACTTATCAATGAGTCCACTAAAATTACAGGATAGAAAATCAACATAAGGAAATTAGTTATGTCTCTATACACTAACAATAAAATATCTGAAAAAGAAATGAGGAAAACAATCTCACTTACAATAGCATCAAAACAATAAAATATTTAGGAATAAATTTAACCAAGGATGTGAAGGATCTGTTCACTGAAAACTATAACGCTTTGATAGACTGAACTGTACAACCACAAATAAATGGAAAGGTAACCCATGAGCATGGATCAGAAGAATTAATCTTGTTAAAATGTCAATACTACCTGAAGCCATCTATAGATTCCAAGCACTCTCCATCAAAATTCCAATGGCAGTTTTCACAGAAATAGAAAAAAAAAATCTTAAAATTTGTGTAGAACTACAAAGACCCCAAATAACAAAAGCAATCCTGAGAAAACAGAGCTGGAGACATCATACTCCTGGTTTCAAATTATATCACAAAGTTACAGTAATCAAAATGGTATGGTACTAGCATAGACCACTGGAACAGGATTGAAAGCACAGAAGTAAACCCTTATATAGAGTCAACTAATATTTGATAAGGGAACCAATAACAATGGAGAAAGAAAAATTAACTGAAGAAAATTGATAAATAAATGGGAAAACTGAAATCACATGTGGAACAATGAAACTGAACCCCTATTTTACACCACTCACAAAAATCAACTCAGAATGGATTAGAGACAAACATAAGACCTAAACCACATAACTACTAGAAGAAAACATATGGGAAATGCTCCTTGACATTTTTGGATACGACACAAAAGCCCAAGCAACAAAAGAAAAATAAATGCTATACTAAATGGGACTACAGCAAACTAAAAAGGTTATGCACAGCACAAGAAACAATCAAAAATGAAAAGGCAACCTATGGAATGAAACAAAATATTGGCAAATCATCTACATGATAAGGGGTTAATATCCAAAATATATAAGGAACTCATTCAACTCAGTAGCAAAATAAAACAAATGATCTGATTTAAAAATGGCAGAGGACCTGAATAGACATTTTTCCAAAGAAGACATAAAAATGACCAACAGGTATATGAAAACATACTCAGCATCACTAATCATCAGGGAAATGCAAACCGAATCCACAGCGAGACATCACCTCACACCTGTTAGAATAGCTATGATCAAAAGGACAAGCAATAACAAGTGTTAATGAGGATGTGGAGAAAAGGGAACTTTGTGAGTTATTGGTAGAGATGTACATTGGAATAGCCATTATGGAAAACAATATGGAGTTTCTTCAAAAAATTAAAAATAAAACTATTGTATGATCCAGCAATCCCACTTGTGGTTACAGATCCAAATGAAGTGAAATAAGCCCAAAAAGATATCTGATATCTACACTCCCATGTTTGTCACAGCATTATTCAAAATAGTGAAGATATAGAAACAACCTAAGTATCTGACTATGAATGAAAGGATAAAGAAAATGTATATATATAATGGAATTTGCTATATATTCTTCAGTCATGAGAAAGAAGAAAATCCTGTCATTTTTGAGAACATGGATGGCATTATTCTAAGTGAAATTAGTCAGACAAAGACAAATACTATACGATCTCACTTATAATGTGAAATCTGAAAAAGCCAAACTCATAGAAACAGAGTAGAGTGGTGGTTGCCAGGGGTTGGGAGTGGAGAAAGTAGGGACATGTACAAAATTTCAGTTAGAAGATGAATAATCTCTGGGGATTGAATGTACAGCATGGTTGACTATAGTTAAAAATTCTGTATTATATACTTGAAATATGCTGAGAGAGTTGATCTTAAATTTTCATACACACACACATAAAGACAATTATGTGAGGTGATGGAAGTTAACCAACCCTATCGTGTAATAATTTTGCAACATATAAGTGTATCAAATCATTATGTTGTACACCTTAAACTGCCACAATGTGATCTGTCACTTATATCTCAATTAAACTGGGGTGGGGTGCAGAATTCTTCATCCAAAGTGGTCTGCAATAGGAACAAAGATTGAAGAAAAATTTAAGATGGAAATAAATTAGTAGGATTTGGAAACAAATAAATATACACCAGATTTGGAAGATATAGTACCCCCCAAAGAAAGAGAGCGAGACTATTTCAGTGATAACATTTTGGTTATATATGGTTTAATATATATTTGGTTATATATGGTTTAATAAAACATATTATTAAATGAATTTTACCTGTTTCTTTTTAGTTTTTTTCAATGTGACTACTGGAGAATTTAAATATACTTATGTGGCTCATAATATACTTCTATTGCACACCCCACACTAGACTATTACCTCTTTAGGAATATATATGTTTTTCTTCATCAACTTATGCCCTGTACCCAGAATAGTCCCTGAATATTTAATAAAGGAAGAAAGGGAGGAAGGAAGGAAGGAAGGAAGGAAGGAAGGAAGGAAGGAAGGAAGGAAGGAAGGAAGGAAGGAAGGAAGGGAGGGAGGGAGGGAGGGAGGGAGGGAGGGAGGGAGGGGGGAGTGAGAGAGACAGGGAAAGGAAGGAAGGATGGTGGAGGGAGGAAGATAAAGAATCAATTCTACATTGATGAAATTTACAAGACTAGGAATGATTCCACATATATAAATTAATTTGCCAAGTATAGAATAAAGGATTCTTCCCTTTCCTTGACCCTTCTGCCAGAAATAAATTGACAAGCAGCTGATTTATTCAGGAAATTGAACATGAAGATGCTGATAATTTTGCATTGTATCTCCAGGAACATTAAGAAATGATTCTTTTCTTGGAAGGATTTGGCAAAGTGTATCACAGAACTGGACTGTGAAAATCTACCGACGGTTTTTGGTCAATGTGGGCAAAAAAGCTTCCATCACATGCAGCTGGAACTCTATTTGGGGATGGCAGTGCCGGGGTCCACGCCCCGCCCCATGGGCCTCACCCCCTGGGAGGTGGATGCCAGTGGATTTCTTAAATGCCAGAGGTGGCTTTTCTCCAGTTGTTCACCTCTCCTGGGTTATTTTTGAAGAATAATGAACCAAGATGACTCACCCACAGCCCTTCAGGAAATGAACAAACCTAAGTGTCATTAATGTATGGTTTGCAGAACCAACGTTGGAGAAAAAGGAACCCTCCCTGCTTCTCGATCCCTTTAGCAGACTTCCTTCCACCTCTGTTTTCACGTCTAGTGAAGGACTCAGCCCTGTCCTGCCATCAACAGGAAGACAGTCAAGATGAAGGAGACACACAAAACTTTCTCTTCTATTTTTCTTTGTGTTTAAGAAAATCCTTGAGTGAGTTCCCAGTGACTGTTTGCCATTCCTGTATTTTTATCCCCTACCTTTATATATCTCTTTCCATTCTTAGCTTAGTCTATAAATATTTTTTTGAATTTCTAAACTGAGCATATATTGCCATTCATCCACTTCTTTGGTATCTGTGGCCAGAATTGCTCTGTGTTCACCAAAACCTGATTTCTCCGCACCTTAGCATATAACTAGATAAGACTTCTCAAACTTCCTCATAGTTCGATGGGGCCAGTGGTCTTTACCAACCTAGCACAGGCCAGTCACATCCATATCTGGTTCTTATATACTCCCCACATCATCTTTCCATCTCCATACTTCCAAGAATCAGAGGCTCCAGCAGGGAACTCTGAGGCCCCTAGGGATGGTGAGCCACAAGATAAATGAGCCTCATTTTCTGAAATACTGCAGGAATGGCCACTGAACAGTTATGTGGAGAAAGTTCTTCTTCCCGAATCTCTACTATGGAGGAAGTGGATGGAGGACTGCTGATGTGTTGATTCCTGCTGGCCAACACTACTAGGGATCAAGAAAGAATAAGCTCCCACAAGGGCTGGCTGGTTTTCCTGCTGGGATCAAAGGAAAGAAAGACCCTACAGCGGGAGCTATGCATAGTTGGAAAAGCCACCTGCTAAGAGAAAGAGCTAAGGTGCAATGGTCTCAGCCACAAATGCCCAATAAAGCTTTCCAGTGAAATAAAGAATCTTAGCTTTGTAGCAAAGGTCAGGTCAAGGACATCAACAAAGTCTATTATTTCAAATAAACCCAAGCTGTCATTACACTGAGAGTCATGGGGTCAAGGATACCATGAAATCAATCAGACTTGATGATTATGAAACAAACCCTGGGTGTGGTTATTAAGGCATATGGAACTAACTAGAAGCAAATTCATGAGAAAACTTCTAAATTTGAGGGAATGTTACTGACAAATAAACTAAGCTCAGTTTTTACTCTTTTTCTTTTTGTTGCATAAAACAAGCTTTGGGCCCCTAAACTCACCTGAGCAGGAAACAGACAGCAAAACCTGTGCAATATTCAGGGAGAACATAGTCACCACCCTCACTTCGGGAGCAGCCTTGGGGGAGAAGGGGCTCAGGGCACAAGCTAATAGATACTCTCCCCAGAGAACAGCACAAGGGTCTTCTCAAGTAATGACATGCATGCCCTGGACAGGGCTGTGTAGTGCCTGTCTCCTTTTCTAAATGAGTCCTATCATGATTATGCCATCCCTTATGTGCTACTGTATGCTGAGTGTGGGAGAGGTCTGCACACCATCAGAAGATTCTGGATATTGTGGCTGCTTGTATTTGGGCTGAGTATGTCGGGAATGTGTGAGTGTGCTCTGTGCTGGCCAGAAGACTGGGTGTATGTTTAATGACTGACAGACTGGAACATGGCAGATACCTGGATGCCTCCATGAAACCATTTTCCTTCTGCTGAGCACATAACTGGTTGGCATGTCCCAGTCTGTCTTGCAGATAGGAGTAGCCATCTGACAGCTCTGATCAGAGAATGTGGGCAGAAGTGATGGTTCCTCCTTTTAAGATTGACTCATGAGATCCTCCCACAACAATCTTCCAAGCTTCCTCTTTTTCTCGCCTGCTGGACAACACGGAGATTTAGCAGAGGGCACCTGGGCTCCAGAAGCCACAAAGTAGAAGTGACTGGGTCCCTGATTTACTACATGGAAGGCTGCTTGCTGAATGTCCACCTTGTTTTGTTACATGAGGGAGAAATAATCTACTATGTTAATCCACTGACATTTGGGGATAGTTTATTATAACAGTAATACTGACTACTCTATCTGATAAAAACCTCTTTACCAAATTTAATAGAGGTAGTAGGAAAATATATTATATCATTGGGTCCTACCATAAAATTCTCATAATTATGCAACAGCTGGGTGTTCTCAGGAATCTGGAAACCAACAGAAGTATAATTTGGTCCGTTGGAACTTTTCTAAAGGACCAGAATTTGTAAAAAATTGACTAAGCACACACTCCCTAAGAGAAGTTTTCTGATAGTCATAAAATTCAAGAGTAAGAGATGGTCCCTGGCCCCAAGGTGCTAACAACCTAGTAAGAACCACCTTACATCCACTAATACAAGTACATTTATTACCTGGGTATTTTCATTTCCAAAGTCCCTATCATATGACAGACAAGGACAAAAGGATAAGCAAAGTGCTTTCCAAAAACATGAGCAGGTTGCAAACTAAATTCTCTTTCATTTCAAGCCTGTTCCTACCCTCTCAGTGCCATCTTGCAAGTGAACGATGAATGCCAAAAAACAGACACCAGGAAGAAGAGAGGGAGAGTCAACAGGAGAAAATCCTCAGTTTAGTAATTGGCTTTGATTGCTCTTCCTGCTAACCCCTCCTAGAACATTAGTAATTGTGTACTTATGTGATTCTGCAACTCCAGAACTCGATTGGATTTCTAAGAATGATACAAAGGGGTTAAATGACTAGATCATGCATTCCCAGTCCAAAATGAAAGAGATTAAAATCCAAGCTAATTCTAAATTTTGCATTATCACTCCAAGGAGGCTATGTTCGAGCCTCCTGGAGGTGGCTCGATTAGCAATTTCCTTACATCTTCAGCCATTATTATCAAGGAAACCTACCGTTAACTTGGTACTCTTCCTTAAGGAGAGTGTGGGTCCAGCCCCCGCCCCCCGCCCCCTCATGCATTCAGAAGAGCCCAATCCTCTCATTACTCTTTTCTCACACTGGAGTAAATAAAGCCTCTTAGGTGATGCCGCTTAATGCTACATTTTAGTCAACCCAAAGGCTTCCCCATTCCCCGATTACAAATACTGTACCTGAGCTCACTACACATGTGAACTTCCTATTCCATTTTATATCCTATTGTAGGTTTTGTTCCATGACTTTAAAATCTTTACCTAAGTATCTTCAAATAGCAAATAGCAAAGAAATATTTTAGGCAGCAGGAATAACTCATGAGCAAAACTGCTGAAGGCAGAGGGAATGGGGGAATATTATTGTACTCTTTTAGAGGGAAAGGAATAGTGAAAGGCAGAGGGGAAGAAAGCCAAGCAGGGACTGGAGAGAAGTTGTTTGCATGTAGGTTTTTCACTTGAAGGTGAAATGCTTTAGCTTGTTATCCATCAAAAGAACACAGAATTACTTTACGCTGGGAAGGAAATGTGGGACAAAGGCAGAAGTTGCTATGTATCTAAAACCACGTGAAGCATGGCAATCTGAACTTACAGGGTTAAATGTGCAGATAAATACATAGAATTGTCAGTGCCTTTGATTAACTTGAAAAGTTATTATTATAAATGAGTAAGACATGACCAGTCCATGGCCTGTTTTATCCTCTTCTGCAGCAAGCCACAAGACGTGCCTGAGCAGGGTCCTGAGTCTGCAGGACTCCCAGGCTGAGCGTGCTGTCAGGGCAAACACAGCTAGGGGAGTTACACCTGCATCTGACCCTGGGTCTTGGCTTCGTTATAACACAAGAGCCCTAGGAGTGATGTTTGTTGTTAGGGTTCATTTCAGTTCTAACATCCATGACTCACTGCCAATTCATTTGTTTCCAAATCTAGTAAGACTCCTGCTGGTGCTCATGAATTACATGTTTTAGTTCCTTCTTATGGATTTTCTGGAACACACTTTCAATGGCTGTTCTAGACTGTTTTGCTTTCCCTTGTTTTAACAGAACACTTCTTTCCCCTAGGATCTAAACCTGTGTTGCTTGCTAATTAATTAGGCTTCTAGTTAATTATAAAGGAGAAAGCTGCTTTGATTGAATCCTTACAATTTGAGGTCTAGCTAGGTCTGCAGAGTCAGCACTTTTGCCTGCCCTGCCTCTACTCTGAACCCTCTCTCCCATCACTCACGTGGGTCTGAGGTTTTCTCTCTGTTGTGTTCTTCATTCCTGCCTTGGATAATTCTCACGCCTGTGCTCAAACTCTCCAACTTCCAAGGTCCCGTCCTAGCCCTGCACTCATGTTCATCCCAGCTCAGCCTCTCGCTCTGCACCCCGCCCCCAGTCTACTGTTAACATACGCATAAAAACAGAAACAACAATGGTACCTATGCAAACCTGAGCTAATCTCCCTTCCCATTACCTTCTAACCTGAATTAACATCTTTTCCATCAGTAACACCTTGCTCACATCCCTTTCTTTTTTTAAAAGATTTATTTATTTGAGAGAAGAGAGTGAGCAGGGGAAGGGACAGAGGGAGAAGGATCACGAGAGAGAGAGAGAGAATCTCAAGTGGACTCTGAGCTAAGAACGGAGCCCAGTGAGGGGCTCAATCTCACAACCCTGAGATCATGATCTGAGCTGAAATCAAGAGTTGGACGCTTAACTGACTGAGCCAACTAGGTTCCCCATCACATCTCTTGCTAATACAAGTTTTTCTCCAATATCCCAACTCATCACCTAAGAAAGGGACCCAAAACATTCCTTACTATTCACAGTGATGTCCAGGTCATGGTTCTACCACCATCACTTGAAAGACCATTCTATCAGAATTCAGCACCATGTGTCCAACAACCCAATATGCACCCCCACTCTATCAGCTCCCTGTTGCTCAGACCCTCTGCTGCCAATGTCCATACTTAACTTACCCGAGATTCATATGGCACATTTGGCAAATGTACCAGACAAGGCTCTCCAGTGAAAGGGCCCGATCATCAGTATTTTTAACTAGTACTGATATGATTAAGAAATGCTGTTATTGTCTTAATAGTCATAAGGATATATGGGCCAACTGCTCCATAGTAGCTAGTCCACCCACAGCAAGTTCTGTAACAGGCCTAAGGCAGACATTTAAAATGAGGATAATAGGAGTCCCCTTCTCATCACTGTTCTGTGAGAACTAATTATGGAAATTGCTTACCACAATGTCTGGTGTCCAATCACACACACACACACACACACAACACCTCTCCCCACCTGTGCAGGAAGTTCCAACAAGGACCTCAGGCCCCAGTCCTGTGCCTCCCACATCCTGGCCTCATAGTCATTGGTCTTTGTGACTCTGAAGACCTGCAGTCTCTTTCAGGTTTTATAGGCAAGTCTACCTCCAAAAAGTCAAGAAAGAGAATTGCAGAAATAGAATATAGGGAAGAAAAGCACAAGGTCTATGATCAACAAACAGGGATTTCAAACTGTGGTTTTACCACTTAAAGATAACTAGCTTTAGAAAAGCTACTTAATGTTTTAATGTCCCAGTTTCTTCAAGTGTAAAGTGGTGATTTACGAAAACTTGCTTCAAGAAGTTGTAAGAATTAAGTCAGGTATTAATATATGTAGTATTTACCAGACATGAAGTAGATGCCTGCCCAAATGTTGCTGATGGGCTCTATGGCATACATTGAGGCTCATGTTGGGGAAATATATTTAAAAATAAAATCTTTTATCAACCCCCAAACTTCTCCACAAAGGTAGAAGAGAAAGGAAACCATTTTATTATTGAGTAAGTATTAAAGCAGAACATTATGTACATCACAGACAATCTTCTAGGAAATTGCAAGGAAGACATCTCACCTTTATAGAGCCAAGCAGGTACAACCAACTACATATGTGTTCTCAAGAGGAGCACTAACCAGTCCTCAAGTGAGAGGACTTGACAGCACCTTGGTCACAAAGACCTTGTCCTAGATTCACCTGGTAATTGGGGTGACTCTGTGTTGGCTAACTGGCTTTGTGCAGAGGAGAAATAAACTCCTCCTATCTTTCTATCTTCATAACAGGAGGTAGTTTGGCAACTTGGAGCAAGAAGCTCACCGAAGTTATGCTCCTACCCTCCCACAGAAGCCAGGAGATGGGGTGCTATCTTCCTCGATGACTGCATTTCAGAAGGATGGTTTCCAGGTCTCTAAGAAAGACAATCGTGGCTCATGAAGCTGTCCAGGGTCTTACTCAGTTTTTATAAAGGTCTACATGTGTTGCAAAGAGATGGGGAAAGAACTTAGAAGTTTTCTATAGTAAAAGCTCTAGAAAAAGGGAAGAAGTAAATCTCTTCTCATATTTTCAACAGACAGAATTAGCCTCTTAGTTAAAATTTTGTATTTGCCCTCACAGCAGGTTAGCTATAAAGAGGAGAGAAGAACTCTAAGAGATAAGAAGAGAAAGAAACTGAGGTCACAAGAGGCGGACTGATGTATCACCAATGATGGCCTGATATGGACAGTATAATGGGTAGTGAGCATGTCAGTGGGAAATTAAGCGAAGGAGAATTCAGGCAACTGAGCATTGTTGGGGATAAAGACACCAGAGAAAGTGGAGCGGATAGTGTTCAGTAACAGTTATAACTTGCTTCCTAGGCCAAATTCTGGAGTCTGTGCTGCGAATATCATGGTGCGCATGCACACGGTTCTCTGCAAAACTATTGCACCAAGTTGTCTCCGCTGCGTTAAACCCGGGTGTAGACCTTAGTGGTGGATGCACAGAAGACTGAGGTTGGATCCTCAAAAATCTGCAGGGGGGCAGAGAAGCAACTAAGATTCTTGTGTTTTTAGAGATTCACTTTTTCCTCTATCAGATCTGATGCCAACAAAAAGCCACTCTGACTGGAGACTGAGCTCAATTCACCTTTCTACTATCAGCTGAAACACATTTTTCTTGTGTCCACCTATGAATGATTTAGTAAAATGCTAATTAAGTAGCACAAATTAGGCAGAATCTTCCATGGATATTTCTAATAAAAATTTTTAAGCTTGGAATTGAACTCTTGGACATGTTCTGCTGTATCCTTAGTGTTTGTTTTAAATTAATGTCAATATATTAAGTTAATCTGAGTATTCAAGTCAATCAAAATGAATTGCAGTACCATAGGTCCATGGGCACCTATATCCTTGGGTAGCTGGGTATTTGACTTTGTTCCCCCAATCAGCTGTTGTTGCAAGAATTTCCAAAATGCTGCCAAGTTGTACTACTTTCTAGAATCCTTATTCTGTCTTCGATCATGGCAACATTGAATCATTGACTTGCTCTACTTTCTGTGTCTTACTAGGATCTGTGAGACATCAAAGAGCAGTAAATAAGACAAGCTTAAAAAGCTTAAGACACTTTCCTAAAATATCAGACTTAGATACTCTAAGTGCTGACCCCAGCGTTCAAGTCCACAATTTGAGTTATAACCAGCATGTGAAGGGCAAGACACACAGAAGGGTTACTGTGCCCTGAATGACACACTAATCCCCTGGTTAACACTGCAGTAGTGTTGTTCCTCATTAAAGGTCTCTGGTGAGTGCCCAGCCTCCTTCTTTCTGACTAGAGGCCAGGGCAGCTCTTCTCTCTTAAATCTTTGCTTTTGCCTTGGCTCATGAAGGTTCATTCATAATTTTTTTAAACTTTTTCCCCTAAAACAACTAAATGGTATTAAAAACATACTTATTTTCTCATTTGTCAAGACCATACTCTTCAAAATATGCATTTTATATTAAAAAGACATGGTTTTGAAACTAGACTATGCTGGTGAGAATATTCGATCAGAGTTCAATGTTTTCACCAAAGTTATAAATTCACTCCCTGCTTGAGCCTGAGAGGTTTTATTTAATTTCTCTGTTACAACTTTCTGATTTTTAAGATTTCTGTCTATCCTATGCTAGGGCTGTAAATTTTGACCATGAAGCTGAAAGTTCTGTAGAGGCTAAGACTACTTCTTTTTTTCATATTTATATAATTTATCCCATCAAGTAACTCACCTTCCACATGGAAAATGCACAACCTATCTTTGTTGGATGAATATTAAAATAAGGTATGCTGGCTGCAAAGACCAACTGAGTGAATGGATTTGAGTACACACATGCTGAACATCATAAACTGACATATACATATGAGGTATTATTTTGGAAAAGCATTATTGAGACATGTCAGGAGAGGATATTACTTTAGAACAAGCCGATGGACCCAGAACACCAAAATGTCTAAAACACACATCATTATAAAAGGGGGTCCATTTCTTCTCACTGATGAACATATACATGTGTGTTTACAAAGACAATTGGAATGAAAGACATGTAAAGTGATTTTCTCTGGTTCAAGTTATTCCAACTTTCCATTCTCAGAGATGAACTGAATCAAGATGTTGTACCAGCTCTTTATCATTAGCATTCACTTGAGTCTAAGAACTCTTAAAGGCATTTGGGCACAGATTGCTCACTGATTACTCTTTCAACAAGCCACATGTTAAGAGCATGAGGGTCTCTGTTTCGCTACATTCCCTTTCATCTGTGGGGGAGCTGCATGTCATCCAGCATCTTATGAATAATTCTTTTACATGCTTCCCTCCAAAATTAGATTCCAAAAGTCCTATTTCTCTCTCCATACTGTGTTGGTATTTATTTGTCTATATTGAAAAATTCACATAACTGAAAAAAAATCACATACCTAAAGTAACTGCCAAAAGAGCCCAAATTCCTGATAGTGTAAAACTGAGACAGAATTATTAGTTAGTGCCAGAGTGAGAAATGTAACCTGATTTCACGTTGTAGTGTGCTAGTCCTTTGAATTTAAAGGAATCTCACAACCGTGCCTCAGTTCTGTAGACTAACACGTAATTATGCTAAGACTTTTCATCAGTTTATCCATCATAGAAGGTAGCAAAGCAACACTTTCACTTGGTTTACCACCATTTGAGTACTCTGGTCTAATTGCATTTGCAGAATGGATGCTCCAGAAGCATATGAGCACAAGGGCGCCTGGGTGGCTCAGTCAGTTACATGACAGAATCTTGATTTTGGCTCATGTCATGATCTCACGTAAGATCATGGAGCCTGCTTAAGATTCTCTCTCTCCTTCTTCCCCTCCCCCCCCACTCGCTCGCCCTCTCTAAAATAAATAAATAAATCTTGAGGGAAAACCCAGCATGTGAGTCAATGAAGATATCTCCTCCCTCTACTCTAGGCACATGGCAGGACACGCCACAAAATCATCATGTGACTTTCAAAAGCTATAGCCAGGCTTATATTTTAGACACATTTATACAGAATATGAAATGTGTAATGATCTCTACACAGAAAGAGAAATGGGAATGTGATATATAAGGATAATTTTTTTTTTTTAATTAGCTCACATCCCTAATGAGGAGGAAAAAAAAATGGAGGCTAACACATCTTAATACACCTCTTGGTATCATCTTTGTTCTTAGATGGAACAGACTGAATGTTCTATTCACATGCTATAATAAATTTAAAGGTAATATAATTCCATATTCAAAAATATGCAGTAACTTATATGAAAACTACACTGAATTTTTTATATAAGAAAAGAAGAAATATATAGGAAAACAGAAAACAAAGTGTAAAAACACCAACCCACACAGAGCTGACAGGTGTTATAGGAATAAAAATCCGATCTTTTCATGTTTAAGGACAAAGACTTTTAAAATGATGCTATGTTTTGATAACCATATGCCAAGGTGTGCATATCAATCTCATATTTCAGGAATAGAGATTTTGATATCCAAATTATTCTACAGTATCCCAAGTGAGTGGGTTGATAAAGATGGATAAGGTTATTTCTAGACCTAGACCTTGGTAGTTTCATAAACTTGCACCTTTTTGTAAATGTTTGCCAGGATCTGGCAGAAATGCCTGTTTTAAAATGACCTTAGTAAAGTCTTTATGCCAGCAGGCCCATGGATTTGCTCCCACTGGGAGATGACTAGAATTTTAATAAGACAAATTTCAGGGGTTCATGGTTTATGAACGTTTTCTTACAGCTTCTCTACCTTAAAAGCATTTCTTTCCATGTGACAACATAAAAGGTATCTTAGGTGTATTAGTCAGCTTTTGCTGCAATAACAAATAGCCCCCAAATCTCCATGGTTTACAGCAACATACACTTAGTTTTCATTTGTGACTTTGTGGTTCGACTGAAGACCATGCTCCAGGGTATAGGAAGAGTTCAGGTCTGTTTGGGGTAGGCCCCATTCTGCCATCCAGGGTGAAGGAGTACAGGATACCTAGGACATGCTCTTCACATGCAGAAGACAGGAAGAAGAAAGACCAAACCAAATCACACAAGCACATGTAAAACCTCTGCTCCATCCATCACTTCTTATATTCATTCACATTCCAGAGCAAGGTTCATGGCCAGGCCAACACCACTGGGGCAGAGAAGCACATTCCCCTGCTATGGGGGAAGAGAACTGAACATCTGCAGCAAATATGTTATCAAGCACAATTTAGTTCTAAAGCGTATATTTAATTACTCTTTATATTCTCTTGCTTGTTAATCAACCAGAAATACCCTACACTTCATTTCAGACTGCTGCCTACTCGTTTCTGGGCCATTGTAACCATAGAGTGACCACTGCTGAAGGTTTGCCAAGAGACAAGTTCATGTCTTCTCCTATCTCACTTAATGCTTATGGTATCTTAACAAGGCATCCACTTTACAAGGTGATCTCTGAGCCTTGCTGGCTGGTTAGGCGTATCCATTGGTAAGTGGCTGGGCCAAAACCCACAGCCATGTCTGTCTGACTCAGTTACCTGTGCTTTCCCTCCACTTTGCTGCATCATGCTGGCTCACGGCATCACACCATCCTCGTACTTTACCCCAAGCCAGAGCCAATGTCCCTGGACCATCACCCCTTAGACTTATTACAATGAAGTAAAAGACATTCTCATGTACACACCACAGATTAGCCACATCTGCTCAGAGACATACAGCACTGATTTAAATATTTAGTGATGGGCGCCTGGGTGGCTCAGTTGGTTAAGCGACTGCCTTCGGCTCAGGTCATGATCCTGGAGTCCTGGGATCAAGTCCCATGTCGGGCTCCCTGCTCAGTGGGGAGTCTGCTTCTCCCTCTGACCCTCCCCCCTCTCATGCTCTCTATCTCATTCTCTCTCTCTCAAATAAATAAATAAAATCTTTAAAAAAAATAAAAAATAAAAATAAATAAATATTTAGTGATAAACAGGGTGGTTAAACCAACACTAGATTCCAGAAAACTAAATATGCTTCTCTGTAAATTCCAAAATACACTTTTACTACCTCTGTCTTTATCTGGACCTCAGTTTTTCTGCCTGAAATATAAGACTCGCAAAGAGTGTCAAAACCAAATTTAGCTTGACTGCACTTTCTGAGATTGTAACAGTTGCAGAGAACTGAAACTGCTGTGTTCTAAACCCCGACTTATAGAATTTTTAGTCCATGTGTCAGGACAGACTCTTATTTAGTCTTTCCTTCTCTTTTCAATATTGGAAGAAATGATAACCAGATCACAGAGAAAGTCCTTTTTATTCACTTCGTCCAAGTCTGGAGAGTATTGACTTCCCCTAAATCGGTGGTTTTATTAGCAGTGGAATCCTTCCTTCAAATGATATTTTACAGGGTGAGCCTTTTCTGGAATCTTTTTATGTGGACCAGAAAACCCTAAAGTCTGATGGGTGTTGCTCTGGTTGAGAAAGGAGCAGGGGGTCCAGCTCTGCCTTACCAGCATCCGCCTGCCCACCCTGATGCTTTCTCTGCAGGGGCCCAGCTTTCCTGGGAGCAGAGTTTGAAGCCAGTGGCCTAGATAAGAAGGGCATCTCTGACACAGCCACTTAGGTTTATTGCAAAAGGCACATTCACGGTACCTCACTCCTCCAGCGGACCACCAGCTGCCGTGCCCTGAACAACTCAAGCTCTTCCCTTTGTCTCAAGTGACTCTTGTGTCCTGGCCACCTCTACATAAGCTTAGAAGCTCAGGTCCAAGGTTTGGCCTCAGAAAAAGGCAATAGCCCCCTTCTTCCTATTTGTTTGCACACACCAAGTTTAGGACATTTCACGATATGCTGCGCTTAATTCCATCTTGTTCATTTCCACCATCGAATGTTGTCTCTCTTCAAGGTAAGAATAGTTTCTCCTTCACCAACATAAGCTTAACATAGTGTCTAGTGTACAGTAATCTAAATGTTTATCAAAGTTATCTGAATGGAGTGTTTCCTAAAAACAAGCATAGAGACTGAAATGTGTCTGACATTTTGAGCTGGCCCGTGTCCCATTCGGTTTATTACTGGAAGAACAGCACATGACCCCATTTTTCCACCAAGGAAACACTGATTGTTGCCCTGTTGTCCTTTGATTTGCAGTAAAAATTGATAGAATCCTCCTAACATTAAGGATTACAGAAACACTAGAAAAATGTCTTCAGCACTTGGAGCATTTGGTATTACAACATGTCTCTGTCTACTTGGCATTTAATTTGTCATTCTGTCTGTCTCCATGTTAAAATGGAGCAGGCATTTGCTTAACTCATACAGGATTTACAAGGACTTTTCTTCAGTGTGTTGCTTGGCTATTCAATGGTTTAGAGTCTTATTTGAGGGACAAGCTCCTTGTAATGAACAGCTGTGCAAAGCATCAGCAGGAGAACAGAAAGAATCATGAAGGGAAAACAGTTATTCCAATTTTCTAGTATAAGAATCATGTCAAACTGAATTCGTGGCGATAAGTGCACTTTCTCCAGAAAAACGCCTCTGCAAACAGTGCATCCCTTCCTGAGGTGGCCGCAGGTCAAGAGGAGTCTGACAGCAGGTCTGCCAGACTTCAGGAGCAAAGCATGGAAAGACCACCTTGCCCCCATTCCAGGGGGGCACCCATGCACTGCCAATGAATGAGCTGGAGAAGAAAACTCTGGAAACTTTGAAGCTACCTGTAGGGCCATACATTTTGGAGATGATGGAAACAATGTCTGCAGGTTCCAGGGGTAAAAATCCAATGCAGGTGCAAGTGTTGGAACATTGTTATTCAAAGAAGATGATTGTGTCTAATACAGTGTCATTAATTAATCTAATGAAAACCATGTTTTATGTTTCCAAATACATTTTCCTCTAGGGTGTGTGAAGTCTAATTCAGTAGAAAATTGGCTCCTGCACAGACATTTATTACAACCAAGAATGACCCAAGTACTTATATCTGACCACCCAGGGCCGAGTACATGTGAATACACCCGGGAGTCTGGAGGAAGGGCTAGCTCACCAGCATGCACCTGCCTCACCTGGAACTGCCTCAAGACCACCAGAGCAGGAATGGGCCCTGACTGAGCAGTTTCCTCTTCAAGGAAAACCCAAAATGAATCTCTGCAGTGGACAAATTAATCTGGTGGGTGCGGGTGGGGGGTAGCGGATAGAATCTCCACTTTCACATGCTTTCTATGATGTCATGCCACTCCCCTGCTTTAAACCCTCAGTGCACCCCTATGAATTTCTAATAGGATGAAACAGAAAACCAAACTGTAATTCCTAGGGAGCCAAATTATGAATACTAGGTTTTTATTTTTCCAAGACATTTTAATAACAAGTATTAGGGAAGGCCTCGATCTCAGAATAGAGGGCATTCTTTTAACATTCTTTTAAATTACTTTCATTAAATCTTCATAAATTATGTTCATTTTTCTTATTTTCAGTTGACCAGTAAATGAGACCTTTGACATCTAACTGGACCTTCCTCACAATGAGCTCTTTGTGTAGAGATGCTGGTGACTCACATCTACACACATCTTCAGCCAGGCTCTGTCCCACAGCTTCCAGCTGCACCCCCAGGAAGAACAGTACTTTTCCACCTGAGTGTCTCACAGTGCCTTTAAATCAAGTGTCAACACTCAAGTATTTTCCCCTGAATTTTCTCCTCCAGTGTTTCCTTTCTTAGCTGATGGTCCTGCCCAACCATGTTGCCTAAGTCAGAAGCAACACAAGGAAACTCGGGTGGGCAGGGTTCACTTCCTCTCCTCCAGGAGCAAGCCATGCTGGTTTGCTTCCAACCACCTAATGACCTCTTTCCCCCACAGCGACCATTCTTGGTCAGGCCACCATCATCTCTTACCTGGATTACAACAGCAACGTCCTCACCAGCATGACTGCTCCCCTAAAATCTACTGTTGATGTCCCCATGTATCTTTTATTTTTATTTATTTATATATTTTTTAAAGATTTTATTTATTTACTTGTCAGAGAGTGAGAGAGAGCACAAGCAGGGGGAGCAGCAGAGGGAGAGGGAGAAGCAGGCTCCCCACGGAGCAGGGAGCCCGATGCGGGGCTCGGTCCCAGGACCCTGGGACCATGACCTGAGCCGAAGGGAGACGACTTCCTTCGTCTGAGGACTGAGCCACCCAGGTGCCCCCACCCCCGTATCTTTTAAATATTAGCTATCACTATAGATTTTTATGTTATGTTGGGAATTAATAGGCTCACAGAAGAAAACAAGAACAATCCATCAATGATCTTACCTACTCCTACTGTACAAGCTTCACAGGAAACACCCTGGAACAATGGCCTATGAGGAAATGTTCATCTTCGAAGAGGGTTCTGCAAGGAATACTGCTAGCGTGATGATTCCCTTCAGAGCCAGGAAGACTGAAAACTCGGTTGAACAATGATTCAATGCTTACTTATTAAGCATTCACTGTTTTAAAGCATATGAAGAAAAATAAGACACAGTCTCCAACTTCTATAAGTTCAGAATTTAGAGGCAGACACACACACAAACACACACACATCTAAACACCCCTAATAGAAGACATGTTGTGGTTAGTGCCAATATATAAATTAATGCCTCACTGGGGAGTTAATTTTGATGGAGTGGGGCCACAGGCGGTAACATGTCAAGCAGGAAGCAAGATTCCAGCTAGCTTTAGAAGAACGGCAGAGAGGGTGTTATGCTAAGCAAAATAAGTCAGTCAGAGAAAGACAAATACCACATGATTTCACTCATATGTGGAATTTAAGAATCAAAACAGATGAACATAGGGGAAGGGGAAGAAAAATAAAATAGGATAAAAATACAGAGGGAGGCAAACCATAAGACACTGAACTCTAGGGAACAAACTGGGGGTTGCTGGAGGGGAGTGGGTAGGCGGATGGGGTAACTGGGTGATGGGCATTAAGGAGGGCACATGATGTGATGAGCAATCGGTGTTATATGCAACTGATGAATCTCTAAATTCTACCCCTGAAACTAATAATACGCTGTATGTTAACTAAAGTGAATTTAAATCATGGAAGTGAGCAGGGCAGCCCTGGGAAACCACGACGTTCTCCTGCTGAAAGTAAGGCCATCCCATCCACAGGCTTCCAGGTGGCACGGTGGTCCTTACCCGCGGTGACCCCCTGTTCTGCTATAAGGAGGAAAGGGGGGCCACCCGCACACCCAGAACAGGGCTGTGCCCCCCGCCCACCAGGCCTCCTGCCCCCGGAAGTCCCAACACAGATCAGAGCCTCTTCTCCATCCTTGGGAGTCAGCAACCCCCCAGAACAAGAGCAGGGGATCGCCCTCATGGCCATGGGCCAGGGTCCCCAGCTCAGCAGCTGCTGACAGATGTGCACCAGGTACGCACACGGGGCGCCGCCGGGCTCATGCTGCCCTCGTGGGATCCAAGGAGCTGGGGCCGCACAGCTGAGAGTGACTTTAGGGAAAAGAGACTCTTGTCAATGGCAAACCTCCTTCCCCACTGATATCACACTCCCTGTGCATTAGTCAGATTTTATTACTGATAAGGCCTGTGTCTTCTCAGAGAGATGTTTGAGATGGTCTGGAAAAACAGATAAGGGGACGGTCCTTCTTAATTATCACTGGCCTACTAAGCTCCATGGATTTCCTGTCAAATCATGTCCAGGCCTCCTCTCTTGTCACAGCCCCCACCACCAGCGTCTCCTCGGGCCTGCAGGGGCTTCGGGGGGGGAGCTCTCTGCTCCTGCTGGCCCGCTGCGCAGCTGGGAGGAGACCCAGAGGTCAGGGCATCCGGAAAGGCCGCGGAGTGCGCGCTCTGAGAAGACGGGCACACGGAGAGCAGGTGCAACATGGCAGGGCCCCCGGCACCAGCTAACTGCCCCCGAGGGGCGGCCGTGGAGCCAAGGCAAGTTTCGTGGCTCTGAAGCTTCTCCTCCTATCCCCGGGCTCTCCTGTCTTCAGCCCAAAGGGCCGCTGGAGGCTTTGTTACCTGACGCCTCAAACACAAAGTGCCCAAGGGTAGTGCCACAGAGAATTCTAGAGCAGCCTCCAGCCACTCCTCTTCAAAGTCCTACAAATCTATAAGCCGCCTGTCTGTCGTGGTTCACATGGAAAACACACCCACACCCACATACATGTCCCCCTAAAGAGGGAAATTTCCACCCTCTTATTTGAGTATTTCCTGTTGACCAAGATGGCCTTAATGTTCCCCTCACCTTCACCGACCTTCAGACAGGCTCCTTCCTCGCTCTAGGGCCTGCCCTGCCCTCCTGCCTCCTGAGTATGTACTTTTAAAACACCTTATAATTGTAACTGCCCCTTTGAGACACAAATCTTAAAAGCCTCTTGTCTGTTTTACAACTTAGGGCCATGTTTCTCAGGGACCTGGGTAACTTTGAAATGTCACCATCAAGGAACACAGCTCCCCTATCCCCCAGGCTCTGTGGGAGGGCAGGAGCCTAAGTCAGAGGTGCCTGGCTCTGAGCTCTAACACTACCTTCTGCCCTGAGATATAAGCAAGTTTAGTTTTCCATGGGGAAAGTCCACTTGGCAAACACATGTGGCCCAGGACTCCCCAAACCCAGCTCTTACATCTGTCCACCTTCCTTTCAGGGGAGTTGAACTCAGAGGGAGTCCCAGCCCTTCCTCCCTAGTGCAGTGGCCTTGAATGAAGTCTTCCTCACATGAACTGTGTCCCATGCAATTTTTGCTTTGACACTATCCAAGATTTTAGAAGTTGAGAGATCATATCCACTATAATTTCTTGGAAGAACAAAAAGAAACATTTATGTTACAAAATGAATGGTGTTTGGTTTACATGAAACAAGAAAAAAAAGGGGAGACTCTTTAAATTAAAGCAGTATTTGATTTTTTTTTTCTAAATAAGAGAAATTTATTTTAAAACATATACATACTTTCAGAATGGCTCCAAGTTTGTGAAATGAATAGACAGAATTATAAGCCGATTCCTTCGCTTAACTGGGATTCTGGAGGGCATAGATTTGCCAGCTTCTGTGAGAAATCAGATGCATTCTGGACAACCTGGGGTCTGGGTCTTAACTGATAGCCCTTGGCAATCCCTGATGCAGGCTGATAAAGTACCTATGAAAATACAGGGAAGGATGAAAACTAAAAGAACATTCATAATACAACAAACAGAACCAGCAGTTAATCTGACTTAATCTGTTGTCAGAATCAGAGGAATGTCTACTAACTCCAAAGAGAATCAAAATAGATGAAGAAAAGAATAAAGTGAGTGGCAAACACTGGCTTTTCCACTGCCCGTTGAGGGGCAGAGGAAGATGCTGTCCCTCGTCGGTGCCGGCCTTCAGCTCAGAAGCAGAGTCCACACCAGCCCCCGAGGCCAGGAAGAGCCTTTGCTCCAGAGGTCCTGCTTCTAAGGCATCTACAGCATTGTCCCCCACAGTCATCATTGTCTTTTTACACCAGTTCAGATCAGAGACCTCACTTCTTCCTGGAAAAGCCTGGGACAAGGCTGGACACAGGGGCGCTGCGTTCTGGTGGTGTGGCCAGTCATAGTGAAACAGGTCAGCAGGGGGAGGAATGGGAGGGGCTCTGTGCACATCTCTCAAAAAGCTTTAGCTGTGAAAGAGAGAGTTTTAGGAAGGGCAGGTAGATTTCATCTCCTGAGCTGGTACTCACAGGACCTAGCAGGGCCCCCAGCTGAGGACAGTCAAATAGGCCAGAGAGAGCATGACCCGTCCACATGCAAGCTTTGTACATACTGACCCTGAGGAACCCCCCTGGCCTAGCTCAGAAAGAATATATTGCAGAATGTTTGAACCTCAAAAGCCTGATTTGTGCTTTCTTACCTGGTGTTAACTCTGTGTGGCTTTGCAGTTCAAATTTCAACCACAGGATAATTATCTTCTCTGTATCTCTACTTAAGCTTTTTCAGAAAGATGGCTTAATTAGTCACTGACCAGCTGATGGACTGAACTGTGTATTCCACAGTTTTGGCAGTACAGAGTTGGGAATAGACTTCCCTTATTAGGTTGAGCCACACCATGTAGATGATGAGGTTGGAGAAAGCCCCGTTGACATTAATGACAGAAGACAATAAAAAGATACTCCAGGACACAGAGATGGAGAAAATCTACCCATGAACTATGCTTGAGATGCTTTAGGGAATAGACCATAACAAGAGGAGGGACACAAAAGATTGGTAGGCACATCAGGAAGATGTCTCTAAAGAAATGACATTTAGGCTAACACCAAAGGAATGGGAAGAATGTAAGGGAAAAGCATTTCAGGCCAAGGGAAAGGCATACACAAAAGTCAGATGAAGGTTGGCATATCTGAGGAACTAAAATAGGGCATTTAGGAGACAAGCAGATATGCAGCGGCTCGAGGGCCATGGGAAGGGGTTTAAGGAAACTTGTTGATGAGACTTTAGGGGCTGAGCAGGGACAGGAGGACTGCTTAGAGTGTTGTCGTCACCCAGATGAAAATTCATGGTCAACCAAACTAAGGGTGTGACTGTGAGGACAGACAGAAATGAGGAGAACTACAAAATATAAATTACTTGAGATAGAATTAAAAGCACTAGCTAACAGTCTGGATATAGAGGGTAAGGAAGACAGAAATCAGACACTAGAGTTCGTTCATACTAAGACATACACTTTTTCCAGTGTTCCAGTTCGTTCATACTAAGACATACACTTGAGGACTTACTCTGGAGCGGGGCTGCATCTGCACAGCATGCTCATGCCCGGGCCCCAGCGACTGCGGAAACGTCCAGAGACGACAGAGGAGCATCACTAACCTGCCCACTGCAGATCTGATGATGATATCGTGTGGACTATAACCACATGGGGTCTGGAAGATCCAGAAGAGGACAGCTCCGAATGTGGAAAAAAAATGAGGAAATCCTTGCTTTGAGTTTACATATGTTTTTATTTTTAAATACACAAAACTAGTATGTGATTTTTTAAATGGTTTCTAAGAGATCTAAACAGATTTTTAATATGCATGAAGGAAGAATTCTAAGTGACAAGATGCCTTTTGGTCACAGTTCAACCAGCAGCATTTGTCTCCTTGCTTGCTGGTACCCAGATAATGATCTAGCATAAGTCATGGCTTCTTAGATTCGGCCAACTAAGGTAACTCCTATGTTGCCTGAATAACTGGGTATGTGATCGTGTCATTGACTGACGTGCAGGAAACAGAGAGATCTCAGGGCTCCAGAGGCAATCGTAAAGTCTCTCTGTTCACCTTATGAAGCTAATGTCACTGTCATACAAAAACCCAAATGGATCGAAAAAAGAACTAGGCCCTTTCACTTACATGGTAGAGGCCAATACTCTAAATAAACTGTTTACAAACCCAAATCAATATAACATTAAAAATACACTATCCTGTGACCAAGTAGAAATTTAAGGACAATAGAGTACTCCGAAATATATAAATATAATGAATCATTTCACAAGATTCAGAAAGACACTTAGAAAAATATGATAGAATTCAAAATATACTCCTGAAAAAATTCTCTTGGGAAACCAAGAATTGTAAAATGCTTCTTTAAACTGACTATTAATAATAGCCACTGCTATTGCAAACTCTTTGCAAAGTTCTAGTTAATTAGCAACATGTGAAACAAAATAAGAACCATAACTACCAAAATCAGGGGACAAAATGGAATGCACACACATAGATGTATGTGTCATCACAAAGATGAAGAAAGGGAGGACCGGGAGAGGAAGAAAAATAAATACTTATTAAGGACTTACAATCTGTAAAACACTCTGCTGACCATTTTATGTATACGAAGGCCCTCAACCTTCCCACAATCCTACAGAGTATATGAAAAATAATCCATTAGTAGGGCACCTGGGTGTCTTGGTTAAGTGTCTGCCTTCAGCTCAGTCATGATCCAGAGTCCTGTGATCAAGCCCCGCATCTGACTCCCTGCTCAGCGGGGAGCCTCCTTCTCCCTCTTCTTCTGCCCCTTTTCCCCGCTTGTGCTCTCTTTCAAATAAATAAATAAAATCTTAAAAAAATAATAATCCCTTAGAATTTATAAAAATGTTCAACTATGCAGCTGAACCAAAGGAGACAGACCAAAATCTCTTTCTACATATCTGTAGTTAACAATTAGAAAATGTAATAGTAAAAAAAAAAATCAGAATATCAATAGTAAAAAAAAAAACAATTAGAAAATGTAATAGTAAAAAAATAGTTTAAAAAGTCAGTTTATTATACATATTTTAAAAACATGTGTAATAAAATACCACTGAATAAGCCTAACCAAAGGAGCACCTGGGTGGCTCAGTTGGTTAAGTCGTTAAGCATCAGCCTTTTGTGCAGGTCATGCTCTCAGGGTCCTGGGATCAAACCCCGCATAGGGCTCCCTGCTCAGCAGGAAGTCTGCTTCTCCCTCTCCCTCTTCCCCTCTACCTCCCCTCCCCCTGCTTGTGCCCCATGATCTCTCTCTCTTTCTCTCTCAAATAAATAAAATCTTTTAAAAAAATAAGCCTAACCAAAAATTTAGGATTAAAAACCTTTATTTAAAACTATAAAGCATTACTGAGGGATTAAAAGAATACTTGAATAAAAAAAGAACCCTACTGTGACATGTAATGAGAAGGCAGCACCATGGAAGAATAAGGATTTCTCCCCAAATTAATTCACATGTTGACTTTAATACCAATCAAAATCTCCATGCGATTTTTAGAGAATATAATAGAATGATTGTTATGCTGAATCAGAAAAAGCATACATGTTAAGAATAGCAAAGAAGGGCGCCTGGGCGGCTCAGTCGGTTAAGTGTCTGCCTTCAGCTCAGGTCATGATCCCAGGGTTCTGGGATCCAGCAGTGCATTGGGCTTTGCACTCAGTGGGGAGTCTGCTTGAGGATTCTCTCTCTGTCTCTCTGTCTCTCTGCCTCTCCCCCTGCTCATGTTCTCTCTCTCTAAAATAAATAAATAAATATTTTTTAAAAATAGCAAAAATTTTTAAAATTAGATGAAGGGGAAGTTTTCTACCTTATGTTAAGTATTTTTAACGTTATCATAGTTAAGTACAAAGTCACAGATAGGTAAACATCATATAACCAGTAGCTCCAAAGGAAAACTAATGTAAAGTTAATTTAAATTAATTTTAAGGGTTTTGTGGGTATGTTTTTTTTTTTTTTTTTTTGAAATTGAGAAATACTTCTGCACAGCTATGGACCAGATGCTGCGTCAGCTTTGGGTACACATCAGAAAGCAAGAGATACGGTTCCCAGCCTCATGAATCTCTCAGTCTAGTGGTGAAAATAGATCACAAACTGGAGAATAATCATATATAGCTTAGAATTTTTAATACATGCTGGGAAGGAAAGAACAGGATAGAGGAAGCAAAAGTAATGGGCGGGAGAAAGAACCTATTGTAGATCAGGTGGTTGGGAAGCCTCTGGTGCTGATGACCTTGAAGGAGAGCCGTGAAGGGCAAGGAAGGGGCCGAGATATGTGGAGGGGAGGAAGAGCTTTCCAGGCAGAGAAGCCAGAGCAAACAAGAGCTATGGGGTGGGGCCAGCATGGTGCACTTGAGGAAGGACACACTGAATGAGTGTGTCAGGGGACAGTCTCCATAGAAGTTACCACCGTTCCCTCAGTTCTATTAAAACTGTGCTAACTTGGGTCTCCCTAGGCTAAAATCAAGGTGCCATCAGGGCTGTGTTCCTTTCTGGGGGCAAAGGGAAAGCATCGGTTCCCCTGCATTTTCCAACTTCTGGAGGCCACCTGCTCCCCTTGGCTTGCAGTCCCTTCTTCCATATTCACAACCAGCAAAGGGGGTTGTCTTTCTGGTGTCATGTCACTCACTCTTTGCCCCTCTTCCACTTAGAAGAACCCTTGTGATTACATCTGGGCTGCCTGGGAACCTCCCTAGTTTAAGGTCAGCTGACGAGCACCTGGAGCTCCCCTTGGCCATGTCGTGTAACAGTCATGGGTTTCAGGGATTAGGATGTGGGTGTCTGTTGGGGGCATTATTTTGCCAACCATAGCACTCAACATCATTATATCAACTCAGGGTAATTTCTTTCTCTCTCTCTGTTTTTCTCCTTCATCCAGAGGTTAAAGTTATTATCTTATTTTCTTTCCTTTTTCCTTTTAAATATATTAATTATTACACATGTCTTACATTGTAGAGGAGGGTGAGGTACCAGATAAAGGTAATTCTGTTTGCAAGGAAGAAAGGGGAATGGATTTTGGATAAGCAAACAGATGTAAACTGTATGCTCTGCTTACAGAATCGTCTAGAATACTCTCTTCTGGTTATCAGTAGTTTTCTTTTTAGAGACCTGATGCTCAGCTTCACTACACCAGGAATTCTTCTAGAGGCTGAACGAAAGTTTGAGAGCTAATTCTTTTCCTGTTTGTTCTTTTTTTTTTTTTTAATGAGTCAAAACACACACACACAAAGACTGGTTTTTTTCCCAACCTAACTCCTCTTTCTGAAGTGGCTTCAATCCCACACTGTTGACTTCTACACAAAACTAATAACCCTCTGGCAGGAAGAATTCTGCGTCCCACCAAGGTGTGAACAACTGACAAGAGCTGGGAGCTGGAAAGCGGTCAAGACACGAGAGGGAAATGCAAAACGTACTTGAATGCACTAATGGGCCCCTCCAGACAGCAGCAGATGGCATGACAGCCACCTCAAGACAACCTCCGCTTGTCCCCACCCAGTAGAGTGTGGCCACATGAGGACTCAAGAATGCTCACCCAAGAAAAGTCATCATCTGGCAGTAGACGCCCACAGACAACACCAGGACAGGATGCCCAGGCAGAAGCTTTGATAGCAACATTAACTCCATTTTCATCAAATGTCCAGAAGGGCTCTCTCTGATTTGTCACTTCTGACTCTTAGACTCGATTCCTGGACAGAAGAGGTGGGAATCAAGACAGGTTCTTCTTAGTTTTCTAATCTATTACAACACCACCACCTAGCACCTGACCAATTAGGGTGTCTGTTTTCTCTCTTTTGTGCTTTTTTGTTGCTAGTCTGTTTAGCTATCCCTCTCTTTCTGGCTGTACTATTTACAGAGAGGATTTAGTGGCAGTAAACAATAATGGCTATCAGATATTAGCCATGACTGTGTGCCTGCCTTTTATACATAATATGTTTAATTCCTCCCAATAATCCCTCAAACTAAGTTAAGCCAGAACCAGGACAACGGTGTTAGAGATGGAGGAGAGGAGGTGTTCTGGGAACAGTCTAGGCTTCGTGCCCCACCACAGTGTGATGCACCTGTATTTATTACAGCATGAACGGACAGAGTTCCTTGCTGATTAAACACAGCCTTACTCTTGAGCCAAACTTCACACCCACCCTTTTGTGCATTCTTGATCATCTCCTTTATATGGGGGTTTCCTCTCTATTGGAACAGGATGCAAAGAATTATTACATGGACCAACTCCGGCAGAAACTACAAAAGGGAAGATGGCACAATATAATTTTAGCTTAATAAAATGTATTTTAATAAGACACATTTATTATTTATGTTATATGTGGTTTAAAATAAAGCTTCTATTAAGTGGATATATTTTTGAGAGTGTAACAACTGAGTAATTCAACTGCAATAAATGAATTAAAATGGAAAATAAATTTTGACTACAGTCATTCCAAACAAAATCCATGTTTTCCATCTCATAACTAACTTTTACAACTGACAAACCATTAAGATGTCTGACGTGGTTGGTGAATGACCAGGATTGATTTTACCAAAAAAGGAAGTTAAACCTAACTATGATACTTTCTGTGTATGAAAGTGATGCCTATCTGAGTATGTCCTCCAAAACTACACTGTATTTAAGCATGGATAGGTTCATGAGTTTAAGGTCAGTCATGGGCAGAAGGTGGATGTGGAGAGAAGTTAACTATCCATTACAGTCCAGTGTGAGAAGTGCCAGTGTGACAAGAGACCACACCACTTGGTAATTCTCAAGAAATGATGGAGGACAAAAGAGCTGCCAAAGACTGGAGATGGCAGATGGATCGTTCCAGGTAGGGAGAAATAACCCAATCCAAAAACTACAGGCAGGAAGATTGATGTGGCTGCCTGGCAAAGTTTTAGGAGTACTTTTAACAGATTGTTATAAAGGTAAAAAAAAAAAAAAATTGCTTACTTGGAACCAGAATGTGTTATTTATGTTCTTTAGTAAAACCATTTCCAAATGGTTTACTTCACTAGAAGATGCAGAGAATACCAAAGAAATCATGCGAATTGATTTCAGTAAGACACTTGGCCAAGTTCTTTACAATATTTTGAATCTTTTAAGGAGATGTGCTTTGGAAAATACTTGATTGGATTTATATCTGGCTGAGTAAATCGAGGTAGAAAATACGATTCCTATCAACCTGGAGGGGAAGCTCTAGAGAGCAGCTGCTAGTTGGATGAAGATGTAGGAATCATGCTTATTAAATTCGCAGCTGACACAGGCTGAGACGGATGGCCAGTGCCTCAAATGATACAGCCAAGATTCCAAACAATCCTGATAGACATGAATGATGGACTGACACCATTAACATGACATTTAATGGGATATGTGAAATCTTATTCATATAAGGCAGGAGAGATGACTGAACGTCAACTTCACTTAGAAAAAAATGTTGATTTTATTTTAGTCTACTATAAGCTCAAAATGAATAAACAATATACATAGCAATTTTAATCTTTTCTAATAAAAGAGTAATATCCAAGAAAAAGAGGTAGCAAAATCCTACTATGCTATAGACAGCTTATTCTGCTTTGGATTGCCTATTGTAAGAGGAACAGAAACAAATAAATTGGCTCAGAAGAAGGTGATCATGTTGATGAAAGTTCTGGAAGAGCATCCCACATGAAGAATGAAATGGGGATGGAGCAGGTTAGTTGTCTTCAAATATTAGAAGGATTACAGGGAGAGGGCAAAAGAACGAGTTGTTGAAATCTGGTTCTAATTGTGTCTCTCCTGCTTCATATCCTTCAAAAGTTACTGACTCATTCAGTGTGCATTTCTTTCCTGGTCTTACAAAAACCCCTCACTGGCCTCCACATTCTGTTCTTACCAGTCCCTCCATCCCCAAACTGCTCAGCCACCAACCCCAATATATTCCAGGCTCCAGCCATTCCTCAAAAACATATTCTGCCCTGTCTTCAGACTTCTGGTCTTGCTGCTCCTTCTGCTTGGGATACTCTTCCTCACTATCTTTGCTGGGCTAGAGTGTATATCCCAGGTCTCAGCTTGATCACTCTCTCCAAGAAGCTGAACTCAGCCACTGGCCTCCTACACAAACACAGGCTGGGTGGGGACCTCTGCTTTCAGAACTAGAACCCCCCCTCCACTCCCAGGGTATTTTTACAGTACATCCTATTGTCTGAAACACCCCCCCCACACACACACACATGCACATGGGGCCCTATAAGCTCATGAAAACAGAGGCCCAAGTCAATCTCACCATTGTATCTCCATCACCTAGGGCAGCAAAAGGATTAAAAGGATAGATACTCGATTTTACAAGAGAGGGCAAATTTAAGAGCACTGTGGGAATGTTGCAGGAAAGAAAAATTTTGCTCAAATTCGGAAAGCACTTCCTTTCTTCTCTGCCTTGACTTACAGGATTAAGACACCTGCCTCCCCCGATCTTCCCTCCAGCTGAGCTCTTTTTCGCTGTCTTGTACCCGCTCATGGTAGGAAGGAAAATTTGGTTGACTCTCTAGGCCTAGCACCACACAGGCTTCTGTTCTCCAGTTGCTTTCTGTACTGTGGATAATTTATAAATAAATGAAATAATTTTTATTTTATTCTTGAGGGAATTCCTTAGAGAAATATGTGCTCTTTCTGAATGATTGGCACCCCACATTCTGAATCTAAATTCTTCTCCAGGTATTGAAGTATAAAGAGGCTAACAAACCCATTTATAATATGCTATATTTAGCATGGCAAAAATAAAAGAGTTTTATTTGTTGAGAACTAATAGTTTCTCCAAAAATACACACTTCTACTTTGTAAAAACCTTGAGGAGTAACAAAGTATTCTAATTAAGTGTGTGGGTCTGAAAACCTTTTACTCAGTTCTTTATTTTTACCCTGTGATGTAAGAAACAAACAGAAATTATTTACATGAATCAGTAGCTTACTATTAATCTCTAAATCTATACTAACATAAGAATGAGCATGAATTCTATTTATACCTTGTGCTCCCTAAACATATGTGGTGTAGGACATAACAAAACCCCTCATGTGGGTGTTCGCTTCCATAATTAATCCATAAGGAGATGTCTGTTCATGTACACGTATGGTACAGTTTCGTTTATTTACATCAGGATCCGTTAAAAATTCCCCATTTCGAAAATATTCTTAGGAATTAGAATTTTGCTTTGATTTTGCCTTTCCATCTGCTTGAAGCACAGAGTATTAATTTTGAATTGGACCCCAAAGGCAACTGGGGGAAGCACACGGAAGAGATTCTGTTTTGGATGAACCCATAGGACGCACACTCCTCTCAGTGCTGTTTTCTGTTTTCTGACTAATGCCCACTCGGTGGCAGCCAGCCAACTCCCTTCAGAGGTCACTCTGGGGCAAGGATTGGGAAGTATTAAAGGGCTTAAGAGGAGGAGAAGATAATTACTAAATATCCAGTCCATTTTATAAAAGCCTACTAAAGCCTAATAATAAATGTCCAGATTATAAATTGTGGGATTATCTTTTACAGCAAGCTGTATTCCAAACAACACAGGGAAAATGAATTGCTTTATCTGCATTTAGTCACTACACAGTATAAACTTTTCAATTCTCCTGAAAATGTACAAGACTGAGGATTTTTTTTTTTCTGAAAAGAGCATTTTTGGAATGGATTCTGTTCATAAATGCCTGTGCTATGTGTAATCTAAAAAAAATTAGGACAAAACTTGTGGAGTCTTTACCTGTTAATGCCAGAGACCCCGCAGTACCCCTATACCCAGCACTATAACAGAGAAAAAGTGGCATTTTAATGAACGGTAATGTCCTCAGAGCCAGAGTTCAACTGATGACGATCTTCCTTTGATTTGAGTTCAAATTGTGTGGGTGTCCCTGCAGTGCTCCCATTTATTTTATTAAAGACAATCACATATCTAAAGGAGTTTTGGGAGTTATTTTTAATGTCTCTTCTCATCATGAGAGCTTTTATTTCTTGCACATCCAAAAGGCACTCAAAATGTTAAAAAAAAAAAAGTCCCTACCAAAGTGGTGAGCTCATGCTGCTGTCCAAGGTACCTGCATAGGGACTATGCAGAGTTCAGCTGAAACTGCAACCAACATGAAAATAACCAAAGACAGAAGTGCATTTCAGGTGACTCAAACACAGCCCTTCTCAATCCTGCAGGTCTTGTTTCAATCTCCCAGCACACAGTATGATACCCCATAAAACACTTTTTCTAAGTAAAGGATGTGTCTTAAAACTGTATTAACCTTTAGAATGCTCATGTGAAAGCTATATAGTTATTCAAATGGGGCTGTTATTCTCCCAAATGGATATAAAATTCACTTAAAAGAATTTATTTGTGGAACAGTACGTAAACAACATAATAAATACATGAATTTTATTACTTTTACTTGCCCAGTTTTACTAATCAAAAACTATGCTGTTTGGCTTGATTGTTCTATTTAGTACAGTTGGTTTTATTGATATATTGGTTTTATTTTATTGAATCTGTCCAGGTCTCAAATTCACTCTCTGATTGTAACTCTTACCGTCTCTATGAATACTGGAAGGGGTTTGCTAATGGTCTGAGGGTCATCCCAGAAGATCTACATGTCATGTTCTGAACTGAAACATCTCCAGAGGAAAGTATAGACTCCTCAGGTGATTGCTTTTGAAGGGGCATTACTTAGTTTGATGTGTAATTATGGGAGATAATCAGGGAATTCATTTGTGCAAATATATAAAGGTAAATAAGTTGCAATACTGAGTGAGATTGGGTGGAATTTCTGGACTTTTTTTAAATTAGTCAACATAGCTTATACTGTATCCCTTAATGGGTTTGTCGCACTATACTATGGAGAGTAGATTCCCAATCACATGGTAATACTTAATTATTTTGGAGACCAAAGTCTAAGATATTAAAATACTAGACAGAAAATTACAGTTTAAGCATTTTATCTAACATAATGTTACATTGTTGTAGTTCAAACAAGAGTGGTGAGTAAAAGCAAACCAACAAAGAATAGAACCCCATCAAAACTTTGTTTTCTTCATAGACAAATCAGTCAGAAAGTACAGAGTTGTGAAATGCCTTTTTCACATTTTTGAGCCACCTTATCTAGGAAATTGTGCATTGTTCTTAAATTACCAATATCTTTCTTCTCATCTGAAGTAAAGAAAAACAAGATTGGAAGTAAAGGAGGAACTCAAAAAAGATGTTGGAAGACCCACGTAGAGAGAAACATTTTTTCTCCATACTGGAAGGAGGAAAGAAGCAACTGCTGTAATTGACATGATTGAGAGGTATATGGGCGGTGAGGGTGGTTACGCACATCTCACCTCTCAGCTCCTCACTGTCTGGCTCCGCATCCTGTGCCATTTGATTCGGAGCCTTCATGTTGCTCTGCTTGCTCCTGGCAACCAAGCCAACCCTGCAGTGCTAAGTTAGGAAATGTTCCTACACAGCAATTCATTCTGCTTCCGGTCCCAGCTGCCGCTGTGTTCCTGGGTTGGCTTTTATTACTAGCCTTGGCAGTCATATCCCAAAACTATTTTTATATACCATACCATTTTTTGTGAATTTGTTTTTGAGGAAAAGTGCATACCTAGTGCTGAAGTTTGATCTGGTCAACAAATCATACCAAATACATATGGGAAAAGGTTGGTAGGCCTTTGGAAGGGTACTAACAATATGGAAAACTAACTGAAGGTGTGTTTGGTTGAAATCCAAGTAACTTTCTAGGCACAAAATTAATCTCATAATCTAGAGAAAAATCTGGAGCTGAGAATGACAAGAAAAAGAAAGGCTGAGCGAGGAGGAAGAACAGAAGGAGGAAAAAGGAGAGAATTTGGTGAAGGAGGAAGAGTGAAAGCAAATGTGATTCTTCTTCAAAGTTCTCAACAGTATTATCTGCTGTGTAAAGGTGCTGGGTATAAAAATCATCTGTCCATCCATGGTGAGCTCAAGGTCACAGTGTAAGTTTCATTTAAGAAAGTCAGTTTTTTGAGTAAATCTTTTCCTGAAAACCTGAGATCATACTTCAGTAAGTCATTATTAATATATACATTGTGTGTGTGTGTGTGTGTGATATGAGAAAATATATCACCTACCATTCTATCACTAATGAGATTATAAAGGAAGAATAAAAGAAAAGTAAACTTATATTTAAGTAAATAAAGATGAAATTTCAGCCCAGCAGGCCAGGGTAGACAAGCTGAAAATCAATGAGCTAATGAGAAGGTATTCAGGGCAGTTACATAAATGACAGAAAAGTACATTCAAAGAAAGTAGAAGGAAGGAAATAATAAAATAAAAAATACAAATTATAAACAAATATACAACACAGAGGAACAACAAAATCAAACTTCGCCTCCTTGAAAAAACCAGTACAAATGATAAACTTCTCATGGTAATGATCAAGAGGTAAAATGATAGAAGGTCCAAATAATCAATATTGTTAATGAAAAGAGGAATATCTTAATAGAAACTGAACATGTTGGAAAGATTTTAAAAGGATATTTTGAAAATTTTTATACCAATTAATATCCAAATTTAGGTGAAATTGGCCAATTTCTAGTAAAATACAATTTATCAAAGAAAATTAGAACACCAAAATAGTTGTAAAATGCACATCATCCCTATTAAAGAAAAGTATAAGATATTATGGAAAGAAATTAAAGAAGATATAAATGAATTAATGGACAAAATTACATACTCAATATTCCAAACATAGCGGTTTTCCCCAAATTGATCTATATATTTAATAGTATACCAATAAAAATTCCAACAAGTATTTGTGCATGTGTTTGTATGTGTGTGTATGTGTGTGTGTATAAACTGATAAACTAGTTCTGAAATTTATCTAGATATACAAAGTATCATAATACCCCAAACAGTATTTTTAAAAAAGTACAACCCTAAAATGTATATTTCTAAGTGAAGAAAGCAAATCTGTAAAGGCTACATACTATATGATTCCAACTCTGTGACATCCTGGAAAAGGCAAAAGTATAGAGATAGTACAAAGATCAGGGGTTGCCTGGGGTTGGGGATGGGGTGAGATGAATAGGCAGAGCACAGAGGATTTTTAGGGCAGTGAAAATACTCTGTGTGATAACATAATAATGGATACATGTCATTACACATTTGCCCAAACCCATAGAATGTACAATAGGAAGAGTGAACCTTAATGCAAACTATGGACTTTGACATAATTATAATGCATGAATACAGGTTCATCAATGTACCAAATGTACTATTCTGGTGGGTGATGCTGATAATGGGAGAGGTTATGCATGAAGGGGACCGAGCATATATGGGAAATCTCTGTACCTTCTACTCATTTTTGCTGTGCACCTAACACTGCTCTAAAAAATAAACTCTATTTTTTTAAAGTACAAAGTTAGAAAGTTTATCTTACCCAATGATTATAATGATATAGTAATTAAGACAGTGTAGTATTAATGCAAGAATAGGCTACAGACCAATGGGATGTAACAGTTTTTTAAAAACAACAGGGAAAAAAGACAGGGAAATTTACTACATGGAATTAGGATAGAGGTTGCCTATGGGAGAAGAACTGGGTAGCGATCAGGAAGTAAATCTCACCATTTACCTAGAAATTAACTTCAGATTGAGCAGAGATCTTATATGAAAAGCAAAATATTAAGGTTTTAGAAGGTAAAACATGCAGATCTTCTTGTCATGACCTCTACCTTGGGAAAGATTTTTTTTGGGGGGGGAGAGGAAAAGGGAGAGGGAGGGAGAGAATCTTAAGCAGGCTCCACCCCAGCACGGAGCCCCATCCCCCACACCAGGCTTGATCTCACAACCCTGACATCATGACCTGAGCCAAAATCAAGAGCTGGACGCTCAACATACTGAGCCACCCAGGTGCCCCTGGGAAGGAATTCTTAAACAATACCTAAAACAACATTAAAAATAAAGGAGAAAAATGATGTGCTTTACTACATAAAAATTAAGAACTTCCATCCCTTGAAAAGAATCACAAATAAGCAAAAGGTGAGCCATTCACAGGTGGTGAAATTGAATTCCAGTAAGTTAAGTAAGTTGCCTGAGATCTCACGCTAGAGAGAGCTGACAGGCAGACACAGAGCAGGCCCGTGGGCATCCGTGCTCTGTCCCTGTGCCTCCGCACCTGGACGGAGCTCCCTTTGGAAGCAAGGTTGTGACACTAGGTTCATTACATTTTACTGTGTTTCTTCAGCATCCACTGAGTGCTGGGAGCCTAAGAAATGGCCTCAAACTAAACTGCATCATGTTCAGACATCTGTTTCCCCAATTCCCCAGGAATCGGCCCAACACAATTTCCTTAAAATCCCAGGATAGGCTTGAGCCACGGGTTCACAATCTCAAACATAAGATGTTTCTAAACTCTCAGGAAAATAATTTTCTTCATTTTCAGTCAGGAAGCACAAAGATGGAAATTCATTTAAATTCTACAAAGCAAAGCAATTTTTTTCACCCTGGACTATATCTTACAACATTCAACATAGGGAACATTATTTCCTGAGTTAACCTTCAGTAAATGCTATCCTCGGATCCTGAGGAAGTTAATGTCTAGAGCAAGAAATTATATTCATTACAAATGCATTTACATGCTAAGATTGATCTTTAAAAGCCAGTAATTCTACATATATATTTAAATGCGAAAGGGGAAGAAACAGAAGTTATGAGTTAGCTTTTTAATGGAGTAGGACTTTTATTCCTTGGGCATATTTTTAAAACCTATAACAACACCAAACATGTTTAAACAGAGATAATCAGTTTTATTCACTGAAATAACCCATTAATCAGTTACGGTATTTTTAGAGGAGCCAGTTAGAGAATGCCTGACTACCTGAATTTAGTAATAATATTAGAAGACTTTTCATGTATGTGCAGGAAATGAGTATCTTGATTATTAATCAATGCATGCCTACCCGGAGAATGTTCCACATTAGATTGAACAAAATGAGAATATCAAAATAAGATGGAATTCATATTGAGGAACAGAGAAGTAGTTAAGTAAAAGGAATTTTTTGTAACACAACAGAGATGACCCTGTTAGACTTTTGTGGAATTTTAGAAGTCTGAATTTAGGAAGAAATGGTTGTTTTCTCTACAGCTTTGTAAACTATAAACTGTTACGCCAATGTTGACATTTCAAGGTGATAGTTTTATTAAGTTAATAGCTGGCACTGGAATTTCTTTTGAAACTCCTGCTTCCTGACAAGATGGGGCCAGAATTACCCTCCTCCTTTTCCTCAGGAGGAGTTCAACACCATACCTTTCTCTGCAAGCCGTCCGCTGCGGGACTCAGACGTTTCCAGCAGTAGGGTTGAGCTGTGACCCTCAGCAGATAGATCTCTCTGGCTTTGAACTGAACACTCAGGTTCTGAGAGCCTACCTACTACTGGGTCTTGGGGTTAGAGGCATGACTGTCAGGACAGGAGAACGTGGCACCTCGAGAAGCCAGGTCGCAGAGGCACATTTGGGCACCTCAGCACGGGGTTTCCTGTGTGTTGAGAGGATTCTCGCACACAGGGCAAGAGTTCATTCTGGGGACAGCAGGACCAAACTTGCCCCAACCCATTCATTCCAGCAAGTACGACTAAGTTCACAGGGGTGAGGTGACCATGTGGAGCTAAGAAATGTCTCTGTGGGACATGCCTTGCTTAAATGTGGTACAGAAAGAATCCCTCTCCCATCAGGGAAGTACTGCAGCTTCGGAGGGTCAGTGAAGACACGGTATCAAGAGAAGCACAGAAGAGGTAGCTGCAGGGACAGGGAGGGCAGCCTAAATAGTTGGCTGGGTCAGAGTAGCAGCATGCACCTGACCCGCTGGGCGACCTGGGCCCCCAGCACCCTGTGTTCCTGGGAAGCCACAGTCCCCATGGCATCACTGGCCCCAGAAGCACCTGCACCAACCCAACCATCGATACTGGGTAGCTCAAGCAGAACATGACTGTGGGATGTTACAGACTTGGACCTGGCTAGCTATAGACAGAGCTATGTGAGAGAGCTACATCACGCATGCTCAGTACTTGAGACTCAAGCCAAACCCCTCTCTACCCACAAACGATCATAATGCAAACAGAATTTTCCACTTCAGAAGAGTAATGAACCTGCAGGTGACAAGGGGGTAACTCTTCGGTGGGATGTTGTCTAAAGCTGAGGACAGGTTTCCTTTAGACACAGATAAGCACCTCTGGGGATGCTCAGAGCCATAAAAAGACGGGACTTTTCACCTTTGGGCATGGGAGATGTTGGGTCTCAGGACATCGAGGCTTGAATACCAGTGTTTCCAGCTGGTGAAGCTGAGAACTTTAGGCTAAACAGAATAAAGAAGGGACCACTTAAATTTGGTCTTTGATAGGACTGCCAGCAGAACAGAGAGAGCAGGCCAGCTTGAACTCCTGTCACAGAAACACAAGTGTGGGTCTCCCAGATGCTGCCCTGAGCCTAGGCTTTCTGTCCCTGACCTTCCACAGGCATCTGCAGTCACTGGTATATAATGCACTCCCTTCCTGGACAAACACTTACAGCCTCTGATAGCAGTAGTATGTGCTATCTGAAAATGAAGAGTGTGTTTCCAGTATTAGAGAGAGAGACAGAGACAGAGATGGAATGAACTCCCCTGTTCTCAGTAAATCTCAAAATAGAACAACCACCTTACCCAAGTTTACCATCTGTTGGCTGGTGACCTGCACATAAACAGATGACATGATGGTTCCTGTGTCTGGTATCCAGTAGACGCTCACATCACAAGGAGTTCTGGCACTCCAGGTAGAGTGGATAAATATAGGCTGCCGATTGATCCCCTCCTGTTTAGAGCCTTTGCTTTCCAGTGAATATGGAACTCTTGATGGGGAAGGGAAGAGATACTTACCCATATATATTCTGCACATGTTTTATAGGGGAAATTAAAGACTCTAATTTGAAGTAATAAAGATCCAACCCTTTCTGAAAGGCCTAAATTCAACAAGGGATAAAAGAGAAGTATATCCTCGCTGAGGAAAAAAATTAATTTAATGATCAGTAAAAGTTGTGCCACAGAATAGCTATGTAGATTATATCGAGATTATTCTTTAATTAAAAAGCACAAATTGCTTTAAACTATGGATTCTTTCATACAATTTATGATCATTTGAAATGTGAATCCAGGAGTCTTTCCCTCATTTTCACAGGCCATTTTATCCTCATCTTTGCATTTTACTGGCAGGAACTGGCTGACAGTTCGAGAGACTGATACTCCTGGGGAACATTTCCCCCAGCTGCACACCCTCCTCATCCCCTCACAACCAAACTGATCTCCCCCCTTCAGACACACCTGGTAGCTGAAACTAACCCAATCAGCAAGGCACAATAAAGAATTCCTGATGTGTAATAGTGATGTGAGGTCATTTGTTTGTTTGCATTTTTATTGGACGTTGCCGTTCAATACGGTCCAGTGCAAACAAGTCACTCACACTGATTTCAGATGCCATGGCAGGATGCGACTTCCACGTTTTGACCAAATAATTGTTCATGAGGCCGGCTCTGTTAGGGGATCTTGAAGTCTGAGAAATGCTGGGTTGACTTTTTTAACTTGACCTTTTATTAATGTTCATTTTATTTAAAGTTATTTTATTTGCAAATAGTGTTGAACTTTAAGTAGTTCCAAGAAGCATTAAAACAAAAACAAGACAACATTCCTTGTCTCCTGATCTCCTACCTTGTTCTTTTCCCCAGAGGAAAGAACATTCAACTCTTTCAGCTCTCTTTCCCATCCCTGATATCTCCAAATGAGATATATATACAGCAATGCAACAAGGCTTTTCTGACAATTCAGGGTTACTCGATATCAATCCAAAATTGCAGAACTGAGAATGTCAGCACACTTGCATGCTCTTCTCTTTAACCTGCCAATATAATTTTATTTTTAATCAATCTCAAATTAGTATTTATATAGTTGTACCCACATAACTGTTTCTCATCAATATATACATTGTGATTATATTTTTATTTTTATGCCACTTTTTATTGAAGTTACAGTTGATATATGTCCTTTTATCATTTTCTTTCATTCTCTTTGAATGTTTTATTCAGTCCTTTTAAACCCTTTGACAGTTGTGCAAAACCGTCTCCACGTTATTTTTCCATACATGCAGGTGCATCAGGAAATGCTATTTCCGTCTACTTCTCCCTCTGTCTCTGTTCACGCCTGTTGGGACCCACTGCCCCTTGGCTCGCTGCACGGTGGCGGCCTGAGCCTGGCTTTGCCATCCCTGATGAGCCCCTTCCCCACACAATGCTGTTATATTTTCTGTCCCCACACTGTCCAAGTCTTTCTCTTTCTTAGTACCCCCCCCCACCTCCCATTTGGTGGAAATACGTCTCTCCTGAGAAAACGTGCAGAAGTGAACTCTTTTCACATTTCCACATTTCTGTATTCTGCCCTCACTCGTGAACAGCCATCTATTTAAATATAGATGTTTGCGTTGAAAATATGAATTTCAAAAATACTTCATCTTTCTGATTCCGGTGTCACTGTTGAGAAGTCTGATGTCTTCCTTTTTTGATTCTTTGACCTCTCTCTCTCCTCTGGGGAGTTTTTCAGAACTTTTCCTTATTATTGTTCTGAAATGTAACCTAGAGTGGGTGTTTTCTTCACCGGGCTGTGTCATTCCAGAGACAGTTCTCTGCAGACACTCTGTCCTGCAGTTTCTGGCTTACTCTTCCGGGGGCTCCCCCTTCCAGATGTTGGACTGCAGGCATCAACCCTCCCACTTCCCTTCCTTTCTCGCCAGTGTCCATTTCTCTGTCTTTCAGCCCCAAAACTGAAGGTTTCCTTAAATATTGTATTTAGGCTTTTATATATTTCTTATTTGGAAGAGTTCTTCTTTGTTATTTGATTATTTAAAGAACATCCTCTTCTTGGTTTATGAAGAGATTATCTTTCATCTTCCTGAGGCTTTAATTATGACCTCTCTGAAATAGTTTTCTGCTCCCTGTTTTCTTTGCAGCCCTTTCCTACTTATTTGCTCCTGATTTAGTCTTACTGCCTTCTGATAATCCTTGTGTGTCTCTCTATATTGGAGGGTGAAGTGCCCAAATGCTGATTGGAAGTTCCCAGGACAGGCAGAGCAGCAGATTGGTGGTAGAACAAGGGGCAAGCTGGATTTATTTTTGTTGGGGATCCCTAGTTGTCATTATCTGTAGGTCTTTTCTTTGGGGTGTTTCAATTCCTCCAGAGGAAGATCTTCCTGTCCCTTATCTGGAGAGGCACCATCCTGGCTATGATCTGGCACTGGATTAATGGAGGATATGGGAGGGGTTCCATCCAAAATGCCCACCATACTTAACACGCTGTTTCCATTCCACTCCTCTTATCTGCCCCTCTCTGTGCCTGAGACCCATGTCTGCTATGATCCCAGTGACATCATGTCTGGCACTTCCTACTCTTGAGTCTCTCCAAGGTTTTGTATGGTAAACCATTTATTTCTTACCATTGCTTCACACATCACCATCTCACTTGCTTAGTTCCTTTCAAATCTCACTGATGGTGGACTTTGTGTTTTCAGAGGGAGAGTGCAGGGTTTCTTCTTGTATTTTGGGGTGATTGTTAAGAGAAAAAGAGGAGAGAGAGAGATCTTTACCATGCCATATTGAAACCTAAGGCAAAGGAATTTTTATTTAGTTTTGCCTTTTTAAGCCAGCAAAAAACTCACCATTAATCATATTCTATTACTTTTCTTCTCCTAAAGCAGCAAATACATGGCATTCTTGATGTAAATATTGATTACATCTAAGCAGGTCCAGGTTTGGGCTATGAATCATTTTACTAATTGGAGCTACAGGAAAAATTGTTGACACTTGGTCTCTTAGGGAGGCTTATTAGCGTCAGAATAAAAAGGAGAGTATGATATTTTTCTAGTGTATTTTTCCATAATGAGCAACCAGGAAATATCATTTGCACTGACCACTAAACCTGCGTGAATAATTTGGGACCTGAATTTACTAGAATGTCTCCTTAAAATAATCCATTTCTGTAACAACAATTCCATACTTTCTCCTCTGTCACATCAGATTCACTGCTCTTTATATCCTATAATGTCTGAGAAGCATGACTTCTGCTGAATCTAGGCAGACGTTTAACTGACTGAGCCACCCAGGCACCCCAGGAAACACAAAGTTTCCTAACTTCTCTCCTTTCAGCCAGAAATCTGTGCAACTCCAAACACAGGTATGATTTCATTATTATTGTTACCTTGCCAATGTGTCTACCAATTTATTAAGGTGTGAAAATCTATGTCATGAGATAAAGGAATAATAGTTACGGCAAGAAGGCATAAAATAGCCCAACAGATTTCAAAATGAGAAGTTCAATGTGTACTTTGACCTATATCCTAAACGTTTCCACCAAGCTTGTCCCTTCATTATATATAGTTGACACTTGAACAACACAGGGGTTGGGACCCCGACCTCCCCACACAAACCAAAATCCACGTATGATTTTTAACTTTCCAAAACTTTACTAACAGTCTACTGTTGACCAGAAGCTTTACCGATAACATAAATAGTCGGTTAACACATATTTTGTATGTTACATGCATTACATACTGTATTCTTACAATAAAGTAAGGTAGAGGAAAGTATTTTATTAAGAAAATCATAAGGAAGAAAGAATGCATTTACAGTACTGTATTTATCGAAACACATCCACAAACAAGTGGGCCCGTGCAGGTCAAACCCATGTAGTTTGAGGGTCAACTGTAGCTTTTCTTTCTTTCCCTTCTACTTTTAACTACTACTGGAGACCTCGGACAAGAAATCAGGAAAACTGCAATTTCCCTCTAGATGGGACATCTTGACTTGATCCCACACACGGGCAGGTTCAGCTTCCCCCCAGGGGGAGTAAGAAGCTCCTAATACTCCCCACCTCCCACCCCCTCCCCCAAAACCTAATACCTTAGTCACTCCTCTGGGTTACACACCTGCAAAAACCATGCAGTAAATGAGCCACTGTCACCTGCAAACAAAATACTTCCATGAACAAATGGGACACATGCAGGTAAATGTGAGCTGGTGACACTGGGATGTTCAAAGACAAACATCTACATTTTTAACATGCTCCCCAAAAGATTTCAAGTGTGGATGGCCCAGAGAGCACTTCTGAGAAACACAGGTCAAGGCATGGAAAATGGGGGTGTGAAGGTGCAGAAGATGGATGACATGGCCAGACACATGGGTAAGGAGGAGAGCAATGGAGGAGCAAGGAAGGGTGGAAGTTTGACCCAGAAGCAAAATGTAATAGATGGGAACAGAGGTGTCATAATGCAAATCAGCAAAATTAAATAATTCACAATGTTTTCTAGCTCAGCCTATCTGCAGTTGTTCCTACATTTTGACCTTATAATTACATTACTGACCTCAAAGATATTAAACTATATCTACTAACTAATCACACCAATGCATGGCCCATAACCATTCTTCAGCCAGTTTTCTCTTGTGTAATAATCTTCTCTCCTGAAAATACATTTTTTTATCTTGAGAAACTAATGGCAAGTGAATGAAGTGAGTAGCAAATTACAAAAATTTCTGATGTCCTGCAATGTATAATCATCAAAAAGAACTTGAACTTGATCTGGACAGTTGCTCTTTTTATAATTAGTCTTAATACATAAATCTCTAATTATTCCTAGGCTCAAAGAATGTCGGTGTCAAAGGTGAGGAATCCCGCCTGGCTGCCCCGCCAGCCAGCAGCAGCGCCCAGAGGAGCCCTGGAGCCTGCAGTGCATGCCCTGCACCCACACATCCTGTAGGTACCCCTGCCTCCTCAGCGCTCACCCAGGCCTGACCAATTAGCCCGGATACTGCCTGCCAATCACACGGAGGTACTGATTTCCCAGCAAGGAGAGGTGGGATGATTAATGCTATGTGCCACCTTGGCTAAGCCACATTACCAGATAGTTGGTCAAACACTAGTCCCGATGCTGCTGTGAAGGTGTTGCTCAAATGAGATTACCATTTAATTTTGTGGATTTGGAATAAAACAGATCTTTCGCCACCACGTGGGTGGGCCTTGCCCAATCAGTTGAAGACCTGAAAAGAAAAAAAATTCATCTTTGCCAAGAAAGAGGGAATTCTGCCAGCAGATGGCTTTTGGACTCAAGCTGTGCCAACAGATCTTCCCTGAGTCTCCAGACTGTCTGCCTGTCCTGCAGATCTTGAACTTGCCAACCCCCACAATCATGTGTCAATTCCTTAAAATAAATCTCCCTCTCTCTCTCTCTGTGCTCTATCACATACACATACACACACACACACACACACACATATATTTTTTCTATTTGTTTTGTTTCTCTGGAGATCCCTGACTAATACAGAGACAACGGTTTTCAGCTCTTGAATGTCTGGATGTCTCCTCAAATGAGCAGCAATCATCAGAGCTACTGTCTGCACGGTGTTGGGTTGCCTTGTTTGGCTATAACATTTTTTCTCAGCACTCAAACATAGGTTCCAGAGCCTTCATTTTCTCTTAAACCAAGGAGAACGTAGAAATGTTTTAATCCAATCTTGTCATTTGCATTTGAATGAAACTTGGATCCACCTTCTGAGGGTCACACTAGTAGGACCAGCAGAGCAGAAACAAGAACCTGAGTCATGTCCCTCAGCTCCAGGCTCTGCCCTACAGACTTGTGCTGTCCTGTACTTCCTGTCTGACAGCCTCATTCCATCATGTGGTCTGAAGCTTTAATGCTTTTCCATGCCCTGGTTAACTAGACAAAGGTATCAGATCAATCAGATGCATGTTTTAGCTACTGGCTTACTAATCCCAATGGGAAAGTTAGGTTATCTCTCCACTGGAGACATGAAAAATTTTGTTATAAGGAAATATGGATACTACCGTCTGAATTCTGAGATTCCGATTTATGTAAAAGTGATTTACGAGAATACATCCCCAGGAAGAAGAAGTAAGGAGTAGGGAAGGAAGAACCAGACCAGGAAGAAAGGCAGGCCAAGTGATGGTGTCATATCAGGCAAATTCCCACAGAGGGCAAGTCTGACTCGGTCCGAGAGCAGCCCTGCTGGTAGTGTATGTCCCACCTGAGACTTGTCCCCATCAGGGGGCAGGGAAGTTGGATACCTCCACACCCATCAGACAGTGGTTGAGGAGGGGTAATGAAATCTTCAGGGTCTTCTAGAACTCTACACATGTGGCCGTCCTCCTTCAAAGAGACAAAAGTGATGTTGGCTAGGAGCTCAAGTAGAGCAGATGCCGATGTTTACCAAGGAGGAAAAGGCATCCTGGTGCCCGGGTGTGAAGGGGATCCCTTGCCGAGTTGGCCGCACCTTGACAAGTGGGTCAGAGCAGACTTAACACGGTGTCTGGTAAGGCACAGAAAGCCCCCCCAGCAAGCCCTGACTGGCCCAATGGGAGGTACTGACACATACACCAAAGGATGTGTCCATCAGAGAGAATTACCACCACAGAGTGATGGGAACAGGGCAGTCAGGTAGATGGGCCCCAGGGCCCCCCACTGGCCCGGAGTCACTGACTTACTGAAAAGTTCATGAGCATCACCTGATAGCTCGTGCCTGTGGGACCACCCAGTGGGATCTGCGGACTCCTCCTCTGTCCTCACTGGGCAGCTTGTGGATTCTAACACAGCCTCTGAGGGAGCTCTGTCCAAGGAGAGAGGATGTGTAAGTCTACCAAACAGATCACCAGCTGTCTCTACCGGAATATTTATCATCAAGAATAAGGAAATTGGCATCTGCCATTTTAGCCGTTGGATACATATGGTCAATGTGAGTCAGCCTCCGAGAAGTGGCCACCCCTTTGCGAGTGACACTGGACTTAGCACTCGGTTCCCTGGTGATGTGACACAGGGGAGGCTGTGCAGCCATCTTTTTTTTTTTTTTTTTTTCCTACAGGGACTAGTCAGATAGTTCCAAATTTCTTTTTGGGATTTGAACTTCGATGGGCTTTTCTGAAGTGCAGCAGCAATTAAACTGATATAGGAGTTGGGGAACAACATGGCAGTCTTATTTGTGGCATTGATGGATTGGAGAATGAAGTTTAGCTCCAAGGCCAAAACAGGTGAGGGCTATGGCCCTGGAGGCAAGCTCCCCATCTCAGACATAGGATGTGACAGAGTCTGTGCTGTGTGGTGGGTCTTCCCTGGTGGGAGGAACCAGGAGGACAGCACAAGGCTTGCCCCAGGTGGGTGGGCTGCCAGGGGACAGAAGCACAGTGAACCAGGACAGGCAGTTAAATCAGTCCTTGTCCCATGGGAAAAAGACAGGGAGGGGAGGGAGATAAGAAGCACCAAAGAGTTCTCCTCAGTGTTTCCCAGAGAGGCATAAAAAGCTCCTTTTTATGGTTCAAGGAAGAATAGGGCAGAGAAAAAGAAACTGTTCCCAGTACATCATAATGATCATCCTAGCAAATTCCCCAAACATACCAATTTAAAATGAAAAAAACAAAAACCACAATATTATTTTTGGACTAGTGAGTTATTTTTCTTTTAATGATTCAGAAGGTAATTTATATCTGTGTTGTACTCTTAAGGACTTCATAATCATTCATAGCAATGTCTAAATTCTATAGTTCTAGATCTTTACCTTAATTTTATAGCTTTCACAGTTTTTGGAAACTTATAGTTCTAAATATTTATCTAAATCCTAATAAGTTCTGTAAATTCTAAATATTTATCATTAATGGGCAATCCTGTGGCTATGACTTAAGGGAAGGGGGGAAAAGCCCTAACTTTGAAAATAAAAAAAGCTAGCTGAAAAATCCTAATATGGAATGCTTCAGGTTCCTTATAATTAGATAAATAGAAGTTGAAAGCCTCACCTCTGTATTCCAATTGAGGAAAAGTGGGCATCCATTTCTCTCAAGTTACAAATGATAGTCTAGAAATAAAGCTAGATATTCTGTTCTAAGTACAGCACTTCTGCCTTGCATGGCTCATACACCCAGTTTGTAGAGGAGGAAATTAAGACACTTGTAAGGACCACAAATAAGCAAGAGAAGCTGACAAGAGAGCAGCATAAGTTAAGGAGAACAGTCTGCTCTTTCTAATCAGTGACAGCCATAGGTACGGCCATTGGTGAAAAGAAAACAAGACTGTAAAAAAGAGAGGGAGAGAGAAGGTTCAGCCCAAGCTTGAGCTTTGGGAATGTTTCCCATGTGGTCCCATCCACGTCTTTCTCGACTTGTTACAACTTGTTGAGAGAGGAGCTCATTGTAAGAAAAGCTTTCTTTCATTCCAAGAAAAAAAATTAAAAATGTAATCAGGGTAAACCTGAACTTCTTTAATCGATGTCTATGAATACCATTCATTCATTCATAACATCTCATACATTAAGTTTTTAAAGAACGGATAAACTACAGAGGAAAGCAAAACATCTATTTTCAAAGCAGGACTAATCCCCCAAAAAATAATCTAATACATGACGTTTGTCTTCAGCCCTACCTCCCCTGCTTAGTCTTTCAAGATAGAGACGCCCCTGCCCCTCTGGTCACTGTCCTGTGCTTTTCCACCTCTCCCGTATAAAACGTGTTTTAAGTGATGATATGATGACTTCAGTCGCCTTAATCTCGTGCGTAATAAGACTAGGTAACAGTAAAACTACACGCATTAACATAGTCATGAGTATTTGCACCCAATCAGAGAAAAAGCCTCAAGCACAGGAGGTAATGGTGGCATTTCCAGAAGCTCGTAGAGCAGCAAGATTTTGCAAGAGAGACTCTCAGAAAACCTCAAAACACAGTTTATAGACATACTCAGTCTTGAGGATGTAGGTAGTATTTAGTAATGAAGCCATTGTCTATTTCAACTTTATACAGGTTTCTCTAATTAAAAGCTAAAAGTCAAAAAATACCTCTGGGTCCATACCGGGCTGCTATTCCCCATGAAGAACCTTTCTTCTGGAAAAATCACAGAAAACGACTTTTCCCCTAGTAGCCATTGTAATTTATTCCTGGCGTGATAAGAACATCTGCTATAGATTATATGCAGACATTTTTGTGATGTTAATGTGGTCAGAAATAACCAAAAGGCATTTAAGGAGATGAAGACATGTTATTTCCATTTCAAATAGGAATTTAATTCTAGGAGAACCACTGAACAACATCAACAACAAAGGCTTTTATTTAGTTGACCAATATAGATTCACTTGTAAAAACTGGGAAATGAAAAAGAGGAACCAGGAGATGAATTAGGTGCCATTATTATGATACCTTTTAGGAAGGTTGGAGAGAGAAGGTTAAATGGCATCTGGTGTCAACCTTAAAATAAGTATAACCTCTCCCTTTAAAAGCCTTAAACTTGATGACATAACAGCCTATTGAAATTCTGCCTCTTCAGGCCAGGTTTTGGGTACTGTCCCTTTTAACCTTCATGAGATTGGTGGATCAATGCAATGATCTATGGGGATAAATGTTGGGAAGTGGTGAGAAATCACTTTGCCTTGCACACATGGCAATCCCGAGAGACCCATCTGGGTGCTGTGCAGTTAATCAACGCATCCTACCCCAGCTAGCTGGATTTATAACGGCAGGTCTCATCCTCTAGCTGAGTCTCCCCACCCCTTACCACTTTTATTATTTGGGAGAATTGTATCAGAAGGAAGTCAAGCTTCACATTTTCCATTGATTTAAGAATTTATGGAATAAGTCACTAGAAAGAACAAGATGATTGAGGATTAATGCAATATTTTTGATAAGTTGCTGCTGTAAAACCTCACCCTGACCCAAACAACACTAGGGAAATGGAATAGGGGAAAGTGAAGGATTTAAATTTCAATCCATTTGAGTCTTTGAGACATCAGGTTTCCCAGACTCTATTGCCATACTTTAAAAACAAGAATTAATGAATGTAAAAATTGCCCTATTACTAGAGAATGTTTAACCTAACCCATTAAATTATTTGAATTATTAAACTATTCAGATTGGATGAGAAAAATCATATCTCTGTTGACATGCTGATCTCTTCTCCTTTCCAATTCAGTAAGTGTCTCAGTATCTTAAACAAAATATAAACCTCATGTTTATATGGGATAAAGGCCATTTATTAATAAAGGTCATTCCAAGATTCTCTCTCTCTGAGCAAAAGGCACAGACACCCATGCATAACATTGTATACATAATAATTCACTTTCAACAATTTTTAACATCAGTATTAGTCAGAAAATTCTCTTCTTCTCCTTATTCTCTACCTTTAGTTCTATATTTGTGACCCATCTCTCCCTAAATGGTCCTTTTTCTCTTTGTGGAGTCCACTTCAGACATCAATTCTTGATTGACTTTAGGTTTGTTCTAATGCACTTGATTCACCTGACGTAACTACACCTCATTATATGCATATTAGTTTCTAATGCAGCTGTGACAAATTAGCACAAACTTAACAACCTAAAACAATATGAATTTATTATCTCACAATTTCTGTGAGTCAGAAGTTTGGATATATGTGGCTGAGTCCTGTGCCTAAAGGTCTCAAAAGGCTGAGCCTTTGGAAAAGAATCAGAGTTCATTCAGGTTGTTTGTTAAATTCAGTTCCTTAAGTATGTAGGACTGGGGCTTCAGTTTCCTCATTGGCTACCAGCCAGGAGCTGGTGTTTGCTTCTAGATGCTACTCACATTCCTACTCATACTTTCCATGTGACCCCCTCTAGCAAAAGTGGGGTGAGTCCCTCTCACACTTCAAGTCTCTCTGACTTCCCCTTCTACAGATCTCTCAGGCTCCAGGGTATGTGTGATTAGAGTATGCCCACCTGGATAATCCAGGATAATCTTCTTATTTTCATGACTATAAATACATCTGCAAAGTCCCTTTTGCCATGTAGCAAAATGTATTCATAGGTTTCTAGAATTAGAGGCTGGACATTTTTGGAGGGTCATTCTGGCTACCATAATCCACCATCTGGAGCACAAAGATTCATTTCATGGGCATATAGAAAACAAAATGTAAAATGGCATACATAAACCCAATTATATTAATAATACCATTAAATGTGAATGAATTTTAAAAAATAAAAAATAAATGTGAATGACATTCCAATCACACTGTGTAAATAAAACAAAACAAAACAAGATCCAACTATATGCTGTTTATAGGAGACACACAGTAGATTCAAAGATACCAATAGGCTGAAAGTAAAAGGATGGAAAAGAGATATATCACATGAAGAGCAGCTTTAAGAAATTTGGACTGGCTATACTAATATCAAACAAAATAGACTTTAAATAAAAAATGTTACTAGAGACAGATAAATTATATAATGATAAAGGGGCCAATCCATCAAAAAGTTATAAGAGTTATAAACATATATGCACCTAATAATAGTGCCCCAAAATTCATGAAGCAAAAGCTAATAGAATTAAAGGTAGCAATAAGTAATTTAACAATAATAATTGGAGACTTCAATACTCTACTTTCAATAACGTATAGAATGACCAGGTAGATAATCAGCAAGGACACAAAAGATTTGAACAACACTATATACAAACTGGACCCAACAGACATCTGTAAACATTCCACATAACAAGAGAAGAACACACATTCTTTTGAAGAGCACATGGAATATTCTACAGGATAGATCCTAATCTAGGTTATAAAATAAGCCTCAATAAATTTAAAAGAATTGAAACTGGACCAAGTACATTCTCCAATTCCGATGATTTGAAATTGGAAATTAATGACAGAGAAAAATTTGGAAAATTTACAAATATGTGAAAATTAAAGAGCATACTACTAAGTAACCAATGGTTAAGAAGAAATCACATGGGAAATTAAAAAAAAAAATACCCTGAGAATGTAAATTAAGACACAACATACTAAAATGTAGAGGATGTAGCTAAAGCAATGCTTAGAGGGAAATTTATAGCAGTAAAAAATATGCTAAATGTGAAGAAAGATCTCAAGTTGAGAACTTAACATTCCATCTTGAGATACTGAAAACAAAAGAGCAAACGAAATCCAAAATAAGAAAAAGGAAAGGGTAGAAAACAGTATTAGAGTGAAATCAAGGAAAGAGAATAGAAAAACAATAGAGAAGATTGACAAAACCAAGAGTTGGTTCTCCAAAAATATCAACAAAACTGACATATCTTTCACTAGACTAACCAGAGAATACTTAATTTACTAAAATTAAATGAAAGAGGGACTATTACTGCCAACCTTCTAAAAGAAAAAGAATTACAAAGAAATTCTACAAACGACTGTATCATGACCAATTATATAATTTAGATAAAATGGATGAATCCCTAGAAAGACACAAATTACTGAAACTGACTCAAGAAGAAATAGAAAATCTGATCCTCTAAAACCATAAAGGAAAATCTAGATGAGCATGAGTTTGGTGATGTCTTAGTCTATTCTGGCTGCTATGACAAAATATCACAGACAGGGTAGTTCATAAACAACAGAAATTTATTTATCATATTATTATTTATTATTATCTGGAGGCTGGAAGTCTCTCATCAAGGTGCCTGCGTGGCCAGGTGAAGGTCCTTTTCCAAGCTATAAATTGCCAACCTCTCACTATGTCCTTACAGGGTGGAAGAGGCTAGAGATCTCTGGAGTTTCTCTAATAAGGGCACTAATCTCATTCATGAGGGCTCCATGCTCATTACTTACCAAGCACCTCCCAAAGGCCCCACCTTCTAATGCCATCATTTTGGGGGTTATAGGATCTTAACATGAATTAGGGGGAAGGGCAGATACATTCAAACCATAGCAGGTCATGAGTTCTTAGACATGACATCAGAAGCCCAATCCAAGAACGAAGATATTGATAAGTTGGAATTTATTAAAATTTAAAACTTATGCTCTGTGAAAGATACTGTTAAAAGAATGAAAAAAAAAAAAAGCCATAGATTAGGAGAAGATGTTTTCAAAACACATATATGATAAAGGACTTGGATCCAAAATATACAAAAACTCTTAAAATTCAACAATAAGAAAACAACCAGCCAAATTAAAAAGTGGGCAAAAGATCTCAACAGACACTTCACACTGGCAAGTTTACAGAGCAACAGGGACTTTTCATTCACTGCTGGTGGAAGTTCGAAATGGTGCAGCCACTTTGGAAGGCAGTTCGGCAATTTCTTACAAAACAACACAGTCTTACCATACAATCAACAATCTCATGCCTAGGTATTCACCCAATTGATTTGAAAACTTATGTCTACCCAAAAGCTGCCTACGAATATTTATAGCAGCTTTATTTATAAAATAGCCCCAAACTGGAAACAACCCAAATGTCCATTGATAGGTTAAAGGATAAACAAGATGTCTTTATCCATACAATGGAATGCTACTCAACAACAAAAGGCATTAAGTATTGATATATACTAAGCATTTATCTTGAGCTAAAGAAACTGGATACCAAAAAAGTACATGATTTCATTTATGTGAAGTTCTAGAAGAGGCAAAACTAATCTCAAGTGTTATAAATTACATCACCGATGGCCTGGAAAAGGGGTTAGAGATTGTTGCAAAGGATCCCAGGGACCTCTTTGGAGTGCCAGAATTGTTCTATGTCCTGACTGCAATGGTATTACATGAGTGTACATATTCCCAAATTTCATCCAATTGTAGACTTAAAATGAAAATTTTATTTTATGTAAGTTGGGCTTCAATAAAGTTGAAGAGAAAAACTATAACAAACAAGAGCTATATGTTAATGAGGAATCAATCATTCTCAATTTCGATTCTCTTTCAGGATGCTGAAAACCTTTGATCCTGGTTGTCAATTTGACCACTATCTGGCCATTCATCTTGGGTGATATGATCACCCCATATCTCCTTGGAATAGTAAAAATATATGGAAAACGTCAATCTTAACTAAAAATCTTAACTAAAAATCTCAATAGGCTAGACAGGTAACTCCTATTCTCTTCACAATTTAATCCTGGCTAGCACTAGCAAGATCTTTTATGTATCACTTCTCTAAAGCAATTTATACTTCTTTACTTTTCTGACTGCAGCTTTTCTTTTTTGCAAAACTTTCCTCCATATAACTCATGATTCCTTTGATAGTAGTGGGGGCTACAATTCTCCTGGTATGAGCTTGTTTAATATCCAAGCAATAAAAACTGAAAATAATTCGCTAAAACCCTGTGTGTTTTGTTGGTTTTTTTTAAAGATTTTATTTATTTATTTGACAGAGAGAGGGGGGGAGAGAGCAAGCACAAGCAGGGGGAGGGGCAGAGGGAGAAGCAGGCTCCCTGCTGAGCAGGGACCCCCCCCCCAACGTGGGGCTCAATCCCAGGACCCTGGGATCATGACCTGAGCTGAAGGCAGGCACTTCACCAACTGAGCCACCCAGGCGCCTCAAAACCTGTGTGTTTTGTCAGCTAAATAATCCTCCCTTATTGGCTTTTTTAGCTCTAGATATTTGGAAGAATCCATATCTTTATGATTATTCCTTTACCATCCAAATTAAGTCATCACGTAAATTCAGCCATTCTGTGTTACCTAGAATGTAACAGATGGTCTCCTGCTTTTTTCTGTCTGAGCCCCTGTCAACTCCCAGGCAACTTTCTCCCTGGCATGTGAACTCAGTGTTCCCTAATCAAAAACAGATAGTCAATACTAATTTCCTCTGCAAGTCATTTTTTTTCAGGGTGATTTTTTTTTTTTAATTCTTGCTGCTATAAGGTAATCATACAGAAACACTTTGTGGCTTCCCTAAAGACATTTAATATATAGTCTACAGCAGTGTTGTCCACCACACGTGTGATGCAAGTCATATATGTGATACTAACTTTTCTAGTAGCTACAATATAAAAGTAATAAAGAAACAAGTAAAATTAATTTCAATAACACATTTTACTTACTCTAATATATCCGAGAAAGTATTACCAGTCAACATGCAACCAATTAAAAATTATTAGTAAGATATTTTACATTCTTTTTTCACAGTAAGTCTTGGAAATCCAATGTCTGTTTTACGACTGCACATCTCATTGCAGGCTAGCCATATCCCAGGGGCCCCCCAGCACCATGGGGTTAGTGGCTCCCATAAGAACAGTGCACCTCTGTAGTGACGGGTCTCTTTGAATAGACGGAAATGTGCTCTCAGAAGCAACCGACTTTGTAGGGCCCAGAGCCAGGTCAGGTAGAGTCTACACAGTGAAAATAGGCACATTTCCTTTTGCTTAGATCCAATTCCTTTAGTTACGGGAAACTGGGAACCTTTTTGTAAACACTTTCCTAACAGTAGACAAAGATCTGGAATTTTTTTAAAAACAAATTTTAGACACACACTGGGGCGCCTGGGTGGCTCAGTTGGTTAAGCGACTGCCTTCAGCTCAGGTCATGATCCTGGAGTCCCGGGATCGAGTCCCGCATCGGGCTCCCTGCTCGGCAGGAAGTCTGCTTCTCCCTCTGACCCTCCTCCCTCTCATGCTCTCTGTCTCTCATTCTCTCTCTCTCTCAAATAAATAAATAAAATCTTTAAAAAAACAAACAAACAAACAAACAAATTTTAGACACACACATCTGCTTATGTTTCCAGGGCAGAGGTCTGGAAAATGGAAGAAAACATTCTGACACAAGTCAGGGCAAGAAGCAAGAAGACAGGATTGGGAAAGCAGGTGGGGCCTGGGTGCGTACCTACGTCATGACAACAGCTGATCTTTTTCACCTTCTGATCTAAGGTAGACCTTAGAGTTACATTAACTCTAGTGCTCTGGGCCGTGCCAGGGGTGAATGATAATCTTATGAGGATGCGATCTGCATGATGTATGTCTTATAAAAATGCAAATAACCAGGGTGACCTCAAGGCTTTGATAAACTGTCATTCTTGATCTCTGTGTACGGACATTTATTTTAGACTGAAGGATTCTGAAGTCCTTCGGCTAATCAAGGACCCACTTCCTACTGCTTTTAGGAGAGCTGTTAGGAGCCCTAGTATTCACTGATGGGAAAGAAACCAAAGGGTCACTTACAGAAGTCCCTACTGGTACAGAACCACCTGGCACAAACAGAGGATGTCAGAACTCTGCTCACAAGATAGCTTGGGATGTAAAGTAGAGAGAGGAAGGCCAGCATACCTGGTTCAACAGCCTGCACCCAGACAAAGCCAAGCTTTGATAGAAAATTCTGGAAATTCTGTTATCTTAAGGTCCATATTACCATTAACATTCCTTTTTCCCTTAGTTTTTTACTAATTGTTCCGTTTCTGCAGCATGATTACTAGGGCCACGATATAACCAGACCTTTTGGTTAAATAATATTGACAAGCACCTGTCTATAGTAGTCTATAACACTGGTAAGTCTATACCAATATTTCAATCTATAATTTTATAAGTATATCAATTATACATTCTATAAACATGAGTTTATACCAGAGTCACAAAAATGGTCAAAACATGGGATCTCATTCAGGCAAATAAAGAGAGTTCTCATATATCCATCAGGATATATGGTGGACGATAGGACTAAAGCTTCCTTGTTCTGGGTGGGCTTTCTTACTCCTCACCTGGGCCCACCTTCTCAACTCCATTACTGAGTCTCCTGCATTAGCAATCAGCTAATTTCATCTACGTTTGTCCTATACACATTTTCAATTGACACCCTTGGCTGCCGATTCTATACAACTGCCCGTCTAGAATAATATGTTCCAAAATTACACGTATGCCCTCTACATCCAATAAAGTTCAAGTCATTATATAATTAGAACACTCTCTATATTCCCTAATGAATTAAATGGAGGGCTAGTAGTGAAGAAGGAGGAAGGCCTTAAGAAAGAATATGTTCCCCTTGCTGACAGCTACAAACGCAGACCTGAGAATTTGGGAAGTCACTTAAAATAAATTATCTCAAGGTCTTGGATCCTAGATGCTGCAGAAAAAATGAAAAAGACCACTTCGCCAATTACGTCTTCTATCTCTCTACCTGAAATGTTGATGGCACAAGAGCGGATACGGAGGCCTTAATTAAACAAGGAAAACGTACCGATCGTGAACACCCTGCCAAGCATTTCTCCTTCCCACACACACGACTCAGGACGCGCACTAGGTAAAAGCAAGAGCGTTCATTTCTCCTTCAGAAAACGCTGCAAAAGGCAGCAGCTTCTCACCCTCGGCCCCAGCCAACACCACACCAGGTCTCAACCCCCTTCCCTACTATCACGATGCCACCGCACAGCTAGGGGTTGCCATAAAGCTCTCCTTTTAGGCCACCGAAGGGATGACATTGGAGGCCAATCCTCCCTTCCTGGAATGGAGCCAGAGCCAGCCTGTGCACATCACATCTTCTCCCGAGCATCATCAAGCAAACACAGCACAATCCTTCCACCCAGGTTGCCTTTGCACCGTGTTAAAAGTCACCTTGTCCTTTCTACCGAAAGAGCAAGATGGCTCAGAACCTTGTCCCTTAGCATTGCCTTTGATTCCAAGAAGAAATCAGATTTGCAGGAAAAATTCAGTGGCGCTAGTAAAGAGTGAAAGGAACCCCAGAGAAACTCATGAGAGGAGAGGACGTGGGAGCTGCTCATTGACATCTATTGAGCCAGTCCCATGCTATCCAAACCAGCAGGATTTGTGGATTTTAAGCCAAATAAACACATTACTAGAGCTGTAAACATAAAGTAGCTCAGTTCTTGGACTGGCCAAAGCATTGGAAGATGCAGGATGATGCCTTGCTTGTCTCGTGGCTGCAGAATTGTTTGAATCTCTTCCTAGTTTTGTGGCCACCGGGTGCTAGTGAGAGGTGCTTCCAGGAGATGCAGTACAGCAATATGGCTGATATTTCATGAGTGACTACACTCTGTGCTCCCTTTAGTTCACACAGTGAATCCTCACAACCACCAAGTTCTGATCTCTCCCATTTTGCAGCCTAGGAAACGGAGCCATGGAGAAGCCGGCCTACTACTCAGAAGCATCCACCCGGGCTCTCATTCGAGCCCAGAGTTTAGATATATATGAAATGATTTACTGACCTTACAATTAATCTTGCCCTGGGACTTAGCCATGGACAGAAGGTCTGGAAACAGAGAGCCGCTGCCGCCTTGGAAGCAGCTGGGGCCTGGGCCCTGCAGTGGGGGTGAGCTGCTCCTTCTGATGGCAACTGGAGGAGGGGTCCCTACCCCCCAAAAGTCATGGAGAGAAATTTCCTCTTCCATGTCTTCCATGGAAGCAGCACAAACTCCAATGTGGATTTTGCACCAACACATGCTTCTAATCTCTCTCTCCCATCTGCACGTATAAGACAGTCCTAAAATTCACATAATTATTCCATATTACCCTTTAACAATTGGAACGTCACTCTGCTATTCAGCCAACTTTTCTTGTAACTAACTCTGGAAAATGAAGGCAATAAATAGATGCTTGATTATTTTTAACATAAAAAGGTGTATTTCTAATGAGTCATTTGCCCAATACTTAAAGAACTATTATGCTCTGAGAGACACTGGAGAAAATTCTGACCACATGAAAGCTGGTGTTAGTAGTAAATTATTTATTTACAAACTATGTATTTTATAAGATTTTTTAAAATTATTATTGCTTCCCACCAAATTTTCTCTGAAATGTAATATTTCTATCCTAGGCAAATATTAACAGTAAGTTCAAACCAACCTCTCTCCCTCTCTTTCTCTACACATACATACACACACATGCACGTACACACATTTTCAAGCTACCCTTCAGCTCTGCAGAACTAATGTAATTATTTTTGTTTGCTGCACAAATAAAGGTAAAATATCCTCACTATTCCTACAAATACTGACAATATGCTAACATGCATAAAATCAGAGTTAAACTCTTTCCCCAGCATCCTACTCCTTAGGAAGGGCAGGGGGAAATGGGTGCAGAGTGTGTTTTCCCCTAAGAATATACATACCCCTTTGATGTAGTGTAAGGTTTACAGAGTGAGGACTCACCTCACCCAGCTCATGGGTCAGGACCTGTTCACACACTGAGGATGCTTGAACTCATTCTCGCTCCAGGAATAGGGCACCTGACACAGTCTACAGAATGAAACTGAGTTTCATGATCGTGCACATAATCAGGACTCTACTCTGAGCTATTTATCAAGGGAATGATATGCAGTGATCATTTGATTACCATGTCAACTTCGGTATTTAAAATATTGCTTTAGATAGAATTTGTCTTATGTATTTACCTTCTAAATGTGTACTATTTGTGGATTCAAAAATACAATCACATTTTTGCAGTTTTTGCAAACTGGTGACCTGCTGGTCTTCTCCCTCTTTCATATATGTTTGTTTAGCCAGAACCACAGGTGTTTGTTTTGTAATTTCTTCAGTTTGAATGCTCTTAGGCAAATTATTCATTTTGTAGTCTCCTGTAGTCCTTACCAGTCTCGGCGGCCCAATATTGAACACTGATGGCCAAGAATTTAGGTTCCAGTTTATGTCCTTGCCAAGCCCCTATAGAGATAGAAATCTGTGGCCCCATCTAGTTTTAAGAATGTCTCTTCAACAAAGCATAGATTCTGAGGACTGTTTCGTTTATGCCATTTTAGGCCACTTTTAACCATTTACACCTTCAAAATTATAATGCAATTTCCAGGCATATAAATCTTACATAGCAAAAGCTATAGTTCTAGGATTCTAGGATTTAAATTTAAAAATTGGTAGAAATAGATTATTATAGAAACTTACAATGAAGCTTAAAGTTCATATTAAAATCTTCTTTAATAGAAATTGGGCAATAGGTATTAGGCACTTCCTTTTAAGAATTATAACAAAAATATATTAACCAATTTATAATTTTCTTCATTGTTTTGCCCATTTTGGATTTTTAGACTAGTAACCTTTCTATCTTGTCTATATTTAAAGTTATCAACTCAACCAATGTTCATCCACAGAGAAGGAGTGAATTATAAAAGAATATTAATATTTATTAATAAGGTCTTAATGCTTCTGAAATTATACTGTTTTATATTCTAATTATTTAAAGTAGGAGGACTTCTTTTTCATTTCCACCTGATAGTGAAAAATGGTTACCATATGCATTTTAATCTCAAAAGGGAAACTTGGGTCTCCATCAATAAGACTGAACTTCCTCCTAGAATCTGGTTTAACACTCTGGATTAAATAAAATAAATTGATTAATTAAATTACACAAAATCTACCTTTACTGTGAGCACCCAGAAGAAGGTGACAGCAGATTGTAGCTGCTGAAGCCAGAGCCAGAGAAGTAAGACAGAACAGGAGATAAAGGAGAGAAGATATGTCAGTGTGGGAGCCCTGGCCAGAGATTAGTAAAAATGCAAAGCCTGGAGCACAGAATAAGCCAAGCCCTGTGAAGTAGAAGTGAGGGAGGAAAAAATCAATCTATTCTACCACACTTACTGAACAATTCCATGTCCTTTTAGGTGCCAGGGACTCAGCAATGGTTGCAACCCTTTTGCAGTTAAAGCCAATCAGATCGGGTATAAATGGGGGAACATCTGAACAGTGATAGGCCAACCCTCCATGGGAGACGGGGTGTCACAGAATCTAAAGGTAAAGCACAGTGAATGACCAAACTCCCACCCAACAGTCCAAATGCAAGTTATATTCAGGATCCAACGAGACCTGGTTTAATCGGAATACACACCCTTTGAAATCAGAGGTCACTTATCACAGAAAGGGGCAATGGAGGTTGAGAAGGGGTCTGCTCTGTGGTCCCGAGGCTTCACAGGGCCACGGTGCTGCTGGACGGATGGATGAGACATGTCCACCCAAGGCGTCTAGTTGACCTTAGACCAAGGTTAGCCTGTGGGGCAAGAAGATCTTGGTAGCAGCTGTCACCAAGTGGCAGTAAAAAATACCCAAACCATATAAATAGGAAAATTGCCAACAGGGAAAGGGGGAAGGTGTCCCATTTGCCTGAAAGTTCAAGACTTATTGCTACAAATGATCCACAGTTCTGGAGGTTTCCTGTGAGGACAGCTGTTTTGGAAAGCATTCCAAATGACCAAGCTTGAACTGGGACCCAGTGAGTTGCCATTGTTTAACAGAGATGAGTCTACTTATCCTGCAGGCAAGGAGTCAAGGTAGCCTCATGGGATGTTAAACAGAACTTAGAAGAACAAAGGAGGCCTCACCTACATCAGAAGATATTAGCGTTCACTCTGGCTCTTCCCCTCTCCTTCATTCCCAGGCGCAGAATGTTCTGGGGAGATGCCTGGAGCCCAGAGCCAGGCTTCCTCACAAGGCAGGCCACACGGCGCATCTGTACATAACCATGGTGAGGCGTCCAAAGCACTGCAAACCTCAAGAACTCAGGACATGCTTCATGTCTTCATGGGGAGAAAGCTTCGGCTCCCATAAATATCATACCACAATTTACAGTCCCCATGGCAGGGGACGTACGTCCTTTGAAGGCCAAACTTGGGGCTGATTTAGGAAGCAGACACATGAAATGAATTGTCTCACAAAGATTTAAATGATGTTTCCATGCCTTTGAGGGTCTAAAACTCTGAAGGATCATTAATCCATCTGATTCAGACACCACAGCCCTCCTCTATGTTGTTGGATGTGTTGGTAAAGTAGAATTGGGGGCACAGACATTTCTAGTACCTTCCAAAATTCAAATTAATACATAAAATGCATTTGTAGAGACAACCAGTGGCACTTATCTGACAATGGCATAATTTTTTCTACATAAAGATCTTTATCAAAAAAAAAAAAATTCCGAGAAATTGTTCCCCCCGTTTCCTTTCTCATAAGATTTGATGTCCAACCTGTCTTTTCGTGTTTTCATCTGAAAAGAAAATACTGCAACTTACTAAAGACGTGTGCTTGCACACTGTCTGATTTTGACAACACAATACAACCAGCAAATTAGACTTGCTTCAGCTCAGCATTTCACAGCGCCGGGCTCCAGGTGCCAAGCCTGTGGGATGTCACACGAATAGCCATGTCTTAACCATCGGAATCATTCCCTAAAGACGCCCTGGATGCCTTCCTCAATTTCAACCTCACCGCACTTTTTTGACAATAGGCTACTGCAATGAGCCATAAACTAGTCAATGTTTCCTAACAAATGAGCAATAATATTCCACTGGGTTGGGCCTTAGAAAGGACTTGAGTTTTTACTTTTTCAAATTTCACCCCAAGTTTTCAAAGCACAGTATATTCATTCATGTAACGCATATTTGCTTATCCCCTGCTCTGTGTCAGACTTTTCTAACCAGTAATGACACAGCCCTGGAGAAGCACAGAGTTCCGTGGGTTCATGCGCCTACATCCTGGGGGAGGAAGCATTCTGTAAACAAGTAAACAAGAAGACAGGTGCTCTGAAGCATGACATGACACAGCGTGTTGGAGTGATGGGGATGGGCGAATTCAGCAAGGATGTCAGGAATGCTTCTCTCTGCAGGTGGCATTGGAGCCAAGACCCAAGAACAAAAGGAAACAAGTATGGGAAACATGCAGAGCATTACTGCAGGCAGAGGAGCTTGGAAGAAAGGGGAGGTGTGAAAAGGTTTGGGAAAATCAGGGAATAGGGCAAAAAAAGTGTGGCTTAAACACATTGAGCACAGGGAATCATAAAGTGAGATAAAGCTAGAGACCAAATTTTATAAAACCGTAAAGACTTTGGATTATTTTTGCTCTGGGTTATTGGAGAATTTAAGAAAGAGAGATTTCCATATTATAATATCAAATGCTGAGGGCGCCTGGGTGGCTCAGTTGGTTAGGCGACTGCCTTCGGCTGGCTCAGGTCATGATCCTGGAGTCCCGGGATCGAGTCCTGCATCGGGCTCCTTGCTCGGCGAGGAGTCTGCTTCTCCCTCTGACCCTCCCCACCTCATGCTTTCTCTCTCTCTCAAATAAATAAATAAAATCTTTAAAAAAATAAAAATAAAAAAAATAATATCAAATGCTTACATAGATGCTGTTCTAAGAACTTTAATGTGGTTTTATTTTTCTTCAGAATAATTGCTACCCTTTGGCATTATAGTACATATTTATTCATTTCCGCGGTCATTTCCTGCAATAGTAAGCAAACTCCATTAACGCCAATGTTTTTGTCTGTGTAGACCACGGCCGCATCAACAGTGTCTCTATTGGTCGTGTGGCACACGGTAGGTGCTCAGTAAATATTTCAGGAAAAAAGAATGAATAAAGGGATGAAGACCAGAGACAGGACAGTTAGGAGATGAAAATCCGGGGTCTGCTGTGGTTCTGTCGAATGTGAGACATTTTTTCAAGCATGTACATGAGATGTCAAGTGAACAGTTTGCTATACAAGTTTGAAGCTTGGAGAAATCAGGACCAGAGAAATAAATTTGGAATTATTCACATACAAACAGCCATGGGCCTTCCTGAGATAGTTGAAACAACTGAAAACAATAATCCCAGTAATAATAATAATAGTATTATTTATCAAGTGCTTGTGACATGTTAGACACTTGGCTAGAAAGGCAAAACTCTTCTCTTGGCTTGGATTGCATCTCACTTCTCATTTTGCTTTTTATTCCTTAACCACACCTTGCAAGCCTTAAAGGATCAACCTTTTTAAAATAATTGGAATGGAAAACTTCCAAAATAATTAGCTCCATCCTAAAGGAAACGAAAGCTTTGACTCCTTGAGAGCATAGAAGGAACTATACCTTTTAATGTCATAATAAGTAAAATAATGAGCCCAAGTCTGCCTTCAAGAGCAGCAAAAATGGAAACCAGCAGAATGCATTCAACACTGTCCCATTCTGGATTGGAAGCCACCATGATGCATTAAATGAAAATTCAATGGCATGAAGATTTTTAACACCCTTTGTCCCCCTCAATCCTCTTCCATTCATATATGAAGATCTGGCTGAAAATCTTCTCCTGTGAGTTGTATATTTTTGTCTTTCCCTTCTAAGTACAAAAAAATTTTTACTGCTATTTCCCACAATTCTGAGAAGGAGGAACACAGGGGCAATTCTGACAAACTTGGGGAAGTACTTGATCAATGCCCAAGGCTGTTCAATAAATGAAGGGAATCAAGGAATTAAAGCTTGCTCTATATGCTCTTTACAATCGTACTGCTAGTTTTTTTTTAAGAATCCAATAAGCTATATAAACTTAATACTCTTCTAATACTACTCAATACTCTTTCACAGACTCCCATACTCAAGTGAGTCATCTACGAAAAGAGAAATCACCAGAGACGGAACCAGAAACATAACATCCTGTTTATGTAGTTGCTCCTCCTTCAATTAGTTACTTAGTAGACCAAAGAGAATCCCTATGCCCATCCCTGGTTCTGGAAGGTTCCGGCATTTGGGACTCATCTGGACTGAGTCCAGGTATTTAATAGTTAAGAGGCATTTTGCCCAGCATTTGCCACACTAGATTTCTTTTTTAACATATAGATCCCCTCTGGTTTGCCTGCATTGTCCCAGTTTATAGAACTTGTCCCGGAACAACCATTATTAGTGCCCCTTTTGCTCAAAAATGACCCCGAGTAGACAATAAGTTATATGATCATATAATAGTGTGGGATTCATTCATGGTCATTCCAGATGAGCACATTTTATCCCCATGCTCACTAAGCAAACCTCCTCAGTCCCTGCAAGGGAATTCCCTTCCCTCATAGACTTCAAAAACTTGAATCTCTTCATGGGGTTTTCTTTAGGGATGGAAAAGATTTTATTTCTCTAATAATGTGAGAAGTACATATATCCCTTGGTTCAATAGAACCTTTCACTTAACTGCCTTCCTTGAAAGGTCGCATTCCCTGCATATCCTCTTGAGCATCTCTGTTAGGGGCACCTGGTTTATGTAATCTTAGCAGATTTATAGTTTATAGATTAGAGTTCTGTGGCCTGTGTTTCTTCCCTTCAATAAATATTACACACACTCAGCTCTTCATGAGGTGGGTTTTGTTTCCAAACCAGTGGTTAGAATCGATAGCTTAAGAACTGAACTGAAACAGATCTGGATGCTTATTAGGTCTCAACCAGAGGGCCAAGACAATGTCAGTCTAGCATTATGTCCTGCTTTGGAGGAGGCTGTTGACAATCAGCTGTGGCTCAACTGGTTTCAATGAGGTTCTCTGTCTGCAAGACAACAGAGAGGAGGGAACTTCCTCTCTCCACACTGCACCCACTATATGCTATCCCTCTTAGCAATGATTAGAAGGAAAACTGAGTTTTGATTTGTAATGCATTTAATTTTTTCTTTAAGTTATTCATTATAGCTCCCTTAGATAAAAACAATAGTGGTAACTAACATTTATATAATGTTCCCTGGGTGCCAGGCACTGCTCTAGGCACTGTAAATGTACTAGCATTCATGCTCACTAATTCCCTGGGTGGTTGGTACCATTATTACCACCAATTCAGAGACCAGGTGGCAGAAGCTGAGGCCGTCACGTAACTTGCTTGTGCCCACAAAGTGAACAGGTGGCAGAACTGGGATACAGCCCAGGTCTCCTGGCTCCAGAGTGCAATTCAGCCTCTCCACCTCTCATCCTTGCTTACTTCACCCTGACCTCCCTCCCCAAATTTACTTTCATTTTACAGAATAACAATAATAATGACAACAAGAATATGAACAAAGAAAAATGAAAAGGAGAGCCTTATATATGCCACACCATAGTGCCAGGACTCCAGGCTGGAAACGTCCAGTGGGTTATAGAAGCCTCTTAGCTGTGTTCATCATGGGAGTTCCTTTCTTTTAACTCTAAATTATGTGTCCAAGAAACTTGCAAACAACATATGAGCAGTATTTAAGAACTTGCTTTTGGAAAAAAAAAAAGTGAATGCTCTGGAAATGTGCATTGAGGCATCTTCTAGAAAATACCATTATATTAGCTGTAAAAGCTGAAAAAATTGCATCCTTCTGATATTATTATGCACTTACCTGACTTCAGAGAGAGAATCAATGAAATGAAAGACAAGAAATAGAGTAGGTAAAATTCTCTTATGACATTTTCCAAAGGACTCTGAAGAGCAAATATTATAAAGGGAGAGGAAAAATGATATTACTGGATACATTAAATTTTGGAAGTGCTTTGGGTTAGGTCTTCAAGATCTATGGAGGAAAATGGTTTAAATGAAGTTTCTATTAGAAGACCTTGCTATATAAAGGCCTAGACTAAAGATTAATTAATTGATTTCAAATTCCATCCATTTAATTATCCTATAAGTAATATTATATAAAGTGTATGTATATAGATATATATGAATATAATATATATGAGTATGCATTATATATGTAGTATATCATATACTTACATATATGAGTATATATTCTAGTATTATATATTATGTATAAGTATATGCAAATATGGTATACACATATATATATATATATATATACTTGTACTGTATACTTATTAAAAGGTGTTCTGATCACCAATTTCCAATGTAGGGGAGGGGGTTTCTCCACACCAACAACTGTCTGTGATCCAGCTGGATGCCCTACAATTTAACTCAATTGTAACACTATCTGCCCGAGACAGCATCCAATCCCGTAGGTTAAGGGCTCAGACCCACAGGACTGCCCTCCCAATGCTGTTCAGATGTCAGTTGCAAGTTCAGGTTGTTACCTGTACTTCTGTCTCACTGGCTATAAAATCAGAGGTTCCCATGACCCCCTCCTCCACTTTGATTAATTTGCTAGAGTGGCTCACAGAACTCAGAGGAATATTTTACTTACCAAATTACTAGTTTATTATAAAAAGATATATAACTCAGGAACACAGATGAAAGACATGCATCGGGCAAGAAATGGGGAAAGAGTGTGAAGTTTCCACACCTTCTCCAGGTGCACCTCTCTTTCAGCACCAACATGTGCTCCCCAACCCAGGAGCTCTCTGAACCCCATTTTTTTGGAATTTTACAGAGGCTTCATTAAATGGGCATGATTGATTAAATCATTGGCCTTTGGTGATTAATTCAACCTTTAGCCTCTCTCCCCTTCTTGGAGGTCAAAGGGTGGGACTGAAATTTCCAACCCTCCATTCACAGATGGTTTCCTTGGCAACCAGTTCCCATCCTTAGGTGCTTTCCAGAAATTAAGGTAACATTAACAAAAACCCAGTTGTGGAGGAAAGGAGCTTGTTATGAATAACAAGACCCCCATTTCACCTTTATGACCCTGGAGGAATTTCAGTAACTGAGGACAAGAGACCAAATACTATGTCAAAGATGTTTCCATTGCTCTTGTGGCTCAGGTGTTCCAAGAACTTTGGGAGCTATGAACCAGAAACTGTGAAGGAAAACCAAATATATATAAGAAATATATTTTGGTCATCTGAGTGACCAAATGACCATATTGTGACCAAATCACAATATTACATAGACTAATAAAAGTGTATATACATATATACATATGTTATATATGTTTGTGGGTATATTTATATAAATATTAGTGTAAGCATATAGTATATAAGGCTTTTCTCAAACTTAAAAGATACCTGTTTGTAGAAATGTATAAACCTTTGAAGGGGAGAAAAACATATTGCCCCCAAATATACCTCTGGCATATTGATTATCTTAGGCTGATTATTTTTGAAAGGCTGCAGACACAATAGAAGTTGCCCGTTTGTGAGGAAAAGTTACATTTATAAGGGAAATCACTATTTGTAAGGGTGTTTCCCTCTCTGTACCAGAAGAGGATAACTAAATCTCTAGAAACTCTTATCAGTGGGGAAGGCAAGGACGTGAATCCACATAACAGCTTTACACTTGTCTACTGTGCTTTTCCTGATTACCTCCATAACTGGCTCTTCCCACCCCACTCCCCATTCCTCAACATCTTTCCTTTGTCTTCAACTGGAAATGGTAATGAAGTTGGTGGCTTGTAGCACTTGGGGAGAGTTATTCAGTTTTCCCAGGGCTCTCCCATGTGTACAGGAGGTATGCATGTTATTAAACTTCTGCCTGTTTTTCTCTTGTTAGTCTATCTTTTATTACGGGGCGGAAGGGGGATGTCTCAGCCAAGAAACTAGAAAAGTAGAGGGAAAATTTTTTTTCCTCCCTTAAACATATGAGTATTATCAGGCTTGATGGAAGTATCTCATTATATATCTTATATATAATAAATAAAGTATCTCTCTTTATATCTTTGCCATGGTGTTGTTGGGGGGAAAGATATTACTCTGTCGTTTAAGTTTCTTCTAGCTGAACTAAGAATCAGATTGACATGAGATAGATTAACAGGAGAAAATCAAATTTAATTTTGTACCTACTGGGAATCCACACAAACAGGAAATTCCAAAGACAGGCAACATAAGACTTGTATGATATCCTGAGCTAAGGAGAGGGGAAGGGGTCTGGGCACACAAAGGGGAGGAAGACCATTAGCAGGACAATGAGAGATGTTTGGAAAACAAAGGTTGCCCTGTTATGCAGATGAGTTTCTTAGGTAAAGAGGAATCTCTGTTAATAACTCTCCTCCAGGTCCAACTGGCAGTTAAGGGGTAGGTAAAGAGCTTTTCCTGAATATGCTGGATTTTAATTGCTTTTAACTCAAAATAATTTTCATGCCAAAGTGTCCCATCTTGGGTTTGATCTGCCTTTGGTCCCTATGCTGTAAGTACAGCATCATCTTACCTTCCTGTCACCACTATTTGGTGGCATCTCATGACTTCAATAAAACACACTTGTTAACACAGCAAAACTCATTCTCTGATGGAAATGAAGATGCCTTTTAAGGGACTGATGATGAAATAGAAAGCACCACCAGAAACAACAGAAAATTAACAGGACCACATATACACTTTCAGAATGAACAGCTCCTTATTTTCCTCTTGATCAGGGATATGCTATATAATGACAATGATTTGAAAACAGCCATTTAAAAAATGGCAAATTTATTAGTGCCTAAATTTATACTCCTGAAGCTATAAAAACCAGTGTTTATTTTATATATATATATATAGAGAGAGAGAGAGAGTATCACAATAATGATGTTAAGGTTGCACTGGAAGCTATACTAAAAATCTACATCATAAGCCTTGGTGATTTAATTTACACAGCAGAAAGATGTGTCTTTTTAAGGAACTAATGACAGAATTTCTTGCGCTTCAAAAATATGACATTTTTGGTGCTTAATCTTATTAGTAAATAAGAGTCAACATTCTTCCTCATTTAAGACTACACACAAATTCCTTAGGCATATCCCCTATAAATGCACTCAGCCTCCACCACTATTACCTGAGAACCAGATCCAGTTCATTCTCAAAGAGGTTTGGGCCCCACGGGGAGCAGAACAGAACCGAAGATACCATTTCATCGAGCCTCCTGAATCACAGGTCATGGCAGAGACCAGCCACCGAATATTGTGCCCTAAAGATACCCTTAGCATTTTCATGTTTGAACCCTGGGTATGTGCCACTCACTAATTATTCATAAACTGATCGGACACACAGACTGTACTCTGGGAGCCCAATTTTTTGATCACATGAAATAGGGCTAAAAATTTAGTATTTATCTGTTTCAGGGTTTTAATAATAATAAAATAGAATAATATAGGTAAAGTGGTCTTTAAATTATAAAACTACAAATGCTAACCATTTCTATTAGAAGCAACACCAACTGGGAAAAAAATGTGTATCTTCTTTAATCTCCCCAACTCTTTGGTGAATATTTTTGATGAGGTTGATTTTAGAGCAGGATTCAATAATAAAATAACAACAGCAATGATAATAGAAACGTTGAAGATGTAGAGTCTGCGAGTACTTTTAGTACTTTTCTAAGCAGAAAAATTTAGAGGTCCCTGGAAAAAGAAAGACAGAAAGAGCTTTGTTGACTTAAGAGGAGTCATTTTAGGCCCGCAGCTGTTTTCATGATCTAGGCCCAACTGGCTCTATTTGCCCAAGAGCAGTTTCTGCAGAACTTCCTAGGAGGCATTGGAATCACAAAGGAACGCAAAAACCTCAGGAGTTAAGGATTTTAAGGGACCCAAAGGAATGCCAAACCTAACAGTCTCTACCAGGCCTGGAAATAGCCTAACCGTATCAGCGACTGTCAATAGGTGGCAAAACTCCAGTGCTGCTTCAGAAGTAAAAGTTGACCTAATGCACATTCTTGAGTCATTTTTGCGGGATGTAACCCCTTTGCGCACTCAAAACACCAGGCTAACTGGGGCCAGAGAATTGATGACACCAACCCTTGCTGGTCCTTCTGATTTCAATCAACCAGGACCTGACTCTGTCAAGTTAGGATGAATTTTGCCTCAATTCTATAATGAATGCTCCATTACAAGTCCCTTTGTGAATATGCATGCACCCTTAGCTTAAAACTTTCCCAATTTGGGGGGACACCTGGGTGGCTCAGTTGGTTAAATATCCGACTCTTGATTTCAACTCAGTCATGATCTCAGGGTCATGGGATCGAGCCCCGCATCAGTCAGGCTCCACGCTCAGCGGGGAGTCTGCTTGAGAATTCTCTCTCTCTCCTTCTCCCTCTGACCCTCCCCCCCCAGCTCACACCCCCTCTCTCTCTCCAATAAAAAAAAACACTTTCCCGATTTTGTTGTTCTGGGAGACACTGCTTTGGGAAATATCCTGTGTTCCTCTTACTTATTGCAAGTGAAATTCTTCCTTTTCTACTCTTGGGTTGTGTCTTTTGGCTTGACACCCACCAAGAAGTGAACCTAGTTTCAGATTACACTTTCATTACATTTCATTGATCTTACTTCATCCCCATCATAACCTACAGCCCATGGAGAACTCAGGCACTATCATTATCAGCATTTGGTTTTACAGAAGAGAACATTGAGATGCAATCGGATTTTGGAAAACTTGCCTGAGAAGACTCATCAAGAAATGGGGCCAAATCTTGTCTTTCATCTGCCCCACACTGCCCAAATTCAACAATATCGTATATAATTACAGTTCATTGGTTCAGTGTGTAGGAAAGAAACCCTTAGACATATGTGGAAGTGCCTGAACACAGAAGCAGAGAGGATCACTGATCCTGATCATTTGCGATGCTCAGCCACGAAGGGGCAGGTGCAGGACTGCCTGGCGTAAACTGGCCTGACACAGCTTGGTGCACAGCTTCATTCTCCTTGCACCACGCTCCCTCTGAGGTTGTATGTGAGTTGTCTCCACTCAGAACAGAGGATTCTCAATAAATGTTGAATAAATCTAGCATTTGAAGATAGTGGTAATTTCAAGCATTTTTTTCTATGGTTTTGTTATACTTGAGAAGAGAAATCACTTAAAGGAAATTCATGTATGAGGCTCATTTGTGCCTTTGAGACTAATTTTTTTCATCAACAAAGTAGGGATGATAACACCTGCCAGCAAGAGCCTTTGAATGGAAGGTGAAGGAGGAACCAAGCATTATCTCAATTGTTTTTCTCTGTCTTTTGTCTTATTACTTCAAAGTCGTTAGGTGGGTTTTTCCTTAGAAAAAACGAGGAAGAAGTCTAAAAATTGCCAAGGCAGAATCCATTCCTTTAAGCCTCGTTATTACACAGTGTAATTTTGATTCACATTATTGGGAGTGAACAGCACAAACTGAAAAGGTTTTCTTTAATCATTCAATTCATCACAATGTTCCCTCAAAGGAAAAAAAACAGTCAATAATAATGTTCAAATGTAGCAATTGCTCGGAAGTAAAATACAAAAGTTCTTTTTGCTCCTTGTTCATTTAAGTATTCAGTTTTTCTTCTGAAAAACAACCTTTCTTTCAAAGCTTTACTTTGACAAGCATCCTCAAGATTGATGGAAAGAAGTAATCACCTAGAACTCTGTTTTCAAATCTCTTTATGCCTTTATTTTAAGGTTACAGCTCCCACAGGGAAATAGAAGACACACTATTTAAATTCATTCAAAGGTTTAAGAAGGCAGAAATTTTATTAGAGACTTATGGAAAAGAAAGAGGGGTGATTTTTAACAGACTAGAAAACAAAAAGAGAAAATTTGCCAAAAGCCCCCGGGTCAGAGTGGTGAGACATACATGGTTAACATGAAAATATATGAGACTCCATCCTTAAAAGTGAATGCATAGTCTTCTTAGAGAGGCAAAGCAAAGTACTTTTTTTCAGCTTTATTTAGTATACCTGACAAACAGGAATTATATATGTTTAATGTGTACAACTTAGTGTCTTGATATACGTCCGCCTTGTGCAATGATTCCTGCAATCAAGCTAATTAACATATCCATTGCCTTACATAGTCCCCATTCTCTTTCCTGTTTTTTTTTTTAAGAGTTTATTTATTTATTTGATAGAGAGAGTGAGAGAGCACAAGCAGGGGGAACAGTAGAGGGAGAGGGAGAAGCAGGCTCCCCGCCAAGCAGGGAGCTCGATGCGGGGCTCGATCCCAGGACCCTGGGATCATGACCTGAGCCGAAGACAGACGCTTAACCATCTGAGCCACCCAGGCGCCCCTTTCCTGTTTGTTTTTGTGGTGAAAATACTTAAGATGACTCTCAGCAAATTTTGAGTATATAATACAGTGTTATTAACTAGAGTCACCATGCAGTATATGCTATCTGCAGAACCTATTCATCCTGCAAAACTGAAACTTTGTACCCTTTGACTGACATCTCCACATTGTCCCCACCCACCCACCAGCCTTTGGCCCTGCCATTCTGCTCTCTGCTTCGGTGAGTTCAACTTTTTCAGATCCCACATATAAGTGACATTGTGCATCATTTGTCTTTCAATGCCTGGCTTATATCACTTAGCACAATGTTCTTCACTTTCATCCATATTGCCATAAATGGCAGGCTTTCCTTCTTTTTTTAGGCTGAATAATATTCCCTTATGTTATCCATTTATCCATCAAACTAGATTTACTTTTATTGGCCTCTTGCAGCTACAACTCCATCCCTGCCCATGCTAGATAAACATCAAAATTCTTAAAGTAAAAAAAAAAAAAAAAGTCTATTTACAATATAAAACCCAAGTCTCCATTACTAGTTACTGTGTGAACTTGATCATAAGTGACTCCACCATTAACATGGGGTTGGAAACTTCCTAAGAAGTTATTACAATAATTATAGGAAAAATGCAAATAAAGTTCTTAATGCAGGACCCTGCATGTAGTAAGTGCTCAACAGGGTCAGGACTAAGGTGAGGCAAGTGATTATTTTTTATCTTGATTGTTGAAATTTGGGCACCCCCTCAAGCTTTCTGCCTGAGCCAACTACCTCCTATCCTCCCTCTAGTGACAGCTGGTGGTGTTCGTAAATGTTAGATTATTATTATCATTATGACTAGAAAGTTTATCTTGCATGGTTCTATGTCTCTGCATCTAAGACAGGCCTCTATATCAGGTGCTCAAGATATGCTCAGTAGTTTAGAAGGACGATGAGGATGGAGCACCCAGCATTTCTACTTCTACTTTATTTTTTTTTTTTAAGATTTTATTTATTTATTCATGAGAGACAGAGAGAGAGAGAGAGGGGGAGGCAGGCTCCCTGGGGAGCAGGGAGCCTGATGTGGGACTCGATCCCAGGACCCTGGGATCATGACCTGAGCTGAAAGCAGATGCTTAACCAACAGAGCTACCCAGGTGCCCTCTACTTCTAAATTAAAAGATTAATAAGAATATATGATATTTAAAGACTGGTTTAGCTATTCCTAATTCTATCTAATAAGTGACCTTGAAAGAATAAGATTTTATGCCATTTATTCATTCACTTCTATATTTTATAGGTTTTAAGATAAAGGGGAGTTTTTAAATTCCAAATTATATAAAACTAAATAATACTCAGATTTGGAATTTCTATGGCTTTGTGATATATGAAGCAATAGATCATTCTCAGAATATTACATAAACTCTATTTGATTTGTTAATATAGGTCTAAAATGGCAAATAGTAAAAAGAAAATACATTCTACAAAAAATATTTTATAAATACTATAATTTGTGTATGTTAATATTAAAGGCTCACATTTCTTGTTATTTCTCAAATGCATTAGATTAGAATAATAGCTAAAAAGAATAAGTTTTTGACATTTGTAAATTTTAGAAATGTAAATTTCTCCAAAAAATACGTTATTTACTTTTTTAACATTTAACTTTTTGCAAAGAAAACAATTTAGACATAGAGCACAGAAAAGAATCTGCTTAGCAGGTTGCGAGTTACCATAGACATAAAAAGTTTAAGAGAAAAATGTGGGGTTTTTTGTTCCTATTTTTGGTCCCTTTGCCATCTGAACTTTCTTCAGCAAAGATTCTTGATGCCTATTTAAGTTTTAAATAAAATGAAGTTTCCTCTCGCTATTCATTTCGCTTCTCCTGGGTCAGTATACACCCCCAGTAATGATCAAACTATCTCCTAATTGGAAGGATTTAATTTATAATAAAATCTGTGGGAAAGGCTATACAAAGTGCAAAAAAAAAAAAAAAAAAGAGTTTTCTTAGAAAGATAAGTCTAAAGATTTAAACTTCATACAAAATGGGCCACAAAAATGTCATTAAATTTGCACTATGACTGGTAAATTGGCATATGTCTAGTGAAAATGGGGACAACAATTCTCATTACAAGTACAAATAAGACAAATATGGGCCAGAACTTCCTGTTTTCACACTGGATGGTTTATATTGCTCATTATTTATTCACAATAAGCAGGGGATGGAGAGTAAATTGACCTCACCTTGGACCTTGGATGGCTTGAGATGTCAGGGAAGTGTTACGGTTCTCATTATAGGGAATAAAGAATTACAGATTATCTTCACTCCTGATACAGAGATAACTGAAGATCAGAAGCATAGTATATAAGGGTAAAAGTAAAAGTAGTTAAAACCCCAGAGTTTATTTTGATGATGTTTAAGGTCAAGCCATTTAAATAAAAAAACACCCCCTCTTGATTCTTTCCAACCTATTTTACAGAAGCTATTTCCCCTCCATATCCCCTCTGAGTGTTTTAGAGTGGGTTCCTAGTGCTTGAAATTACTTAGAAGAAATGGCCCTGGGCCAAGAACAGAGGAATTTCTCAAAATAATATACACCCATGTTCCTTTGCTAGGGCACCAATCATTCTATCTTTCTCAGTCTGATCACCTTTATAGAGCTTTATAAAACATTCGATATCAGATATGGGAAAATTTTAACCATCCATTTCTTAACTAGCACCATTTTTTGATAGACCATTATATTTAATAGAACTATTAAAAGATTTTACATTTTACAAACTTATCGACAATCAAATCACTTTCATAACTTTTAAAATTATATTTAGACAAGACTGATACCTCATCAGAAATGTGTCCAAATTTCACAACCATTATCTCTAAAGAGTAATGCACTATGGAAGATACTGAGTATATTCCTCACCTGTGGCATTTACAACCCAAGACCAGAGATACACATAATGGAAAACACTAAGGTCAATAAAAGGTAGAGATGTTCCCATACACCCTCTGCCCCCACATTATCAACATCCCCACTGCAGGGGTACACTTTTTACAGTTCGTGAACCTACACTGACACAGCATAATCACCCGAAGTTTACGACAGGGCCCATAGTTTACCTTAGCGTTCACTCTTGGTGTTTGTTGTACATCCCATGGGTTTGGACTAATGTGTAATGATGTGTCCCCATCATTACAGTGCCATACAGAGTACTTTCACTGCCCTAAAAATCCTCTGTGCTCCACCTGTTCATCCCAGCAACCTTCACCTTTCTATCGTCTCCATAGTTTTGCCTTTCCCAGAATGTCACATGCTCGGTACTGGACAGTATGCAATCTTCTCAGGTAGGCTTCTTTCACTATGTAACATGGACCTAGGGTTTCTCCGTGCCCTTTCCTGGCTTGGTAGCTCATTTCTTTTTAGTGCTAAATAATATTCTAATATCGGTATTTACAGTTTATTTAGCCATTCACCTGCTGAAGGATATCTTGTCTGCTTCCAAGTTTTGGAAATTATAAATAAAGGTGCTATAAACATCCATATGAAGGCTTTTATATGGACATAACTCTTTTCAACTCCTTTTGGATAAATACCAAGGAGTGCTATCGCTGGATTGTACGATAAAAGTATGTTTAGTTTCATAAAAAAAAAATATCGTCAAACTATCTTTCAAAGTGACTGTACCATTTTGCATTCCCACCAGCAAAAAATGGGAGTTCCTGCTGCTCCACATCCTAACCAGAATTTAATGTCGTCAGTGCTCTGGATTTAGGGTATTCTGATAGGTGTGTTGTGCTGGCTCACTGTTGTTTTAATTTGCATTTCCCTAATGACATTTAATGTGGAACATCTTCTCATATGTTTATTCACCACCTGTCTATCTTCTTTGGTGAGGTCTTTGTTAAGGTCTCTGATCAATTTTTTAATCATGTTGTTTTCTTATTGTTGAGTTTTAAGAGTCCTTTGTATATTTTGGGTAACAGTCCTTCATCAGACATGCTTACTCTAGTAAATTGCCTTCATTGCTGACCCAGTAGTTTTGGGGATGAAACTTGGCAGGCTGATGTGTTGGCTTGCAACAAGGATAAAACTTCAGACCTCACAACTCTCGACCACAGCTACTTTGAAAAACTCGCAGTACTTCTAACCTGCGAAATTTTTTATATGTATGCATATACGTGGGTTTATACTTAACAAAATAAACACTGCTGTGCACCAAAGAACATGCACAAAAATGCCCACGGCAGCTTAACTCAAAATATTCCAAACTATGAGCAATCAAATTATCCACCCACTTAGAATAGTTAAATAAGTTGTCGTATATTCATACAATGAAATACCACACAACAAGGACAATAAATAAACTACTGACACCTGCAAGAATATGGATGTATCTCACAGATGTTAATATGAGTAAAAGAAATCTTACACAAAAGAGAATATACTGTGTGATTCCGATTCCATAAAATTTAAGATAAGGTAAAACTCATGTGATGAAAACAATCTGAATAGTGGTTGTTCTTGGTGGGGTACACTGATTGGGATAGGATAAAAGAGTCTTCTAGAATAGTGAGAAAGCTCTGTATTTTACCTGAGGGAAGCGTGCATGGATGTATACATATGTAAAATGTCATACAACTGTAGAGTTTAGATTTCTGTACTTAATGTTAATTATAACTCAAGTTTTAAAAAATCTAAAATGGAAAACGAAGGGATGAAAATGCAAAGAATGTCCTTGAGACCTTTCTTGTCTGTCAAAAGTTTACAGGTTTGATAGCCTGCTATGGACAAGCTATGAGGATGAGATGCTCCCACATATGCCTGACAGCATGTAGAACAATCCAGCAGCTTTGAAGGCTAATTGGCAACGTCTATCACAGTTACAGATGTGCATGTACCTGCCTCTTCACCCAGACACCCCACTTCTGGGAATTTATCACATATGAAAGGATGTGTGTATAAAGTAATTTATTGTTGCACTGCCCGGAGACATCCCAAATGGCCATGCCCAGGTAACTGCTGAAACACACCCTGAGTGCTCCACACAACAGAAGAGTACTCAGATGTAAAAGAGATGGAAAGCTCCCTGCACACGCCCATGGAAGAGGCTGTAGGAACAATGGTTAACTGAGAAAAGCAAGGTTCAGAGCCCTATGTTTAAACATGCCATTCATGTTTAATAAAGGGAAAAGAAGAGTATCTTTTCTTATTTGCTTTATTTGCACAAAGAAACCCAGAACAACACAGAAGGATGGGGAGGAGAGGGTACATGGGGTAAAGACAGGAACAAGATCACTCAGTGTGCGTTTTGTAACCTTATGCTGATCTTAAAACCATAAGAATGTGTTACCTCTTCAGAAAACTAAGCTAAAATTTTTAGATGGCGCTAGCTCAGATGGCTATATGTATTAAAAATAAAGTGAAATTAGATCCCTATCTCTTACCATACCAAAGGAAGGAAGGAAGGAAGGAAGGAAGGAAGGAAGGAAGGAAGGAAGGAAGGAAGGGAGGGAGGGAGGGAGGGAGGGAGGGAGGGAGGGAGGGAGGGAGG